>NC_089503.1:307727036-308064536 GCF_036850995.1 Saccopteryx leptura
TTTGTTGTAATTTGTTACAACAGCAGTAGGAACTAATTAATACATTGTGCAAAGGCATGGAGATGGGATGCTGACATGCATGTGGAAGGAGCACATAGTGCCCAATGGTGCACTATGCAATATGTACTGATCACCTGCCACACATCGCTTCCTCTCTTCTGCTTTGTGCAAGCCCCTGGCAGAGCTCACAGAGCAGTGATTAAAAAACCAGTGACAGAGGGCTCTGGGTGGCTCAAAGGAAGGCCTGGGCAACTGAGCCAAAACTCCATTGAAAAGGAGAACACTACTTGAGTCTCGAAGAATGAGTAGCCATTGACCAGGGAGAAGGACCTTCCATCTGAGGAACAGCATGAGCAAGAACACTGAAAATAGCTCCGCTTCTTTGGGGAAAGACGAGTGATCCAGGGTAACCCAGAGCATGCACAGAGCGAACGTGTTGAGAACTCAGGCTGGGCAGGAATGGCCAGCTTGTGAAGGACCTTGAATGGTGGGTTAAGGAGTTTGAACTCGACCCTGTAGGAAACAGGATGGGACTCTTGGCAAACAATGAGCCTGCTTCTCTGCTAAATCCCTGATGCACTGGGGTTTTCTGGAGAAGAGGGCTTCCAGGTCCAAGGCAGTGGAAGTCTCTCAAACCATGCTGAGCCGGGAGGCTGGGAGGCCAGCCTGGGACTGGCTGCCTCAGCTGGCAACAACTTTGCTTACACCTGTCCCCGGGCCTCCAGGAAGCACTCCCTTTCCATGAGAAATTCCCAAAACCCAGCAGGCAGGATTGAAGACCATCAAGCTTTGCCAGCCTCCTCCTTCTGTCCTGGCCTCCGGGCCAGGCCCAGTGCCACTGGGAGGGAAAAGTTTATCTCCACGCCTATCCACATAACTCTAAATTCCCCTTAGCTGTGTGTTCTCCAACTAACTACCTTAAGGTCAGCACTGTGTTCTCCAGCCTCTTCTTTGACAAATAAAGATTGGGAGAGATACATGAAGAACATTGTCTAAAGTCAAGGAAGGCTTGAGCACATCAATCATGGCACTTGGTCCTCCAGCTTTTTCTGCAGACCAGGTTTATCATCACCTCCTCCAAGAAGTCCTCCCAGACCTGCTCAAGCAATGCTAATCCTTACCTCTGATATGCCCCCACACTACCTGTGTACATCTCTCCTACTGAATGATACTCATCTATGGAACCCAGAGGACTATTGGATCTGGGCCACAGGCTGGTCAGATACTCACCAAACTTATATCCTCCTCTTGGGTTCACAACCCACCACCACTTCCCAGCCCCTCAGCATCTAGGAGGGGCCATGTGCCTTGTTCTCACCAATAAAATGTGAACAGAAGTGAGGTGTGTCCCTTCCAGGATAAGGCAGTAAAGGGGCAGAATGTCTCCTATAGGTTCGTGCTCTCCCCCTCTCCTTCTCAAAGGCTGTGTCCAGGCTCCAGGGGCAGGAAGCAGAACCCGAGTCACCACCGGAAGGAGAACTGTCTGAATAGGAGAACCCACAGAGGACAGGGCTGGTCATGAGCCTCTCGGAAAGGGACAGTCTTCTGTGGGCTATTGGCAGATGACCAAGGCCTGGTATCCATACATCCAGCAAGACCATGGGCTGAGGTCAGGGTGGGAGTAATGAGCCAGAACTCCCATGACCGGGTGGAGGACCAGGGCTCTCCTCATCTCTGGGCCTCCCTGTCCCTGCATTTCCACACTCTAGGTGCATCTCCCCCTCCATTGTGAGCCCCCAAGGGCTGGGTGTATAGTGTGAGCCCAGCTAGTTGTTGCCTTTCTTCTCCTTTGTAATGGACGGGCCTGCCAGACTGAAGCTTTGATCACAGAGGCATCCACTACAAAGACAGCTATCAGGAATAAACACACGCCATCTCCGGATAAAGATCCTGGCTGCCCATCCACTGAGCACCTTTGTGTTAGAGATCTGGGTTGATGTTGATAACTGGTCGTTTGGGCTACTTGTTTTTTCTTTTCTCGAGCTTTAAATTCCTACTCTTATGTTTTAAATTTGCCAATAAAGGGGGAGCCAGAGAAACCCTAGGCCTCTTCCCTTCACCCCAGTGGAAGCAGAACCCTCACGATCTCTCCCTCCCTGTATCTTTCCCTCCTTTGCCCTCCACCCTCCCTCCCGGGACTTGGGCTATAGCCCTAGGTGTGCTATGTAATTTCCAAGTCCTGTAAGTAATAAACCTTTATATATTTTTTCAAGCATTGGTTATTGATAGGCTGAGACCTGCAGAAAACTTCTGAGTCCGTTTACCTTGGTTTCCCCAGAGCCAGGCACAGACAGTGACCTCATGCATAGCGGGCTGGCGAATGTTTACAGAAAACATTGATGGATGGGTGGGTGGGCGGGAGGGAAGGTGGGGGTGGGTGGATGGATAGATGGATGGGTGAATGACAAGTGAGTAAATGAACAGAACTCAGGTATAAGGCAGAAATAAAGTCCCAGAGAGGAGACATAAAATCAAAGTAACTCATCTCTGAGACATAAAATCAAAGTAGCTTTAATAGCAGGAATGAAAGGAGGACATAGTGTCAGTATTGTTACCCAAGGCCCTGCAGTCCCAGGAGAAGACTGGCCCCAACACCAAGGGCAATGCCTGAGCCTTCAGGTCAAGTAGCTATAGTTCTTGGAGAGGAAGGTGGAGGGCAGGGAGCAGGCATGTCATGGCCCCTAGTCTCCTTCCTGCCAGAGGCCAGGCTCTGGATGCCTACATCCCCAGAGTGTGGGTAAAATCAGTGGCTTTGGCCACCATCTGGACACCCTAGTAATGCCTTGAGTATTTTGGTGAAAGGTGACTCCTTTTTCCTTCCTTTTGTGTCTGTAGGGTTTATCATGAAATAGTCTCTGCTTCTGTGTCTGTAAGAGAAAACGCCTTCTAAATCCATTAAGTTGCTAATGCGTGCATTTGCAGACCCGAAAGAAAGGTGCAGGATTGATGGATGTACTTGTCATATTTATGGTTTGTAGCCATGTGATTAATGGGCTTTGTGGTTTATAATGCAATGCTCATTTCACTCTCCTCTTTAAGCTCCAGGTGATTTATAGGGCCTGGCATTGCTGTGCATTTCAATGGGATGACAGTGATAACATTTTATCACCCTGGATTATCAATTAGTCTCCTTCGAGAGAGGATGTTCTAGGTGCCGGCTGGGAGCAGGATGGGAAGAGGGGGTGCTTCTCGAGAGCATCTGTGCCGACCACCTGGGGACCACAGCCCTTCTCCCTGACAGCCAGGTCCCAGCTCAGCACTAAGACGAGAGGCTGCAGGCATTTGGGGATAGGACAGGAGCCAGGACCGTCCTACCGCAGAGCCTCCCCTCGCCCTTCGCCCCTCACCAGGCTGTGCCGTGGTCCCTCATCCATCTCCTTAGCCCTCCCTCCCACTCTGATCCAGCTTCCCCCTACAACCTCCAGATGACTTACTCTAGGCTCACTCTGCTCGCCCCCCAATTCAGATGCTGAAGTTCTAACCCCACAACCTACAACCTTGAATGTGATTATATTTGAACATAGGGTCTTTAAAAAGATGATTAATGTAAAGTAAGGTCCTTAGGGTGAGCCCTAATCCCATATGACTGGTGTCCTTATAAAAAGAAGAGGTTAGGACAGAAACACACACACACAAGGAAGACCAGGTGAAGACACAGGGAATAAACTGCCATCTACAAGTCAAGGAGAAACCCACCCTGCTGGCACCTGGATCTCAGACTTCTCGCCTCCAGTATTGTGAGAACATAAATTTCTGTTGTTGAGTGCCCCCCCACCTGAGCTCCTTTGTTGTGGCGGCCCCTGGACACTGATACAAAGACACACACACACACACACCCCACACATTCACATCCTTGCCTAAAACCATCCATAGTCTTCACTACTTTCTCTCTCTGTGACCTTGGCTACACCAGTTAGCCTGTCTGAGTCTCAGTTTCCTCATCTGTAAAATGGAAATAATAATTATATTGCAGAGTATTTGAAGGCATTAATTGCTTAACACAGTACCCATGACACACCCTATGCTGCAATAAACACTGCTTACCATTCAGCCATCTGTCTGTTCCCTTAGGCCAGAGTGCCTTTCTCCCCACCTCTCCACCAGCTGACATCACATCCCGCCTTCAAGTCCCAGACCAAGTGACCCTCCTTCCAGAAACCTCTCTGAATCTCCAGTAAGACATTGTCCTCCTGCCTTTTCTACACTTGTCCCGTTGGGTCTTGCTGCCTCTCTTTGCTCCATGAGCCTTGTCTCACCGTGGGATTGTGAGTTCCTTCAGGATGGGGCTGTGCCCAAGCCTCCTTTATCACCCACACTGAGTGCAGGGTCTGGCACATAGTAGGTGCTCAATATAAGGACTCAGGAGGGCCAAAGGCAGGTGAGCAGAAACCTAGGGCATAGGCAGGAGCCCAGGCATATCCTGGCAAGATCTGGGGAACCAGACAGGACACAGCCAGTTAAGAAACCCAAGTGTCGTTCTGACTTACCCCTCCACCTCCATCTCAGCCTCTTCCCTCCTCCCATCCCCTGTCCTGCTTCTGCCGTTGGTCAGTCATCCAACAGATCTGCATCGATGCCCACAGCACACCAGGTATGGGTACACACAGGGAGCCAGGTAGAGAGGGCTCTGCCCTCGGGGCCTTGCAGCCGTAGGGAGTCTAGTAATCAATGACTGGACACTGAACAAATTTGACATGAGCTGTGAAGACCAAAAAGGGCAGTGAGGACCAGACTAGCAGGGGGACCCACTCCAGAGGGGGCAGTGGAGGAGCCTCTCCAAGGAACTGCTGCTCCAGTTCAAGGGTGAAAACGCAAGGCTGGCAGTCAGGATCCCAGCGACTCCACATGGTGCCTTTGGGTGAATCAGACAGAGCCCTGAGCAAGTGCTGACAGTGAGGAGAGGACAGGCCAGACTTCAGTCCCCAGTGACAGCTCACAATCTGCACAACTGAGCATGGTGCACACGTGTCCCATTTCTGGACTTGGTGACCCAACTAGACTTTCTGATTTTGACCTTTTGAGTTTCCAAGGGCCTATGTTCACATTCGTCACTGCCCCCTCCCACTTCGGGCTGACCTGATGACCCGCTATGCCACGGTTCCCGCTCTTGACTCTGAAAAAGCATGTTGGTGTGAGCTCTTGGCTGATGTCTCCAGGGCCTCCTGGCAGACCCCAGTAAGAGGAGACACAGATACTGAGGCAGAGAACTAGAAGTTAGAAGTTAGCACACAGAGAAAGCAAAGAGGAGCCCCTTTAGGATGGGGACCACAGTGCCATCACCTCTGGGTCCCCAGGGGCCACCCAGTTACCTAGCACAGAAGAGGCGTGCAGCCACACTGGTGGGAGGGAGGGGCCAGATAAGGAAGGACAGAAGAAAGGGAGAACCTCGGGGACAAGAACCAGACAGGCAATCCAAGCAGCAGATGTGGCAAGGGGGAAGAGGGACAGCCATTGAGGCCCCCAGTGTCATCCTGTGGAGAGATGATAGTGGACACAGATGACATAACAGCAGACAAATAGAGTGGGCATAATTGAGGTATATTTGCTGAAGGGCTGGATGTGATGAGGGACAAGGAGGAATTAAGGGTGATTTCTGAGTCCCTGCTTTGAAAAACCCAGTCATGTAAAACTGTTAGTGAGGTGGGGGAGATGGGGAGAAAAGCAGGTGGGGGGCAGGGGTGAGAAGCCACAGAATCAGGAGTTGTTTCTGGAGGTGTAAGGTTGAGACGTTTGTGAGATACACAAGTGGGAATAGACAACTGTTAAGCACACAGATAGATACACACAGCTGAAGTTCAATTATGTATGGGCTGAAGCTGTACATTAGAGATGTGTAGAAGAGGTCCGGGGGCAGGTCCGCCTTTGGAAGTTGAAAGCAAAGCAAGAAGAGTGAGTGTGAGCAGGGAACTAGACAGAAAAGCAGGGGCAGCGTGGTTTCGCAAAGCCAAGACGGGAGCATTTCTAGAAAAAAGAGAATGATCAGCAGGATGAGAGGCTGCCAAGAGGCCAGGTACACCAAGAACACAAACATCCATGAAAGGTGGCCCTTTGGGGGTTAAAGTTTGGGAGATGCAGGCACGAATGTCCGATTGGAGTCAGGAAGGAGCGCAAGGAGAGGCATCCATTCAAGAGTGAATGACAGGAATATAATCAACTCTTTCAAAGAGTTTTGCTGTAAATGGGAAGAACGAAAGGGGGAAGGGTGAACAGGAGGGAAATTTGAGGTCAAGATAGGGTCTTGTTTAAGACGGAAAATATTACAGCATGTTTGCAGGGTGACAGGAATGAACCAGAGTTTAGAAGGAACAATGGGTGCTGCAGGAGAGAGAAGAGAGTCGCTGCGGTGACGTCCCCAGGAAGACAGAGCGTATCCAGTGCACAGGTGGAGGGGTGGCCTCGGAAGGGACAGCTCATCAATTGTACCAGGAAGGAAGCAGATCTGGACAGACACAGCCTTGCACACATGAGATGTGGGCTGTATGTGAAAATTATACTCTACCACCCACCTGATCCCAGGGTGGCTCAGCTGCTTGTCATCTGTCTTCTTGGCCTAGACCCACGGCTGGTGCTCTGCATATTCCCAACAGATATGCAGCTGTCCTGCCCGGTGTGCTTCCTCTGCCCTTCCCAGGCCTGCCTTCCCCCGCTGTTTCTTACTGGGCCTTTCCACAGCTGGCCTCTGCTCTTGGCCACCCCTGAGACATCCAGCAAGGTGCCAACAAGTGGGGCAGGCGCCAAAGGGCAGGAGAACGTGGCCATGCTCTTGGGGACACGGAGGAAGCTTCAAGAAGCTGGCAGCCCAGGAACTGGGCCACTGACACAGTGACACACACAAAGGCAGGGACCTCTTGCCAAATGTTAAGGAAATATCTGAACAGAAAGTTAAAATGCTGTGAGCCCCCATTCTCCAAAGCAAGCCTCTTCCCTGCCATGTCCCTCAGAAATTAGAGGAGGGAGACATTGCCGGGCACGTCTGCTATCAGAGCAGGTTTGATTGAAAAGGGAAATTGGAGAGAATTGAGCATTGCAGAAGCAACCTCAGAACACCAGGGAGACACTGCCAGTGTTCTCTGTGAGTTTTCTAGGCTAGGGCACCTGTCCGGCACTGCACAGATGTCCAATGGCTGGTAGAGGGGTAATCACAGTAGGGGACACTCCGGTTGATTCCTGGTCTTCTTATTAGGGAGCTGCCACAAACAAAGCTCAGAAGGCTGGGGAGCTGGGACCTCGGAAAAACCTCAGCCCAGCTCTGCGTCTCCCCACCGGCCAGGGACTGCCCTGACCTGCCACTGTGCAGAGGACCACCTCCTGGCTGGTTGCCACCACTTACCACAGTTAGCTGGAAAGGGGTTGTTCGTTAGTTGGTAAATATTTCAAAATAGTGGGAGATGAAATGCAGTTCCCACCTTTAATGAGTCAGAAGGAGCATGACCTCGACTTCGCATCAAAACCTCAGTGGACGTCTGTCTCCCTGTCTCTGCGGTTCCTCTGCTCCCTCCTCAGCTCACTCCTTCATCCTTTTTCTTTCCCTCTCCTCCTAAGTCTACCTCTCTCTTCTGCTCCACCAGTCCCTCTTTCTTTTACCATTTCTCTTCCTTCACTGCCATCCTTTATCTCTGCTCACCCGCCTCCTTTTTCTCTGCTCACCCCCTTCCTTTTTCTAAAATGATCAGGAGGAGAGTGTGTAAGCATTAATATTTGCTAAATAGCCTCTATTCTGTGACTGGTAGTATCAAGCCTTGAGCTAAAATCATCAGATAACATGATAGATAGATAGATAGATGATAGATAGATAGATAGATAGATAGATAGATAGATAGATAGATAGACCACATAATATGCCCAGAGTAATCATTAAATAATATTATAATATTTATAATAATAATACATTACATGTATACTGTGTGTTTTCCAAAGCACTTTCACAAGCATTAAAATACTTTTAATCCTCACAATAACCCTAAATTCAGGTGCTATTATTATCCCTTTTTTACAGATTAAAAAAAAGTTGGACAGGTCACTTGCCCAAAGTCACACCATTTTGTACTTTGCAGAGTCAGAATTCAAACTGAAGTAGTCAGAGAGGTTCAGTGACTCGTCTAAAGTCACAGAGGTGAGAATTTGGAGGGTTGGGATGCAAGCTGAGGAATGTTCAATCCCAAAGCCCAATTCCTGCCTCCTCTCTAAGGGTACTGCCGATGGTCCCTGCTCCTAACTGGGAATGCAAAAGAGGTGAACATTCTACGCTTGATTTTGTAATTCCTTGTCAAATTTTCTGTTTCTTCTATAGGTGACCATTTATGAATCACCTTCTCCCAGTGGATCTCAGACTGTCACTAGAAATTTAAAAATTCCCCACCCTTTAGCCTTCCTGAATCACCTCTCTTCAAAGTGCACTTCCAACTAAAATTGCCATGACTGGGTACGAACTGTTTTTTCCTTTGAGGATTCATTAGCAAAGTAATTCACATGTATTAGATCATTTAACCAACATATTTTGAGTGCCCACTGCATATCAGAGGTCAAGTGTTTCCCAGCCCTCCAAAAACACACAAGTGTGGAAGGGTCCTTAACTCTCAGTCAAGATTTTTAAAAGTATTAGGAGCCTTAAAATTGCAACAGATAAATATTACAACAGGAGCTTGGGGGCTGAAGGATCCTGTAAGGCTTCCCAGGGGAGGAGGTCTAGAGCTGGGATCCTAAGATCACTGGATGTGGATACTTCCTTTCTTGTAGAGCCTCAGTACTACCTTCAGAAACCCTGCAGATACGAAGATGTAGAAGGTTGTGGAGACTGGACAGACTCCACGCCATGTCTGGAGGTTGGATTTCTATTACTGTTAACCCCTCTGTTTTCACCTGACCTATGTCACTTTGCATAAGATGGTTGAATAAAAAACATTTCCTTATTGAGAGAGACAGAGACAGGAAGGGAGAGAGATAAGAAGTATTAACTCATAGTTGCAGCACCTTAGTTGTTCATTGATTGCTTTCTCATATGTGCCTTGACCCGTTGCTCAAGCCATGACCATGGGCTCAAGCCAGTGACCTTGGGCTTCAAGCCGTGACCTTTGGGCTCAAGCCAACTACCAGGGTATCATGTTGATGATCCTGTGCCTCAAGCTGTTGACCCCATGCTCAAGCTGGATGAGCCTGAGCTCTAACCAACAATGTCGGGGTTTTGACCTGGGACCTTAGTGTCCCAGGATGATGCTCTAGCCACTGTGGCACCACCACTGGTCAGGCAAGAAAAAAAACATTTTAATAGGGGTTTTTTTCAGCTTCCTAGTTATTTCAATACTAGAAAAACAAAGCAGATATTCTTAAAACACCACTTCTACCACGTCTCTCCTAAGCTTAAAACTCAGTGCCTCCCCCCATATATACACACACACATGCCTGCTGGATCCCCTCCAAACACATCAGGTTGGCAGTGAGGTCTTTCATGACCGGGTGCCAAGTGACTGTTCTGGTCTCAACTCTCACATAACTGTATTGGCATTCACTCTAAGTAGACTATGGGAATGACCCACATGATGAAAAAGAACACAGAATGTTCTGAGATCTAATTAAGGAGGAGGGTAAATTTTCATATCATTCTTGCCCATATATTGAGTAGAGACTTTATGCACTACGTTAATCAAAGCTTCAGTTTTATAAACTTTGCTTTAAACTTCATCTCTACACAAAATTCAAATCTTTATTTTAGAGCCACATATTCAATAAGAACAGTGAAGTTCAAGCAGCATAAATACAAATAAATTCTCACTGAAGCACATCCTAGTCAAACTGCTGAAAAGATAAAGAAAATATCTGTATTTATGGAAGGGACAATAATAAGAATGACAGCTGATGTCTCAGTAGAAACCCAGTTGGCCAGAAAATAGTAGAACAGTGTCTTTGAAGTGCTTGGGGGTGGGGCGGGGGGGGAGGTTCTGTCAACCAAGATCCCTATAGCCAGTGAGAACATCCTTCAAATGTGAAAATGAAAGAAAAACATTTTCGGACAGACCAAAAAAGCTAAGAGAGTATGTCTCTAGCCGACTTCCACTATAAGAAGTGCTCAACCAAGTTCTTCAAGCTGAAGGGACTAAAATCAGATGGAAGCCTAAATCTGTGGAAAGAAATAGAGAAATAAGATGATACTAGTAAATATGAGGGTAAATATTTATGTCATTTTAGTTATCTTTGTTTCCTATATTATATATTTTAAAAGGCTGTTTAAAGCAAAATAAATAAAACAGATAATATACAACAAGAGTACACATGGCCAGAAGGGGATAGAAGGAAAATCACCGCTTTAAGTTTTTTACATTGTGAAAGAATATAATATTATTTAAAGGTACAGTGATGAGTTCAAGATACATGTTGCAATCTCTAGAACAATCACTTAACACACAAAGTACAGCTAAAAATAATAAAGGAGATTCAAATGAATACTAAAATTACCTGACTCATCCCGCCTCCCAAAAAAACAATCAAGAAAGGAGGAACAGAGGAGCAAAGAATAGATGAGAAAAAAGATATACCAATGAGAAATCAATACTTTCAATGAATGTAAACGGACTAAGAATTGCAATTCTAAACAGAGAATTTTGAGTAAATTTTTTAAAAAACTGAACTATATGCTGTTTGTTACAAAGACACTTTCACTATCAAAACTGAAAGATTAAAGGTAAAAGTGTGAAAATAAAAAAAGACGAAGCCTGTAAACCCTAAACACGAGAAAGCTGGTGTCTCTGTATTAATATTAGGCAAAGTGAGAAGAGACTAAAGTAGACAAACTCCTTGAAAAACACAACTTACCAAAACCAACACAAGAAGACCTAGACAGTTCCAATAGTCTTGAATTCCTAGTCAATAACAACCTTTCCACAAGAATGATCAGGTCAAGATGGTTGAACTAATGAATTATAACACTTAAAAATAAATAAAACAAATTTTACATAAACTCTGTCATAAGTTGAGCTCCCCAAGAAATAGACTTTGAGACGGAGTTTTAGTGAAGTGGTTCACTGGAGGATGCTCTTGGGAGCAACACCAATAATGGAGCAAAGGAAGGATTGAGAAGGAGAAGTTGAACAATTATGGAGTTGCGACAGAGATTTCAGCCTCTTTAAAGTTGTCTCCAACAGAGCTGGGGTCCAGATGCTTTGTCGTCCTGCATCAACCTAGTCATTGGGTGTAGACAAGGCAAGATGGCTGCATTTGTCCAAGGGCAGTTCCTGGGGAGGAATTGGCAGCAGGCACCGTCCCCAGAAGCTGGGAGATGAATCCTTCATTTCTGGAAAGGGTAATCCGGAGTGGATGGAGTACCACAGGATCACTACAAACTTTTTCAGGAAATAGGAAAGGAAAAAAACATTTGGCAGTTCATTCTGAGGCCAGCGAAAATCAGATAACAAAAACTGAAAAACATATGATGAGAAAGAAAATTACGAGCCAGTACTCCCCTTGAGCATAAATGCACAATTCTTTAATAAATTATTAGCTGCTTGAATCTGCAATAGTAAAAGGATAGTACATCATGACAGAGTCCTGTTTATTCCAGGGATTTGAGATAGATTTAATATAAAAAAGAAAGAAATGCAATGCACCATACTAGAAGAATAAAAGATGATAATCACATAATCATTACAAAAGATACAGGAAAGGCATTTAACAAAACTCAGTTCCCATTCATGATTTTTAAAATTTTCAGAGAACTAGAAATAGAAAGGTACTTCCTCAATCTGATAAAGAGCATCTGTAGAAAATCTACAGCCAACATCCCACTTAGTAGTGAAACATTGACTGTTTTCTCCCTAAGATTGGGAACAAGTCAAAGATGTCTATTCTCACTAATGATGTTTAGTATCCTATCTCATGCAAGAAAGAAATAAAAGAAAAGAAAAGGCACAAAGATTGGGAAGCAAGATATAAAACTATTTTAATACACAAATAAAATTATTGTTTATGTAGAAAACTCTAAGGGATCTACAGAAACACTAATAAAACCAATAGGTTCATGTAACAAGTTCACAGGATACAAAACCAGTGTATAAAAATTAATTGTATCTCTATGTACTAGAAGGGAACAACTGGAATATTAATTTTTTTAACAACCTAATTGAAAACAGCATTCATATTAATTACCAAAGAATGAATCTAATAGAAGATGTGCAAGACCTCTCTATTAAAAATTAACGATCTAAACAAATAAGGAGATACAATGTCATTCTCTCAAATTTGTTTATAATTCAATGTAATCTTAATTTAAATCCCAGCAGGCTTTTTTTTTTTTTTTTTTTGTATTTTTCTGAAGTTGGAAACGGGGAGGCAGTCAGACAGACTCCCGCATGCGCCCCAACCAGGATCCACCCAGCACACCCACCAGGGTGTGATGCTCTGCCCATCTGGGGCATTGCTCTGTTGCAACCAGAGCCATTCTAGCACCTGAAGCAGAGGCCACAGAGCCATCCTCAGCGCCCGGGCCAACTTTGCTCCAATGGAGCCTTGGCTGCGGGAGGGGAAGAGAGAGACAGAGAGGTGGAGAAGCAGATGGGCGCTTCTCCTGTGTGCCCTGGCCAGGAATCGAACCCGGGACTCCTGCACACCAGGCCGATGCTCTAACCACTGAGCCAACCAGCCAGGGCCAAAGGCTTTTTATTTTTGAAGAAACTGCAACACTGATTCCAAAATACATGGGCATGTAAAAGACCAAAGGTGGCCAGAAAAGTCTTAAAAAAGAACAAAGTTGAAGGACTTTCACTACATGACTCCAAGGTTTGCCATAACACTGCAATAATCAAGACAGTATGGTATCCGCCTAAGGCAAAGAGAGGGGACTAAAAGTATGACAGAAATAAGAGACAATCAAGATTACCTGCATGTTTTTTAAATAGAATTAGAGAAATAAAAATATAATTCAAATTTAAAACTCAGTAGATAAGTCAAATAAGAAACAGCTAAAGAGATGATCAGCAAAACAGAAAATAGGTTTTTAAAATTTTTATTTGTTTGAGAGAGAAATGTCAGTTTATTGTTCCACCTATTCACGCATTTATTGGTTGATTCCTTTGTGTGCCCTAACTGGGGACCCACCACATTGGCCCATTGGGATGACACTCTAACCAACTGAGCTACCTGGCCAGGGCCCAGAAAATAGATTTGAAGAAAATATTCAAAATGCCCATGAGATAGAAATGGAGGTAGGAAAAACAAAAAGGAAAAGTAAAGAGTAACCAAGAATAGAATAAAAATGTTGAAAACATATGTCTAATTAGAACTCAACATGAGAGAACAGAATGAATGATGAAGAAGCTATATTTAAAGAGATTAAAAAGAGAAAGGCTAAGATTTTACCAAAACTGATGAAAGACATAAAAATAAAAATTCAAGAGAGCCCCAAGCAGGATAAGTAAAAGAAATCCCTCTCTTGATACATCAAAGGAAGATTTCAGAATACCAAGGATTCTAGAACATAGGCTTAATGACCAGAAGGAGAACCACCCACATAATAACCAGGAGTGGGATCCAGCCAGTTCACACTGGTTCGGCAGAACTGATATCTAATTTTTTGTTGAGTTCAGTGAACCAGGGTTCTAAGTTGGGTGACTGGGCAGCCACCCAGTGTGGAAATCACAAATGTACATTCCTTACTCTTTTTTAATGTTCATCTATGCAACAGCGTATTCAATGCACCCATAGGTGAAAAAAATTTGATGAAACTATGCTTGTAATATTTATTTATTCATTTCATAAAACTCTATACCTTTGATGAAATACTACGTTTTAATTCCCTCGTGTTTGTTACTTCAGTAAACAAACATATAATGTAAAGAGAAAATGTGCCAAACCACCAGGGAATGACAGACTGTTATTTGTTTCAGCTTTGTGTTATGCCCAAATTCCCTTCGAGATATTATGAGTGTGCAAGTGTTCCCTGAATGGTGAAACCAATAGGAAGCTAGGACACAATGAACCAGTAGAAATATAGTTATCTTATTGCCCATGAAATCGTAAACTATATTTCAATATATCAGTATTTTTATACCTAAAACGGTCATTTGGGCAGGAACCAGTTGTGAAATTATTTGAATCCCACCACTGATAATAACCATCAATAAACACCTGTGTAATGAATGAATCAAATAGGAAATGCTAAAACAAGTCAGAGAAAGGGGATCTACCATATTATCTAAAGAGAAATGTTTAGATTGCAGTGTACCAGGTATCAGGCACTTTTTTTAAGCACTTGGACAAACTTTATAAACCCCTCTTCCATGCACACACATGCATTTCTTCAGCAAGCTTATATAGATTTTCTTTCCCCAGACAAAGAGTAGGCATTAAAAGGCCACAGTATGTTTTTATTTTAAGTGGAATAAAACAAGACACCCTGTTTCCTCTCTTAGGAAGCCCAACAACCTAAGATGAAAGCAACAAGAAGCAGGGAGACCAGAGGGTAAGGGGTGCAGCAATCCTGACATGGGGTAGTAGAGAAAGGATTACGTATATATAAATATACGGAAGGGTCAACGATGTCAGGTCAATTTAACGATGGGGGCCGTGGAGAGGGAAGTGTTAGATCCAGGTGGCCTTGCACAAGTGGCTTTCTTCTTCTGTCCCTGGTCTCTGCATCTGGAGCACAAGGGCAGCCCCTGGTCTGCTGGTGATGTGAGCTGGCATGTGGGCACACAGCAGTGCCACCGTGGGTGATGCTTGTTATGTGTGTTGGTTGATTTAAATGGATGGCCTTGAGGTGCTGCTGAGCCTTCAGAACAGAGGAAAGAGTGACAGCCACAGCAGCTTTGTTCTTGGCTGTCTTTTCTTTTTCTTTTTTTTTCTTTTTTTTTTTTTTGTATTTTTTTCTGAAGCTGGAAACGGGGAGAGACAGTCAGACAGACTCCCACATGCGCCCGACCGGGATCCACCCGGCACGCCCACCAGGGGGCAACGCTCTGCCCACCAGGGGGCGATGCTCTGCCCCTCCGGGGCGTCGCTCTGTTGCGATCAGAGCCACTCTAGCACCTGGGGCAGAGGCCAAGGAGCCATCCCCAGCGCCCGGGCCATCTTTGCTCCAATGGAGCCTTGGCTGCGGAAGGGGAAGAGAGAGACAGAGAGGAAGGAGGGGAGGGGGGTGGAGAAGCAAATGGGCGCTTCTCCTATGTGCCCTGGCCGGGAATCGAACCCAGGTCCCCCACACACCAGGCCAACGCTCTACCGCTGAGCCAACCAGCCAGGACCTTGGCTGTCTTTTCTACATTTGTCCAGGAGTTCTAGCAAAACTACCAGGTTCATACACTGAGCTGGGCCCCAGAGATAAGAGACACAGCTCCTAACCTGGAGGAGCGCCCTGTCTGCAGAGAAGACCAGATGAGGACGTGCTGCTCGAGCTCCGGGGACCTGGGAGGGTGTGATGGATTTCTGTGCTGCCGCTCAGAAACAGATGGTTGATCACTGGAAAACAGGAAAACCCACGAAGATGGTTTTGTTCTCAAAAACCAGTAAATCTTGAAACCTCGTTACCTGGGGAGATAAATGTCAGAGGGATTTGAAGGCCATTAAAATACAATCAGGACTCAAGCACATTGGTTTGGTTTTGTTTTGTTTTTTCACTGCCTCTGAAAACACAAGCTTTTGTCAACAAAGAAATAAAATAGCTCAATGCCAAGGTCACCCTTGAGAAGTGGCCTGGTGAGGCAGGAAGAACAATGGAGAGGGACCTTTCTAGTTTGTCCTACACGAGTCATACATGTCTGTGGATGTTCAGCTCCTCGTGTATAAAACCCCTGGAACTGGTTCTGCCCGGCTTTCCTCATGAATCCACAGTGACCAGCTATTGAACACCTACCATGCGCCAGACACCCCACTAGGAAGTCTACGTGCATTTATCATCTCGCTTCACAAGGATGGGTTGTTATCATTTCACTGTGACGGAGGCTGCAGAACACTGACGTAACTTCCTGCCTTCAGAGGGCCGTTTGGGGTGGAGCTACATTCTGTACCCAGAGCCTTCTGGCTTGGAAACTTGTGCAGCTGAAGTTGTCTCTGGGAGTCTGGGAAGCTGAAGTTGTCTCTGGGAGTCAAGGAGCGAAACTTGGTAGGAACACACCTGACTATAAAGCACCGTGAACATGGGGCTAGCGGACACCAGCCACTCTTGTGAACCTTGTCCCCTTCTAACCCAGGCAGCTCTGCACCCAAAACTAAGGATCCAGGTGTACAAAGGAAGATACAGGTTCTTAGAACTCATCGCTCAGTTGGCAGATGCTCGTAAAGACATAGTCACAAGCCGGTGGAGTTGCCTAAAACCTTACCTCCCAGCCCCTGGTTGCCCGCTCTCTCACCTCAGTCCCCTCCAAGAGCTTTCCACCCCACCCCCACCCCCATGGAGCCAAGTATGCAGACCCACACAGGAATCCCAAATTAGCTCAACCTGCCTCCAAGCTGCTGGATGAGCCTAATTAAACCAAATTAATAATTTATTCAAGCAAAATGAAACATGCCAAGAATCTCCAGAGAGGCTGTAAAATGATAATGCCATCTTATTAGAGAAATGTGTCAACACCCCATGCAAGCACTTTGATTCTGAGACGGAAGTGAGACACCAGCAAGTTTGACATAATTCACTTCCTGAGGCCAGCTCCTGGGTCCTCCCACCTGCACTCTCCAGGGTGACATCTCCTGTCCCAGGTGTGACACTCCTCAGCTCTCCCTGCTCCTCCTCCTCCTATTCCTCCCCCCCTCTTCCTTCAGCCTGACACACTATTAGCCTAAACTCTCAAGATCACTCCCCCCACCACCACCAAAAAGGAAAGCTAATGACAAGCTAATATTTCCATGTCACACACTGAGTGAGTCTTACATAAAAATTAACAGGCACTAGACAAAGTCATAATTACTAACTAATGATGCACTATGTAATTTTCATAATTAGCCGTATTATTGATATTTCCTTCCGACCACAGAGCACGTTGGGGCCACCTTTATCTACAGCGAGAGAAACGGCATATCTGTTTGTAGGCTGTTAAGAGAGAACTTTTGGGAAACACTTTCCTGCTAACACCCACCAAGACTCAGCTCACACCCTCCTGTCCCCTCTGGAGCTGTTTTCTCTCTTCAGAGCAACAGGAACAAACCAGTCAGCGTGGCACAAGTGTCCATGTGAGGACACTAAATTTCTCAAGTCTCAGCCATTTGAGGCATGTTATGGAAGATGTAGAAGTTGAAGCCTTTTATAGAGCTTTGCAAAGAGCCGTCTTCCTGCACCATGCTCACAGCCACCCTCCTGGAAGTTGTGTCTGCTGATCCATTTTACAGGTGAGATGACTGAGGCTTGGAGAGGTGAACCATGTGCCAAGTACACAGTGTACAAGCAAAGCAGGGATGCAAATGCACGTCTTCAGATCCAAACCCTGGGAGGCTGCAGCTTCTAGTGGGGTCAGACAGCAGATTCAAGCACTGGCTCTACAGGCTGTTGTGAAGATTAAATACATTTCTACTATTACATGATAAATTATAGCATCATGTGTTACATTGTATTACCTGACATTATATCACATCCCATTACATTTTATTATGCTATGTAGCTTTTCCTAAGATGGCCTTATGTTCAGTTTGCCCACAGCGGTCCCCATTATGACAATTGTCCCAGTAATTGTTAACAGTAAGTGCTATTTTCCTTCCCAGAACTGTCCCAGAGTGGATGATAAATTATAAGGATCCCTAGGGTGGAGGCCCCTTCCACCCTGACAGTCTGTGATCCTCTTCCCCACCATGTTGGCTCTCCCCACCCTCTTCAGCTACAGGACTTGCTTGAATGTCACTTGTATCTGGAGCCCTGCCCTCTGACCTTCCCCCGACTAGGTCTGGTCCCTGGGGACTTCTTCTGTAACAACAGCCTGAGCTTCCTTTGGGCACTGTCGGTTCTTGGGGGACAGATTGGCACATGACTCAGGCTGGCTCATTAGGCACTCTGACCATCCCAGCCTAGCCGAGTCACCGCCTGAGGCCAGCTCCTGGGCCCTCCCACCCGCACTCTCCAGGGCACTCGGGGTGCCGCTTTGAAAGTCTGTGGAGAACAAAGCCCACACAGGGACGAGCTGAGCTGAGACATAGCAGAGACAGCATCCGAAAGCCACCATTAGAACACCAGGATTCAGCCAGGCCTGAAGCCAGCCCACCCCCGACTTGTCACTTCCCTGAGCCAGTAGGTCTCCCTTCTCATTAATCCTGTTGAGTGGGCTTTCTGCCACTTGCAGAGGCAAGATACTAGATCATTCTGGGCCCCTTGCTCTGTGTCCTTTAGAGTGCCCTGCACTTTACCTGGGACAACTCTTGTCACTTTGACTGATATGTCCAGGCATCACATCTGACTCTCCCACCAAAACAGAAAGCCCATGAGAGCAGGACGTCTGCCTAAAACCTCCCTATCCCGTGAGGAGCATGACACACTCAGTGATGCTGGGGTCTCCGTGAAGGTGGCCTCCTTGGAGAGGCCTCCCCGAATGCCCCTCTACAACAGTCCCTGCCAGGATGCTCTACTTCCCGGGCCACTTGGCTTCTCTTCTGAGTATCTGTCCTGTCACTCTATAACATTTCACTGTAGGTTACTTTTTTGTTAGCTTATTGTCTGTCTCCTCACAAGAATGAAAACTAAAGTAACTTCCTTGGGACAGGGACCTTGTGTTTTTTTTTTGGGGGGGGGACTCTCCACTGGAGGCACAGCACCTGGCTCCACGTGGCATCCAGTCACCATGGTGAGTGAGTGAACAGCGTTGGCTGGGAAGTAGATGAGACCGTGGATGCACCGAACTTAACAGAGCACCCTGTCAAGAGTCAGGGCTCAATGACTGTTCACTGCTCTTCCTTCCTCTGCTACTGTAACTATTCTTCCTGAGTACTAACTACACCTGGCTCTGTACCAGGCATGGTGAGTGACACAGCAAACACATTCAGAGCTGGAGCCAAGAGCTTGACACACATTAGTTCACACAGACTTCACAGTGACCCCAGGAGGTATTATTATTATCCTCGGTTTACAAATAAGAAAATTGAGGCACAGAGAGGTAGGTTAAGTTACCCAAGGTCACACAGCTAAGTGGCCAAACCAGGATTAGAACCCAGGATGTCTGGCACCAGCATCCATCACATGGTCACTAATTAAACAGCCTCTGCCTTGTGGAAATAAGTAAGGCAGAGCCTCTGCTCCCAGCGAATAGACCAGATATGCAACATAGAGGAAGTGCTCAGAACATAATTGTTTAATTAATAAATCAATTCTAATGCATTGCATTCGGGGAGAGGGGAGCCACCCTGAGTGACAGAAACCACACTTATTCTGTCTGCTCTTTATGGTCAGAATGGATTTACCCTCATTTAAGCCAAGAGGTCATTGAAGCCATAGTTTCAACTTCCTGCAAGTCCAGATAAGTCAATAAAAGGGCAACCTTACCTAAGATCTCTTCCCTCAGAGATTGGTGGGGGAAGAGATGGGAATGCAGGGAAGGAGGCAGAAGGGGATTGTGGATTGTAGCCAAGATGAGATTTGAAATGATTTATAAAGGGTCACACGGGGCATAGAAAATGGCCCAATGCCCCTTTATGTGGCCATTTCTCTTCTCCCACCCATGAGATGTGTTCTCGCTTTACTCCCCGCCATCCACCTCTGAGCAGTGTGCAGACACATTTTGGAGGGGCCAAGAATTAAATCAAAATTACATTTATCTAGCTGTCTCTCGGACGAGCGACACAGTTCACTCTCGTTGGCTCCTAGCGGCTCAGGGAGCCAGGGCGGTTAATAATAATAATACTATGTATTCACAGACCACTGTTCAGCAAGAAGCCCTGCCAACATTATCATGCAGCAGCCTATATTATTAACTGGTAACTGAGCTTTCGGCCCTAAGTCGTAGACTGGAACTGATGCCCCCGAGACTAGTCAGCACTAAAAGCAGCTTATCAAAAAAAATTTTTTTTTAAGATTTAATTGATTCATTTTAGAAAGGAAAGAGAGAGAGAGAGATGGGAGAGAGAAGGGGGGAAGGAGCAGGAAGTATCAACTCCCATATGTGCCTTAACCACGCAAGCCCAGGGTTTTGAACCAGCGACCTCAGTGTTCCAGTTTGATGTTTTATCCATTGTGCCACCACAGGCCAGGCTAAAAATTTCTTGGTCAAAGGGTCAGCCAGCATTGCCTTGGCCCTCACCTCCTGCACAGCCCCCACTCCTGTCTGAAGCTCTCAGTGCCTTCACCTATAAGATGGAGTTCAACAAGGGGAAGGCAGAGGGGCTCTACAAGTCAGGATGCTTTCTGCTGCCAGTAACAGGACATCAGGCTAACATAAACAATAATCAAGGGGCTGCCAGAATCAAGTCAGTATTTCAGCGATGTCAGGGTTGTGTCTCTGCAATTCTCTAATCCTTTCCCTCGTGGTTATAAAATGGCTGCTGCAGCTCCAGGCATAGGGCCTACATTCCAGGTAGGATGAAAGGCAGAGGTGAGTAAAGACAACTCTATCTCTTTTACCGGTAAAGCCAAAGAATCCTCAGGAGCCCTGCCCCCACACCCAGCAGATGTCCATTTACATCTCATTGGCTAAAATGGGATCACATTAACACACCTAGCTATACTCTAGATTAATCATCAAGGGAGAAAGTGTTCAGAGGGGGGTGCTGGGTTAAGCAGCTAACTGTAGGGCAGTGAAAAGAGCACTATCAAGTCAAACAACCAGCTTCTTCTATCATATGGATCTATGGTCTGTTTCCTCACCTGTAAAATGGGGAGCATTAAAACCAGATGACCTCTAGCTCTGACACTGAGTCAGTTTATGACTTCTACCGAAATGCCCAGTACTGATCTAGAAAAAGTCCATAGGCTGTAATCCCCAGCTCCTTGCTCCATTCTGATACTATCAGCCCTGAGCACTGGAGGCCCAAGAGCCTAGTGTGAGAGGGAAAAATTCAGGCCACAGGGAAATCAAAGGGACTGGGTGGTCAAGACTCCTGGGTTCTCTTTCATTGTTTATACTGCTCACTCCTCAAGGGTTTGGGTGTGTCTAGTATAGAGTCTTCTAATCAAAAGTCAGGTAACCTACAATAATAATAATGTCAAACATTGCCTGAAACGTCACTATTCACCAGATGTTATGCTAAGACCTTCAACTATATTTTGCCAAATCCTGACAACCACATAATGTGGTTGTTATTAATGCACCCATTTGATAGATGAGTAAACTGAGACTACAAGGCCTGCCCTGGCCTGATTTCACACTGCTAGGAAGTGTAGGAGATTGCTGCTCAGCCCAAAGCACCACATCTTCATATAACAATGTCCAAAGACCAGAGGGAGCAAGTCTCTGCCCTCTGCCCCTTTTAGAGGATGAGGACATTTTTCCAAGAAGCCCCCAGCAACCTCAGCGGGCAGCAGCATGCCTCATAGATGTCAAGTCATCACTGGCCAGGAGGAGGGGACTGTGTTCAGCTTACACGGATCAGCACTCACTGCCCACCCCCCAGCTGGGGAGGAACCCACAGGCTACCTGGGCAACCATTACCCGAACACTCTAAGCAGAAAGGAGTTGGGAAGGAAATGACTAAGAGGAAGGCTGTGCCATGAATGCCTTAATTTTAAATGTAGTCTCCTCCTTAATTATGCTTTGCACGTGGGCTGCACATTTCATTGTGTCCTCCCGCCACCATGCTTCCCTGCCTCTCATTCTGCTGTTTCCCTCACAAAGCCTTCGAGGCAGACAGTGCTACCAATTCATGGAGTGGGAAACTGAAACATCACCAGGTGGTGACGAAACCAGAACGGGTCCCACAGGTGCCAGACACCCAAGTCAAGGCTTTTTCCATGGTGTCACAGTGTCTCCTTGACAAGGGTCACTGTATGTAGAAAGCTCCTTCCCTTGGGAGAACCTGAAGTCAATCTTTCTCTCTCCCTGTTTCTCTCTCCCTGTCTCCCCCCTCTCTCGGCCACATCATGGCTTTTATTCCATGAAACCCCTTTAAAACCGAGCTGCCCTGGGGTCCTGCCTAAACACAATACTGCATGTGAAGAAGTATTGTATTCTAAACCTGTGCTCTTCTTCTTTTGAGAAGCAACGGCAATCCTAACTTGAAGTCTCTCACAAACACCTAGTGCAGGATATTCTATTGGCAATGCACAACAAGCACCTCATGACCCCCTTCCTGAACCCCAATTCTCCCAATATCTCCCATGAACCCCTCTCTGAGGAAAATCCTCTTTCCTTTCTCCAAACCTCCTCAAGCTCTGCCCCAACCACAGTCCATCTTCATTCCTGTCTTCTCCCATCTTCTCCCAACTTCCAGACGCATTCTTCTTGCTTGGAGCCATGTCTCTTCCTTCTGCTCCCAACATAAATCAAGCCCACCAGCCTGAGAAGCCGTTTCTGCCCCGACTTATTATCTCAGCCCTGCAGAAGGGCCTAGGAATCGATAGGAGGAAGACAGAGCCCCCTCCGCAGCCCGGGAGGAAGGGGGCTGCACCGTGACAGGTGCTCATATATTTACTGCCCCAGCCACAAGTCACAGGTTCAAAGAGCTCCTCATACCAGTGCCGCCGGTAGGAACACCTGACGAGGAAGGACACGGCGAAGGAGAACACATTCATCACCGGCTCCATACCCGTGGGACCTTCTCAGGGGGGTCTAAAAACCAGTTCCTTCGGATTTTCTCATCTAATCGTGACAGCACGTCTGTGAAGTAACTGTCATGCTCGCCACCATTTTACAGATGAAGAAATGAAGAATCAGAGAAATAGAGTGGTTTTCCCCAAGGACAGAGCCAAGGGAGACCTAGGACAATTCTGGTGCAGAGCTGTTGCACAGATGAGTGCCTGCTGAGGTACACGCATGCAAGGACGGAAGGGTGGGTGGGTGAACGGCTCCAAAACCTATCCGAGTTTCACCACATCATATTGTCCCCAAGACAAATGCCACTCTGAAAACTTCCCCAATTGCCTCTTCTCTGTATTGCATTTTCTTCTCGGGTCACTGTCCCTGCTGAGATGGTAGGGCTGGATGGAAGGTGATTTCCTGATGGGAATTCCAGAGTCTGTGTTGACAGTGGTCCTGGATTCACCCTGTGGTCCCGCAGTCAGGTGCCACCTGGGCCCCGATCCCCAGAGCCCCCCTCTCCCCACATCCAAGGCCGTTAGCAACTTTACCTCGCTGTGGGCTCGGTCCCACGCATGTCAGATGCAGAGTGAGAACTGAGCCTTGGAGGGATGGATCTCAGCACTTGACACCCATTGTGGGGTCCCCAGACCCACAACATCAGCATCCCCTGGGAGCCTGTTAGAAACCCAGAGTCCCCAGAGAGTCTCTCTCTCCAGCCACTAACATTGGACTTGATCATATGGCTGGCCTGAGCCAGTGAACTCCAAGTGGACAGGAAATGGGCAGACTCTAAGAATGTGCTCTCTCTGACTTGGCTTCTTGTGCTCCATCAATGCCCTGAGAGGAGCATGTCTTAGGTAGATGCTGGTCCCCAAACAGAGACACGTGCAGCAGACCTGAACCTGGAGCCATGCCCACCCAAACCCAGAAGAGCCCAGAAGAACTACAGCTAGCCCGCAATCCCATGCCAGATAAGCAAATGCTAGATGCTGCATGTTGGCGAGCTTGGGAGTGTTCGTTACTCAGCCTTATTTCATAGACACCTGACCGGTTCCGGGGGTCACTGATGCGGAAAGCACTCACTATGCAGTAGGCACTGTACTAGGTGCTTAGCATGTGTCTTATTTAATCCTCACAACAAACCTGCGAGGTAGATATTATTATGCTATTTCACAGGTAAGCCCACTGAAGTTCACAAAGATTATTTTCCCAAATTAACATTACAGATAATGACAAGACCAAATTTTGGCACCTGATGACTCATTACATTTTATCCTCTTATGATACATATACTTTTTTATTTTTTATTTTTTTTTGGCTAGAAAAAATAAAATCTTGAAAAGGGTCCCTGCTCTGATCGTTGGAGGGCTGCTGTCATCTGATCCGTTGTGGTGTAATACAGGGGAGCTCAGTGGGAGCAGCAGCTGTCAGCCAGGGGAGAGGAGTTGCCTTCTGACCCCTGCCAGGCTGTGGGAAGGCCTGCTGTGCCTGCTCCGTGTGTGGAAAAGGTCAGACATTACCCTCCCCCTCATTGATCTTCAGTGTTGTTCTGGCAGAGACCAAAGGTGGCCTGTTAGGGCGCCCCTCTTCCCCTCCTCCTTGTTAATAATAAATCCGTTTCATTCAGGTGAAAAAGTGCCCAGCTCAGGAGATGAACCATGACTGGTGGTTGGTCCAAGTTAGTCATACAATCTCATTGTCCTTTGCTAGGTACTAGGGCCAGGTGGAGGCGTTGGACCCAGTTCTGGAAATGATGCTCAGGGAAGGCTACAGGTATTTCTGGAAAAGCCATTTCCCTCTAACAAGAGAGAGACACCCTCTCCCTTACTGCTGGATAACAGTAATGAGGATATGGTGCTTGAAGCTGAAGCAACTCTATCTCAATCATGATAGGAGACATCAGCCACCTCCCTGAGAATGACAGAGAAGAAAGACAGAAAGATCTGGGTCTGTGATGACATCACTGAGTCACTGTAACAGCCCAGAAACTACGTCATTTCCTGTGATGCAAACAATTAATCTTCTTAAGTTTTAAGCCACTAGTAACCGGGTTTGCAATTACTAGCAGGCAAACACATCTGTTTTCAGTTATCTATGCTGCATTAACTACCAGAATTATCTGTTTAAAACAATACACATTCCTTATCTCACAGTTTCTAGAAGCCAGGAGTCTGGGCACAGCATAGCTGGGCCGTATGCTTCAGGACATGTCGAGAGGCTGCTGACAGGTGTTGTTTGCCAGGCCTGGGGTCTCATCTGAAAGGCCTCTGGTTGTGATAGGATTTGTAACCTCACTGGCTGTTGGCTGAAAGCCACCCTGAGTTCCCTGCCATAGGGCCTCTCCACAGGGCTGCTCACAACACAGCAGCCGCCTTCCCCAAAGCCTGCAGAGAGCCTACAAGCATGACAGAAGTCAGAATTGTCCGTAATCTATTCCTAAAAGTGACATTCCTTCACCTTTGCCATAGCCCATTGGTTAAAAGCAAGTCACAGGTCCCTCCCACTCACGTGGAAGGAGTCAGACATAGGCATGCCTGCCAGGAGGTGGTGATTATGGCAGCCTGCCTGCAGCCTGCCCACCACACCATCCTTACTGATGCATCATCAATCAAACTCAGGTTAAGATCCTCCCCGCCCACCTTGCCGGGATCCTGAATCAAACAGCCCAACTCCTAAGACATACTTTTGGGGCACTTGGGAAATTTTGAATATAAACTATGATATGAAGAAAATAGTGTTACTTTGTTAGGTGTGCTAATAGCATTGTGATTATATCAGTAAAATGACCTTTTTTTTTTTTAGAAATACATGATAAAGTATGTTGGGATGGAATGCCATATCTGAGGTTTGCTTTCAAGTATTTCAGCTGAAATGAAGTAAAAAAAAAAAAAATAGAACAAATGTGGCAAAAACATGGTAATTGTTAGATCAGAAGAATGACCATATAGAATTCATTGTACAATAGTTCAACTTTTGAGTATTCTCACATTTGTTATAATGATTTTTTTTTATTTATTCATTTTAGAGAGGAGAGGGAGAGACAGAGAGAGAGAGAGAGAGAGAGAGGAGAGACAGAGAGAGAGAAGGGGGAGGAGCTGGAAGCATCAACTCCCATATGTGCCTTGACCAGGCGAGCCCAGGGTTTCGAACCGGCGACCTCAGCATTTCCAGGTCGACGCTTTATCCACTGCGCCACCACAGGTCAGGCTGTTATAATGATTTTTTTTAATCTGATTACCCTTTTATGACCTCCATAAAACCAAGAATTCTACATTAAACATTTGGGGTTGAGCAAAAACGATGCTGAGAACACAAGGGTGGCTGTGAGCTGATGTCAGGGTTGTCCTTGAAGGTCTGTACCTGCCTCCCTCTCCATCACTGTCCTACATGCATGCTCTAACCCTGCCATCCAAAACCACACTGTTTCCCAAACAGACTATGGTCCTCCAAGGTCCTACCCCAGGCTTTTGCATGTTCCAAACCTTTGCCTGGGGATTTTTTTTTTTTTTAATTTTTCTGAAGTTGGAAACGGGGAGGCAGTCAGACAGACTCCCGTATGCGCCCGACTGAGATCCACCCAGCACGTCCACCAGGGGGCGATGCTCTGCCCATCTGAGGCATTGCTCTGTTGCAACCAGAGCCATTCTAGCGCCTGAAGCAGAGGCCACAGAGCCATCCTCAGCAACTGGGCCAACTTTGCTCCAATGGAGCCTTGGCTGCAGGAGGGGAAGAGAGAGACAGAGAGGAAGGAGAGGGGAGGGGTAGAGAAGCAGATGGGCGCTTCTCCTGTGTTCCCTGGCCAGCAATCGAACCTGGGACTCCTGCACGCCAGGCCGAGTCTGTACCACTGAGTCAACCAGCCAGGGCTGCCTGGAGATTTTGTCCAACACCTTCTTCAATGCCATCTATCTATCTGGTCTACCTCCAAAATTTGACTCAAGTTTCCAGCCTTCAGTGAAGATATCCCTGACTTCATCTGCTAAGTAGAATGGACCCTCCCTCTCTGGAGTTCCCATTGTGCCTTATGCAGATGGTTATTATAGTAGGTATCACAATATATGGCAATTATTCATGTTTAGGTCTGAATCCCCTACCAGGCTAAGAGCGTCTTAAAGAAGGAAAAAAAAAGGATTCTCAATCATTTTAGTGTTCACAGCAATTAGCACAGGGCTTTGGCACATGGTAAGTGCTAAATAATGTTTGTTGAACAAATACGTGATTGAATGAATAAACAAATGAATGGGGGGGGGGGTCTAGTGCGTTGCAACAATATTTATATACCCAAGAAGAGTTTCAGCTTACTCAGCAATTTCTGCAACCCAGCTGTGCCCTCCCCCACCATGAGAGGTCTCCTTGGCCTAAATATGGGATCACTGAAAATCCTAGTACAGAAGAGACTCCAGGACACTGAAATTCAGACAAACCACCCAGCGGAATGCCAGTGTGCAGCTCAGAAATAAGCACCATAAACAGTTGCTCAAGAAAAGCGTCAGAAACTGCCGTGGACAAATTCTTAGACACAACAACAGGGCTGTGTGATAAGAAAGCATGTTTGGGCTCAAGATCAAGAAGAACTGTCTTTAAAAGAGTTATGAGAACAGGCTGCCTCATAGAATCAGGAGCTCCCCATTCATCCAAACATTAACAGTTATTTACCAAGCACCTACCAATCCAGCTGTTGGATTACAACAGGGTACCATAGAGAAAAATAATTACCCCCTGGGGATGGAATGCCAGGTAAGCCAAGGCCAAGTCTGGGCAATTCTAAGACTACTGCAGACAGGGTCCTCTCGGTCTAGACTCTAAGACATTGTACCAGATGACTTCCAAATGTAGAATTTTTTTAGCCTGATGACTCTTTCCCAGTTAATTTCATGTAGGACTAGTGGCTTCTAGGGACTTCCTAGTGAGACTGGAGAAGACACTGTCAAAGAATAATGGACAGGGCCTGGCCGGTTGGCTCAGTGGTAGAGTGTCAGCCCGGCATCTGGAAGTCCCGGGTTCGATTCCTGGCCAGGGCACACAGAAGAAGCACCCATCTGCTTCTCCATCCCTCTCCCTCTCCTTTCTCTCTATCTCTCTCTTCCCATTCCACAGCCAAGACTCCACTGGAGCAAAGATGGCCCAGGCGCTGAGGATGGCTCCATGGCCTCTGCCTCAGGCACTAGAATGGCTCCGGTTGCAACAGAGCAATGCCCTAGGTGGGCAAAGCTTCGCCCCCTAGTGGATCCCAGTTGGGCGCATGCGGGAGTCTGTCTCTCTGCCTCTCTGCTTCTCACTTCAGAAAAATAAAAATTAAAAATTAAAAAAGGATAGTGAATAACTTAAGTAAACCTAATTATAGCTCAAGAAAACTGGGTTGGGGGAAATGTAAACGTGAACCTTTGCTCCTCCTCCCCTCCCTGCACTGAAGTCCTTTTCCTGGCCTATGTGCACCAGCACCATTCAGATCTTCAAATAAGCATCACCCCACAACCACCACTACCAAAGTATTCCTGACCTTCCTTACACTGGCCCTGTACAGCAGTCAGTAATCGTGATGCCAACAATGAACATCAGGCATTCTGTGTATGCATTCATCATTTAATCCTCCCATAAGCACTACTAGCCCCATTTTTCAGATAAGGAAACTGAAGTAGGCATCTTGCCCAAGTAGGTAGTGGGGCCCAAATTCTAACGCTGGTGGTCTGACCCCAGAGCCTGTGACCTTGTCACTCTCATAGCACATTAACACTTCATCACCTGTTCTGTCTGTAGCTTTGTCTCCTGCCACCAGACTTTGAGCCCTGCAGGGCTGGGACTTTGTCTGATCTGTTGATCTGTCACTGCATCTCTGTGCTTCAATGCTGAGCTCAATGCCTGGGGCATCTTGGGCCTCACAAAGTCTTGGAGAAACAAATGAATGAATGAATGAATGAATGAATGAATGTCTCGGCCTCACACTGGTAGCCACCTGTCACAGGGATCAGAAAATTTGCAGACCCTTTGACTGCTTATTACAAAGAATCTCAGTGTGGGATAATGAAAGTTACAGCATGTACTGTCTGTCCACACTGCCTCCCTCAGTCTCCATACATGCGCATCTGAGTGAACAGATAACTCACGCTGAGATTTACTAAGAAAGCATTTAACTCAGCTCACAGGTCTGCTGACCAAGCCTGTTACTTGTGGTAATCTATTCCATGCATTACCATTTTGGTTTCCAGCACAGAGAGACGGTGGTGGCTTGGTAGGATTTTTTTTTCCCCTCTCACCAGTTGAGTTACTGTCTGCTTTTGTGGAATAAATTGCTATAAATTGAGTTACCAGCACTCTAAAGTGGGGAAATATATTCTCGATGCTATACGGGCAGCTGACAACATTATAGAAATACACAAAGTATGTGTCCAAGTTTATGCGAATGGTGATGAGTTGTGATGGATGGTGGAAGAATGGGGACAGTGGTGGTGGCCTCGGGCAGGTGACACACACTGCCCACCTCCCCTCCCATGGCACCTGGATCAGCCTCTCAGAAGGGAGTCTTAGAGGTGGACTGCTAGCTCAGAGGATTAAAGCCAGAGGCAGATTAAGGTCGGTTGAGGCTCCAGAGGCAGAAGAAAATATTGGGCCCCTTGTCATTAGAAAAAAGAGTAGAGTTGGGGTTTTGTGGGGCCCTTCAGAAGTCAGAGCCCAGGGTGCGCACCTAGTGTGCCCACCTTTAAATCTGCCTCTGATTAAAGCGCTGAGGATAAACCAGGGGGCTGGTCGCTGGGAAAATCAGCTTTGGAAATAAAATAAAACCAGCCCAATAAGAAGGGTATTGGGGACATTGTCAGTGCCCCAGGCTTTTACCTGTCCATCTCCCAGCTTTCAGGTGCTTTGCTTCTAAAGGTCACACCTGCAGTCTTTGGAAGACAGGCGTTGGGCTACTGGAGTGGCTTTGCAGCTTTGCAGACCCCTGGGGCAGCTCTTAGCCAAAAACTGTCAAGCTCGCTTGGAGTGGGGATAAGTGAGGATGAGACACGAAGTGTAATATAAACTCCAGAGCTTCCCACAGAATCAGACTGACACTGGGGCTTCACCTAAAGTCACACATTTGCTTGGCTTCTTTCCCTTCTCTATCTCCCTTTCCCAATTTGCTTACTGTGGTAAAAGTTGATGTAATGGAACCGGGACTGTCCATCTGCCTCTTTTTACTGTAGAGTCTGGAAAGTGAAATACTCACCTACCCAAATCCCCTGAAGCAAGGGGGGGTTATGTGATACAGTTTTCAACAATAAGATGCAGATGAAGGACCCTAGAGAGGTGTTCTTTTCCCAAATAAAAAGACAAAGGCTCTCAATCAAAAGGAGTTATAGACTGGAATGAAAAAGTGATGCTTGGAGAAGCAGCAGCTGTCTTGTGGCCATGAGAACCAATGCTAACACTGAGGATGGTCAAATGGAAAAAGTAGGAGGAGCCAGGGTCCCTGATGGCATCCTTGGGCTTCTGTTCCAGTCCTGACTTCCTGCCCCAGACTACATTTTGCACATGATAAATACACTCTTTGCCTTTTTAAGTAACTGTGGCAGAGTTTTCTGGTACTCCTGGCTGATGTGAATGGTGAAGGTTTGACCCAGAGCAGTTGTGGAGGATACAGAGGGGAGAATGTGGGTGATAACACAGGAAATACAATTGATACGACTTGATATCTGATGGGACCTGAGGGGAAGGGGGAATGAGAGAGGGAAAAAGTGTCTTTCTCTAATTAAGGAATAGAGGAAAGAAACAAATTTTAGTGAAAAGAAGTAAGTAATCATCACTTTTATAAGTGCTATGGACTGAATTTTGTCCTCCCAACCCCCAATTTATATGTTGAATCCCAATGTGATGGTATTTAGAGATGGGGCATTTGGGAGGTAATTGAGTTTAGATGAGGCCATGGGGGTTTGGCCCTCATGATTGGATTAATGGTCTTATAAGAAGAGGAAGGGACACCAGAGCTTCCCACCCTGCCATGTGAGGACAGAGAGAAGGCAGCCATCTGTGGAGCCAGGAAGAGAGTTGTCATAAGAAATCTAATCAAACAGCACATTGATCTTGGACTTCCAGAGTCAGGAACAGTGAGAAATAAACCTCTGCTCTTTAAGCTACTGTTGCAAGAAACAGCACACAAACGGAGGATAATAGGCACCCAGACAACTTAATGGAGGAAGAAGACTTCATTAGTAGTCAGCAGAGCACATGATTCTAGTAGCACAAAAGCACGAGCTCCCAAAAGTTAGATTTCTTTTTACAGGGTCCATGCAAGGAGCATGTGATTCCTTTGTCTGAGATCCTACATGCACCTCGTGGCTCAAAGTAGGGCTGGGGAGTTTCAGAGGGCAGCAAAGGGGAAGGGGTTTCCAGACCCCTGGCCCTATCTATTTACAGATCTTGTTTTTCTTGTGAGTATTGTAAGAGTCTCTAGGACAAGGGTCCCCAAACTACAGCTCGTTGGCTACATGCGGCCCCCTGAGGCCATTTATCTGGCCCCCGCTGCACTTCCAGAAGGGGCACTTCTTTCATTGGTGGTCAGTGAGAGGAGCATAGTTCCCATTGAAATACTGGTCAGTTTGTTGATTTAAATTTACTTGTTCTTTATTTTAAATATTGTATTTGTTCTCATTTTTTTTTTTTTACTTTAAAATAAGATATGTGCAGTGTGCATAGGGATTTGTTCATAGTTTTTTTTTTTAATAGTCCGGCCCTCCAACGGTCTGAGGGACAGTGAACTGGCCCCCTGTGTAAAATATTTGGGGACCCCTGCTCAAGGAGGTCAGTTAGAGGATGATCTTTAACTGGCTGAGCCAGTCATTCCTGCAGGCTCCTTCTCCTGCATTCTTCTGGTTTCTCCCCTCTCACTACCAGCCTGTGATACTTTGTTGACATACCTTTTTCTGAAAAATTTTGGGTCTAAAAACTGGATGCATCTATACAGAGGTTGTAGAATTTCTTATTTGTATTTCCCACTTTTTTCGCGCTTGTTTTTATGCTCATTGTTAAAGACAGTGATTTGTCATCAGACACAGATGAAGACAAGCTAATGAATGGGAGTTTTGACAGTGATGAGGAGTTGTATGAATTTTATGATGAATACAACTTGAGTTCAATAACTTTCTGTAATACATTTTTTTTCAAATTTCAGGCCCCCAAATTAAGGTGCATCTTATACATGGGAGCATCTTATACATGGAGAAATACGATATGTTTTGTTGTGGGTCTTAAAGATTTCATTAACTATCTCACTGTAATTGTGACTAGCCTTGCTAAATGACAACTCCTAAGCCATTACCATTGGTGTCTTGAGCCTCCTGTAAGCCTAGGGCATACTACAAGGGAGCCATCAGTGCGGATAACTTTGCTGGTGACTACGACATTGTTGTCCCGTAGATATATTGTTTTCATTGCTTGATCCTGGTATGAAATGAGGACCATCTGGAGAAATGACTCTTTCACTCTTCAATTAAGTCTCCCCAAATATCTCTCGGATCATTGGGGTTGCACAGCAGACTGTGCAGTGACATCTCTGGCCAAGATTCCTTAGTTCCCTTTCAAGTGTTGTCTTGTAGCTTTCAGTAGTATTTCATGTGCAAATGTACCACAGCTTTTTATCCACTCGTCTACTGATGGGCACTGGGGCTGCTTCCACATCTCGGCTATGGTAAGTAATGCTGCAATGAAGAGAGGGGTGCATGTAGTCTTTTGAATGAGTGTTTCAGCTTTCTTTGGCTATATTCCCAGAAGTGGAATTGCTGGGTCATCAGGCAGCTCCATTTTTAATGTTTTCAGGTAACTCCATACTGCTTTCCACAGAGGCTGCACCAATCTTCATTCCCACCAACAGTGCATAAGTGTTCCCTTTTCTCCCCACCCTCGCCAGCACTTGTGGTTTGTTGATTTATTGAAGATAGGCATTCTGATAGGTGTGAGGTGATATGTCATTGTGGTTTTAATTTGCATTTCTTGGATGATTAAGGACAGGGGGCATCTTGTGTGTGTGTGTGTGTGTGTGTGTGTGTGTGTGTGTGTGTGTGTGTGTACTGTATATACTCTATCATGCAGCTCCATATCATGACAGTGTTACTTCTTCTTTTCCAATTTGGATGTCTTTTATTTCTTCTCCTTGTCTGATTGCTGTGGAACTTCCAGTCTATACTGAATAAAAATGGTGATAGCGGACATCCTGGTCTTAATTCGTTTTTGCCCATTGAGTATGATGTTGGCTGTGGGTTTGTCATAGATGGCCATTATTATGTTGAGGTATGTTCCATCAATTCCTACTTTGCTGAAAGTTTTTAATATAAATGGGTGTTAGATTTTATTAAATGCTTTTTCTGCATCTTTTGATGTCATCATGTGATTTTATTCTTCATTTTGTTTATGCTGTTTATCACATTTATTGATTTAGGGATGTTGTACCAACTTTGTATCCCTGGAATAAATCCCACCTAATCATGGTGTATGACCTTAATGTGTTGCTGGTCCAGTTTGCTAATGCTTTGTTGAGGATTTTAGCATCTATGTTCATTGGGGATATTGGCCAATAATTTTTTTTTTAATTTGTAGTATATTTACCTGGTTTGGGGAGTAGGATAATGCTGGCCTCATAAAATGCGACTGGAGTCTTCCTTGCTTGAGAAGTATTTGGAATAGTTCGAGAAGGATAGGTGTTAATTCTTCTTTGATTATTTAGTACAATTCACTGGGGAAGTCATCTCGTCCAGGACCTTTGTTTGTTGGGACATTTTTTATTTTTACTTCAATTTCACTTCTATAATCTATTCACATTCTCTGGTTCTAAAAAAAAAATTTTTTAAAAAGAGCCTGACCCGGGGGTGGTACAGTGAATAGAGTGTCAGACTGGGACACAGAAGACCTAAGTTCAAAACCCCGAGGTTGCCTGACCTGTGGTGGCGCAGTGGTTAAAGCATCGACCTGGGAATGCTGAGGTCACCGGTTCGAAACCCTGGGCTTGCCTGGTCAAGGCATATATGGGAGTTGATGCTTCCAGCGCCTCCCCCCTTCTCTCTCTCTGTCTCTGCTCTCTCTCTCTCTCTCTCTCTGTCTCTCCCTCTCCTCTCTAAAAAAATGAATAAATAAAAATAAATAAATAAATAAATAAATAAAAAACCCCGAGGTTACCAGCTTGAGCACAGGCTCATCTGAATTGAGCACAGGTTCACAAGCTTGAGCGCGAGGTTGCCAGCTTGAGCATAGGATCATAGACATGACCCCATGGTCACTGGCTTGAGCCCAAGGGTCACTGGTTTGAAGACCAAGCTTGCTAGCTTGAAGCCCAGGGTTGCTGGCTTGAGCTCTATCCCTTGTGTCAACACTGGTCTGGCAACACAAGGATCCTTTATGGCTGTGGCCCCTCCGTCTCTCTCCTAAGTTGCATACCACAGACCCGCCTCATGTGACTCTTGTCCACTGAGCCCTCTATCTGCCAGAGCCCAGGGTAACTGGTTTTGAAAGAGATTTTGTGCATTGGCCCTTTAAAGGGTGCTCAGTCTCTGCAGATGACCTTCTCTTTCTAGCAGACAGAAACCTTACTCCTTTTCACAGCTGAATGCTATGTGAGAACCACTTCCCTGGTGCTCTGGGCTGGGAGCCTGGCTTGGGGTTTTGGACTCACACCTCTCAGAGGGAACCCTATACACCCCAATTCCCACCACAGCTGAAGAATTCCATTTGGAAGCTCAGCTGCTGCCTGCGGAGAAGGGCCAGTCTTTTTGTGTCTCCACCCTTTCTACCAGGTTTGATGTGGCTTCTCCTGTGAATGCGTGGTTATAAAACCTCTTCTTCATTTAGACTGAGCTGATTATTCAGGATGATTGTTCCTAAAGTTAGTTGTAACTCCAGTTTGGTCCTGAGAGGAGCTGAGTATAACATCCACCTACTCTGCCATCATCTTGAATCTCCTTCCCTTTCCCCATTTTGATCAAAACCCTTTGCATAAAACATCACTGGTCAATCATGTCATTTGGGCATTGTTTACCACATTTCTCTTCTTCCCCCTCTAAATCAAACACATTGTTAGATGGGATGATGCCCCTCAAGGCTGAGAAGGACTATACACAAGTACCTTGTCCCAAAAAGGAGGAACATGACAGGTGGGTTTTACTGGCTTTATTTGAACAATAAAAGGAATGAGAATAAAGAATCTGTTATACTCCTTTAGGGTGCTCCTCAGTTTCCACTGTCCATTAAATTTTAACATAACCATTACAACATTATTCTTCTCCACATAGAGCACACATTTTTCCCTGTTGTGTAGTAAATAGGTGTCGGGCCCTGGGGTGTATAGAACTACTTCTCCAGGTTATCTACTTAGGTTTATTGAATTACTAAAGTTTTTACACTCATTTAAATGAGTGATTGTAAATGTGTCTGTAAGTTTAAGTGCTCCAAACCAGGGGTAGGAAAGAGAGTTTTCAACCAAAGCACACCCAAGTCATTTTCTATCTGCTATGGGGCAGCTGTGGGCATTCTTCAAAAATTAGACTTCCCAATATCAAAGTGCACTTTTCAGCTGGTAGGGTAACGTTTCCGGATTTTATATATAGGCAGTAGAAGAATGAGTTTTCCTGATTTTGGCACCAGGGTTGAGAGCAGCAATCCTCCAATGTTCCTTTCAATTGAGGGGTAGTGTGGAGTGTATGTTTCTTCCACAGGAAAAAGTGTAAAAGGCTGTCATGGTACAAGAATTAAGAAAAGGATGGTGAGAGAGGGAAGGAGGAATGGGAAGACACATTCTTTATCCAACGTCTTGGGAGGAAGCAGTCTACCTGGATGTCGGCTACTTCTCTTCCTAGTCAGCTTGAGTTTGAGGTCTCCAGCTTGTGCACAGGACCAGAAATCAAGGGGAGCTTTCTTCAGCTGTGAAAGGTAGACCCCAGTATTGACACCTTTTTCAGGGTAGCACTGTCAGTGTTCAGGAGTACTTGGGAAGGTCCTCCCTGTGAGTCCCACTCATGGAAAAGTGTTAGAGCAAAACAGACTGTCTGGTTTTTGTTTGTGACAGCAGCTCTTAGGGTCTGCTCTCTGAGCAACTTTCAAATATGCAATGCGGTATTGTCACCCATAGTCACCATGCTGTGTACCACTCCCCCAGGACTTACTACTTATCTAATAACTGGAATGGTTTCCTTCTGGCCCAGGTGTACTCACTGATCCCCACCTCAGGCAATCACAAATGTGTTCTCTGTATCTCTGAGGACTTTTAAAGATTCCACATGTGAGATCATACAGTATTTTAACTATTTATTTATTTTTTAATGAGAGGAAGGGAGGCAGAGAGACAAACTCCCTCATGCAGCTGACCAGGATCCACCCTGCAAGCCCACTAGGGAGGCGATGCTCTACCCATCTGGAGCCATTGCTCAGTTGCAACCAGAGCCATATTTAACCCCTGAGGCGGAAGTCATGGAGCCATCCTCAGTGCCTGAGGCCAACTCACTCTAGCCAACTGAACCATGGCTGTGGGAGAGGAAGACAGGAGAGAGAGAGAGAGAGAGAGAGAGAGAGAGAAGGGGGAGTGCGAGGGGTGGAGAAGCAGATGCTTGCTTCTCCTGTGTGCCCTGACCGGGAATTGAACCTGGGACATCCATACACCAGGCCAATGCTCTACCACTGAGCCAATTGGCCAGGGCCTGTACTGTATTCATGATCTGAGTATTTTGCCCACAAGGTTCATTCATGTTGTCTCAAATGGCAGGATTTCCTCCTTTTCATGATTGGGTCATACTCCATTGTAAATATTTATATATATGATATATACTCCATTCATTCATCGATGGACACAGGTTATTTCCATGTCTTGGGTGCTGTGAATATTGATGCTGTAAACATGGGATGCAGATACATTTTTGAAATATTTTTTATTTCCTCTGGATATATACCAAGAAGTGGAGTTGCTAGATCATAAGGTAGTTTTATTTCTACTTCTTTGAAAAACTTTATACTGTTTTCCGTTAGTGGCTGCACCAATTTCCATTCCCACCACCAGCACACACGGGTTATTTTCTCCACATTCTCCTCAGCACTTATCTCCCAGCCTTGGCACTTGCGCTGCTTGGAGGGGGTGGGGAGGGGTGTCCCCGCCCTGGCTGTTCCCTCTCTGCACACTGTAACACGACAGGCTGGTGACCGCCCTCCTCACACGGCAGAACTTGCTGGTTTCTAACACAGCTGGAATCACATTTGTTGGGTGTGCATGAGGCCAGGAACTGTCTACCTCTCTCACCAGAAGCAGTAATGAGGTCGTATGAATTGTTCATGGGTCCCCAGCCACACTCTCTGACCCTGAGTTTGTGGGATTGCTCCAGGACCTCAAGGAAGTAGGTCTGGAGGCCAAATGTGAGGTGAGCAAAAGCTACAGCCGAATCTAACAGCTGAATCTCCTCAGAAAGCCCAACCTTGAGCTACTGATGCCAGGGAAGGAGGACATGGGCCAGAGCCACAGGCAAACACGGCCTTGGCCAGTCTCAGGGGGGTGAGCCTGATAGCCAGGCTTCCCAGCCCTGGTCCCTGCCCCCCACACACAGTGCTCTGAGGGGCCCGAGGTCCCCTCCTGGGCAGGAGGCAGGGGTCCCTCAGGAGGCCCCAGTTTGGTACTTAGGTTGGATTTTGGTGGCCTATGTCGTGGTTGCCCAGGCCATTGGGATTTGGGGGACCCTGGACTTTTGGTGTTAAAACCAGCATAGTCCCCGGACAAACGTGCATGAACGGCCACCTCAGGTCAGTCAGGGAGCTCTGGGGACTGGCCCCTTTTGTCAGCCTGAGGGTTCTCTCCCAGACTCCACCCGCTAGGGAAGAACACTGTCCTGTTGGGTTTCTGGCCTGGGTCCCTGCTTCCCACTGACTGTACCCAGGATGCACGGCTGCTCTCTGGCTCCCGGGAAGCACTTGGCAACCCTTTTCCTCCCACTGGAGAAAGGGACCCACAGGCCTCTTCATTACAGAGGCGCCCAAGCCTCAGAGGAAACAGCTGGGGGAGGGTTCTGTACTGTCCTCTCTCCCTCAGAGAGGGCTGCCAGGCACTGCAAGTTCATCGCAATAGTGAACACGTGATCGAGGAACAGCTACCAGGCCACGCTCAGACACAGGCGCTGTGGCTACCTTGGGCCACTCTTGGTTGTTCACATGTGGGAATCTCTAGAACACGTCACAGATGGCCTGTTTCAGGAAACTAGAGTGTGTGGTCCCAGGCTCAGGCCACCCCAGCCCCAACTCAGACCCTGTTCAGGTGAGGGCCCCAGGCAGCAAAAGATGATGGGACTCCACCTGTCTGCTCATTACTTTCTCCACCAGGAATCCGCTCCTTCTTATCTGGCTTCTAGACGGTTTATTACCCACCGGCTCATCGCAGCCCACGAGCCAAGCCAGCCTTCTTATCTGGCTTCTAATAAATGTTTAGCAGCTTCCAGTGGGTAATTAACCTAAATGTTTAGGGGCTTCCAGTGAGTAATAAACCGTCTTGCCATAAAGGGGCTTGGCCCTATTAGTTCAGTTCCTTGGTCCAGAATAATTGCGCTGTGTGTTTTAATCTTTCCTCAGACCTTCACAGGCTCACAGCCGGAATCATGCACACCCACCCAAGATGAATGGACACACAGACACACTCACCCCCCCCCCCAAGGAAACCCCTACATGATTATGGTGCAGCAGACACACTCATAGAATCACACTTATAACCCAGAACACAGGTCTTTACAATACAGACAAATAAAACCAAGGTGTAAGGGAGCTAAACTCAGGAACATGTACAAACACACAGCTAAACACTGACAGGCGCAGACCTGAACCACCCATGGACCATATGCATCTCTGTGACCTCGTAATCTTGTACGTGACCTACTGTCCCTCCCTGTGGGCCCCTTCCTGGCCTCCAGGCACTCCAGGAGTCCTTAACAGGAAAGGTGGTGGTAGGCTGTTCAAGACAGACACTCAGAGAGGATGGAGCCAGGGTGCTAGCGGCTTGGAGTCACCTTCCTTCTGAGTGGCGCGGTGCTCAGGCTCATCGCAGCCCACGAGCCAAGGTGAAGCCCCCTGAGCTTACAACCACTTGGGGTGCAATGGAAGAATTTAAATATATTCTTGCAGCCTATATTTGGAAAGTTGTTAACCTAAATGTTTTTTTTTTTAAGAAGTCCTAAACCCAATAAAAACAACTAAGGAAGAAATCCTGTAGATTATGATATATGAGGAATGGAAAATATAGTGCGTATAAAAATGAAATATGGTTAATAACAGTGTATCTGGCACGAAAGCATTGTATTAGTTGTATAGCTATGTGGAATAATACATAATACCTTTTAGAAAATAAATTTGAAAAAGAAGAGAAAAATTTGGATGGGATTTTTACTAAAACAAGCTTTGGACACATGAATGGGAAGTATGCAGGAAAGCAAATACTAGAAGTGAGAGGAAAATGACATTGTGAATAATTCTCTTTTCCAATATTTTTGTATATGGGCAAATAAAATTTAAGTTATACTGCCTGACCTGTGGTGGCACAGTGGATAAAGCGTCGACCTGGAAATGCTAAGGTCGCCGGTTCAAAACCCTGGGCTTGCCTGGTCAAGGTACATATGGGAGTTGATGCTTCCAGCTCCTCCCCCTTGTCTCTCTCTCCTCTCTCTCTCTCTCCCCTCTCTAAAATGAATAAATAAATAAAATAAAAATAAAAATAATTTTTAAAAAAATTAAGTTATACTTAGGTGTCTTGTAATCAAAATCTACCTAATCACAGAATAAATTACTTCCTCAAGCTTTTAAGAGCTTGTTTGTAAAAGCAGGACTAGTCAGGTTTTCTGAGTACGGCTTTAAGGACACACTTGCTAATTTATCACATCCAAAATGTCCAACTTTAAAATTCTGTTTCAGTTCATTACTGAGGAGCTGTGTGTGCGGAGCAGAGGAAGCTCAGGTTTTGTAGGACCTGATGTGCAGTGTGAGAAAATAAGGGATAGGTGAACTATGAGAAAGAGCACGGTGAAACCTGGTGGCAGAAAGAGTGGAACCCTTGAAGACGGAGCAGAGCTGGTCAGAGGCAGGAGGAGGGTAAGTCACAAAAGCCAAAGGAAGGTCCAGGCAGCGAGTGAAGGAGCCTCGAAGGTGAGCCAGCATCCAGTACTGAGCCTTGGAAAGGAACACCGAGGACATCTGGGAACTGGCCCACTTTTGTCAGGGAGCTCTGGGGACTGGCCCCTTTTGTCAGCCTGAGAGTTCTCTCCCAGACTCCACCCGCTAGGGAAGAACACTGTCCTGTTGGGTTTCTGGCCCGGGTCCCTGCTTCCCACTGACTGTACCCAGGACGCACGGCTGCTCTCTGGCTCCCGGGAAGCACTTGGCAACCCTTTTCCTCCCACTGGAGAAAGGGACCCACAGGCCTCTTCATTACAGAGGCGCCCAAGCCTCAGAGGAAACAGCTGGGGGAGGGTTCTGTACTGTCCTCTCTCCCTCAGAGAGGGCTGCCAGGCACTGCAAGTTCATCGCAATAGTGAACACGTGATCGAGGAACAGCTACCAGGCCACGCTCAGACACAGGCGCTGTGGCTACCTTGGGCCACTTTTGGTTGCTCACATGTGGGAATCTCTAGAACACGTCACAGATGGCCTGTCTCAGGAAACTAGAGTGTGTGGTCCCAGGCTCAGGCCACCCCAGCCCCAACTCAGACCCTGTTCAGGTGAGGGCCCCAGGCAGCAAAAGATGATGGGACTCCACCTGTCTGCTCATTACTTTCTCCCAGTTGGCCAGGGCCTGTACTGTATTCATGATCTGAGTATTTTGCCCACAAGGTTCATTTATGTTGTCTCAAATGGCAGGATTTCGTCCTTTTCATGATTGGGTCATACTCCATCGTAACACAGGTTATTTCCATGTCTTGGGTGCTGTAAATATTGATGCTGTAATTCACATCATGCAGCTCACGGTTGCTGCCCCCAACACTGCCCTGTGGGGAGCAGCGATGCCACTAGAGATTCTACCTGCGGGAGTTCAGGAGTGTTTAGAGGACTGGGAGCGTATTGGAGGGGTGGATCTCAGCTCCCAGAAACCAAGCGTCTATAAAAAGGTTTGAGTCAGAGGGATCCCCAGTGATGAATTTCTCTTGATATCAAAATAAGTTACTAGACTCTTATTGAGTTATCACTGAAAGTATCTTGGGCTTATTAAGTGTTTTTGCTGGAGGCAATCAGGCAAGTAATCAGTCTTTATGATTTGTCTTATGCTTCTATGTAAAGGATTAGAAGTGGTGACTGTTTCGGTCTAAAATAAGCTAGTTCTCTACTGCCAAAAGAATGTTTCACTAGTCTTCCTCTTTTCTCCCCAGACTCCTAAGTTTCGTGGTCAATTTTAAACCATGTGTTAACATATCGAACACAAATTTAACAAACTTTTAAATTGGTTTCCTTGAAGATGACCCTGATTTTAGTTTGGGCCTTAGGACCTAACATTAAACAAAAAGGAAATTACAGGCTTTCTGTTCTGTCAGTTCTGGGTAAAAATGTAAGCCAATGAAAAAAGTCTTGCTGTGAGCTGGCCGGGTGGTTCAATGGATGCAGGGTCGTCTTGACTTGCAGAGGTCATGGTTTGACCGCCCGTCAGGGCACATGTGGGAAAAACTCTACCTGGCTCCCCACCTGCTCTTGACATTAGAAGTCAGAGTCAGAATTCCAGTTCTCAGGCAGCCTGCATTCACTTCACAGTCCTCGGCAAACTGAAGGCCAATGGCAGGAGGGATCAGGTTTACCTGGTCTTCAGATGTGCATCCGGGCAAGGGGTGCCACTGGCAAGATGTGTCTTCCAACATGAATTCACCCTGCAGGCAGGCGTATATCGAGACTGAGAGTTCTCCTGGGTCTAAAAAAAAGTATCATTCTGGGCCATGAGCACACCAGGTTGCGGTCAGGGGAGCCAGCTCAGGCTGTACCCCATTGGAGTGGGCAGACAGCCTGTGTTGTTTGTGAGTGTTGACGGGGTCCCCCTCCCCACACTCAGTCAGCACTCCCAAGACTCACCCTCCTAGGAGGCCATGCTGCTGGTTTTAGGCCATCCAGTCTTGAGCTGCCTGGACCAGCTGGGCGGAGGGAAGTGTTTCAGTGGGGCTTCCCCAACTTCAGGCCAGTCTGGCCTTTCTTATCTCCCGTTAGGGCTGGGAGATGGGAGTGGCCCTGGCTGCCCTGCGTTCTGCAGGGAAGGGAGGAAGGAGGGTGTGGAGATCAGAACCCTCCCCTCCAGGGAGCCTTGACCTCCACCTGAAACTTTCTCCCACATCCCCAGAAGCTCACGGTTGCTGCCCCCAGAAATGCTGCGGGAACATGGTCCTCACCCGGCTAGATGCTGAAGGCCAGCCAAACTGCAGAGCTCAACACTGCCCTCTGAGTGCCCAGGACCTCAGAGACCAGGCTGACTTGCCCCAGAGGCGTCCCTACCTTCCCCAGTTTCCAAGTTCCAGAACCTTACAGCAGGTTTTCGCCTCTCCTCCCACTGCCACGTCCCCCACGCAGAGAGTCTTTGCTTTGCCAGAGGGCCCCTGGTCACTGTCTACTGGGGAGACTGGTTAGGGGAGTGGGGCGTGTCCCAGACACAGGGTAAGGTCCCCTCTTACAAATGAGGGGACTGTGTTTGGCCACATGGAGGGCAAGGTGTCTGCAGGGAAAGATGCCACGAGTTTACCAAGCCCAGCTACCCCTTTGTAATGGAGCTTAGAGAGCCTGTGGGGGCCAAAGTGTGGACACACAGGCGCTTGTTACAATTCCTTTGGCCTTGGACCAACCCCCAGGAGAGGCATCCACTGGATGACACAGGCCAGACGCCTAGACAGCTGAGAACTTGCTGCCAAAGTGGGGCTTCCTGGGTCATTGGAGGGTCCACCAGGATTACCTGGAGCTGCTGTCTGCCATGGTCTCATTACTGTTTCTGGTAGGTGCCTGACACACTGATCTTTGAGAGGGCTGTGTGACCAGTGGCAGGGGCTCCTTGTCCTGGGCATAGTTTGCAGGATGTCTCAAGACAGCGAAGTTGGTGGGAAGAGCAGTGGAGAGGCTGGTGCTCCATCTCCGCAGGGGCGGGAGGCCACAGAAGGGCCTGAAGGGGGCTGTGGGCTAGAGGAGGAGTGATGGGCAGGGCCAGGGTGGAGGAGAGGAGAGGAAGGAGGCCTGGGGGGGAAGGGATTCATGGGCAACCTAGTGGTTTTATGGAGGCTGCAGGGCTTGTAGCATTTCATGGGTTGGGGGCCTGCTGGGGAGAAGTGGGAACTTGGTTGGGCGAGGTGGGGGAGCATGAGGAGGACGAGGCCGAGGTCCCAGATTGGGGTCCTGTGGAAGGCTGTGCGGGAAACCAGCTGAGAGGGAAGGAGCATGGGAAGGGGAAGGCGGACGGGGTTTTTTGGTGATAGTAGGAAATTGGAAAGCAGCTGAGGAGGAAGGGGCATGGGAAGTGGAAGGGGGAGAGGGTTGCCAGAGGCAGTAGGAAAGCGGAAAGGCTTCTTCATAGTGGCGAACGGTCGCACGGAGTGAGTGCAAGATCCACCCATGGGGTCTGGCACCTGCCTCTGTCCTTGTGATCTCATAAGCAGAATTCTAGAGAGTCCGGGAAGCCCTGCCTGAAGCACCTCTGTGGGCACTGTAGGGCTAGCAATCCAAGGTCTCTCTGTACTCAGTACACTTTACTTTCATATGGTTTTGTGTTAAGGTTCAGGTGTAGAGCACAGTGGTTAGACAATCGTACACTTTACAAAGTGTCCACCGGATACTTCCAGTACCCACCTGGCAACATGCGTAGTTATTACAATATTATTGACTGTATTTCCTGTGATTTTCTTTACATCCCTGGGACTATTTTGTAACTCTGAATCTGTACTTCTCAATCCCTTCACCTTTTTAATCCAGTCACTCGAAACCCTGCCTCCTTATGACCACCATCAATCTGTTTCCTGTATCTGTGAGTCTGATTCTGTTTTGTTTGTTCATTGATAGTGCTCTTTAGAGTCCACATAAAAGTGCAATCATATGGTATTTGTTTCTCTTACTGGCTTATTTCACTAAGCATTATAACCTCTGTGTCCTTCGAATCTGTCACAAATTGTAAGATTTCCTATTTTGCATGAATAATATTCCAAATATATATGTACCACCCTTAATTTTTTTTAAGTAAGAACAAGGGAGACAGTGAAACAGACTCTTACATGCACCCTGACTGGGATCTCCCAGCAACCCCAGTCTGGTGCCGATGCTTGAATCAACCGAGCTATCCTCAGTGCCTGAGGCTAATGCTTGGACTATTGAATCAATGGCTCCAAGAGGAAAAGAGAGAGAGAAGAAGGAGAAGGAGGGGTATGAGAAAGCAGAAGGGCGCTTCCCATGTGTGCTCTGACCAGGGGTGGAGCCCACAATATCCTCACACCAAGCCAAAGCCCCATCTACTGAGCTAGCTGACCAGGACAACCCTTAACATTTCTTACTTTATTTTATTTATTCATTTATTTATTTATTATTTAGAAAATTAAATTTAACAGGATGACGTTGATCAACAAAAATACAGAGATTTCAGGTAAACCTGTTCACAACACTTGAATAGTCGATTATGTTGTATACCCATCACCCAAACTCAGATCATTTTTCATCACTTTTATGTGTCTGTGATCTTTTCCTTCCTTGGAGACACCATCTGCACAGTGGTAATAGGATTTTATGTCACCGCTGGGCTTTTCCTGATTCCTAGTGTTTCAGTGAAGCTTCTCCCAGTATTTCAGTTAAGTGGACATGATATAACCATCCTTTCCCTTCACACGGTTTTGGGGGAATCTGGGTTCTAAAAGGAAAGGTCTCAGAGTAAGGAGAGGACCACAATTCCAGGACGCAATCACACAGGGACACCTTTCCTTGATCCCTAACAGGAGTGAAGACCTGTGGGGACCGAAGTCCTTGGTCCAGGCGGGCAGTCCTCTCTGCTGGCTGAATGAGGTGGAGGGTATTCAGACGTTTCCTAACCTGTCCGCGTGTAAAGCTGTGGGACATCGGACCTGGTAAGCGTCCATCGACCCCTCAAGGGCGGTGCAGATGGATTTCCGTGTCCTCCTGCGCTTGTGCACCTCGGCCTGTGTGCGTGTTTGACCACGCGCACTAACACCGCGTGCTATGTGCTTGGTGTGGGTGTCCAAAGTAGGTACTGTCTGTGTTTCTCCCAGTTTGGTTTCGGTTGAGCGAGGAGGTCAGAGTGTGCCGGCCTGGATGCTGCTCCCTCAGGGCGCTGCCCAGAGGGTGCGGGGCCGTGCGGACAAGGGTGCAGGCGGACAGACGGAGTTTCCAGCGGAGACTCCCGACCGCGACCCGGTGGTCTGCGGGCCAGGCCTGTGGGGAGGGCGGCGCGGGTGCGGGGTCCTGCCTGGCCCGGCTGCATCGCGGAGGCCCGCAAGCGCGAGGCGCGCGGCACAGTGAGTCCCAGCGGGGCGAGGTCTCCGGTGCGCAGTCTTGGGACGCGCAGAGGCGGGAACCCCGGAGCGAAGCGCGGGAGCAGCGTCCGCGTCCCGGAACCTCGGGAGCCCCGAGTAGGTCTGCGTGTGCCGCGCACGGTCAGTTCCGAAGCTCCCCGCCGCGGCGAGCAGGGCCGGGGACCAGCAGGGCCGGGGGACTCGCCCCGCCGGAGGACAGGAGACGGGGTGAGGGAGCCCTCACCTGCCCGGGAGCGCAGGGCCGGGCTGCTCCGGAATTGCGCTCCCTTGGGACCTGTGATTTCTGGGTCTCCTGGCGGGACTGAAGACTTGCGTGTCCCCTTCCTCCCTGCGCACCCCAACACCTCTTCTCTGCTCCCCAGATTCAAACACTGTCAACATCCAGCGAGACCTTTGTCTCTGAGCGGAGTGTGTGCGGATTCCCGTTGGTTCTGCCATGTTGATGATCCCGTGCTCACGCTGGGGACCGCGGAGGTTCCAGCCAGGAACTTCAGGGGGACGCTCCGCTCACAGCCCCACCCGGGTCAGGTTGCATTACCGTTTTCTTCATAAAGCTTAAGTGCGGTGTTAACCAACTTTAGTCAGATAAACAAAACCATGCCTTGGTGCATATTTATCCCACTTTTGATGCTCATATTCTGCGTTTCTGTGGGCTCCTTTGAATTTTAGCGATTGAGAAACTGTAAGAAAATATGTAGACTTTGCAGGGGGCATGGGGCGTACGATGTGGGGGATTGAGGGTGTTGTATTGAGTGGGACATTTGAAACCATGTTAACACAATTAATTTAAAAATTTTAAAAAGAAAAAGCTACGAAAGAGATTATGTAAACAAATTAACAGGAATTTCTTTTACATTTTATTTAATGGCGGCCAATTATTTTAAGTGGAGTCAATGTCCATATTCATCAATGAGATAATCTCTGATCGCTTTGGAGTTACAATGGTTCAGGTGTGTTTCTCCTCTATCACCCTTTTAGCTCCTTCTGAGAGAGTGTTCACAGGGTGTCGTTTTGTTGAGCTTTCTGTGGTAGTTCCTGTGCCTGCAGTTTTGGCCTCAACAAGTCCGGTTACTCATGACCTCAATGACTTGCTTCTTCTCTCCTAGGTACACTGTGAGCAATCTCTACACTTGTCCAAGAGCCGCGGAAAATGTGGGAATTCCAGGCGAGCTTCCCCACTCTGCTTTGGGATGCCTTTTAGGTTTAGAAAAATCCATGCTTAAAAATGGGATAGTAGAAATAGATAAAAGACATTATGTAAATAGTTGTTAGCGTGTCGGATCAGCACCAAGTACTGTATCTTTGTCAAATTCATATACAGGTAGTATGACACTTTCGGGATTTTGAAGGTGAGCTGCCTTGGCAGTGACCTTGACAGCCATAGAAAAAGGAAAATACCGGCCTGACCTGTGGTGGTGCAGTGGATAAAGCGTCGACCTGGAATGCTGAGGTCACTGGTTCAAAACCCTGGTCTTGCCTGGTCAAGGCACATATGGGAGTTGACGCTTCCTGCTCCCCCCCTTCTCTCTCTCTCTTTCCCCCTCTCTTTCTCTCCCCTCTCTCTCTAATAAAAATGAATAAATAAAATCTAAAAAAGTAAATAAATAAATAAATTTTAAAAAAAAAAGGAAAAGGAAAATACCATCCATTATATGCTATAGAATATAAGAAAAGGAACTGTTTTTATTTGTGGGTTGTAATGATTTCCTAGGACTTGGGAATTTTTCTGTGATAAAATTGATACAATATGGATAGCTTTTGTAATGACATCAGTGCATCATTGTGGTACCTGGCTTATACTCACTTTTTTTTTAAGTGAGAGAGATAGACAGACAGACTAGGACAGACAGACAGGAAGGGAATGAGATGAGAAATATCAACTCATAGTTGCAGCACTTTAGTTGTTCATTGATTGCTTTCTCATACATGCCTTGACCAGTGGGCTCCAGCTGAGCCAATGACCCCTTACTCAAGCCAGTGACCTTGGGCTAAAGACAGTGACCCTGGCCTCAAGCCAGCAACTTCTGGGCTCAAGCCAGCGACCATAGGGCCATGTCTATGATCCCACACTCAAGCCTGCCACCCCACACTCAAGCCAGCGACCTTGCAATTTCAAACCTGGGACCTCATCTGCTTGGCCACCACCTGGTCAGGCTATACTCTCTTTTGTAAGCAGAGGTCTTCCTGCCGAAGGAGAACTTGGTGCTTATGATATATCCAGGTACCAAAATATGGGATCCAAATAGACACATTTCCATCTTTACTGTTTAATTTAGGAATAAAAGTGAAGTCATTGAACACTGACCTGCTCATCTCAGATATTTCTGTTTATTTGGTTTCCCAGAAAACAATACAAAAAATATTCTCTAGTCAAGATGTCCTCACTTCCCACTTCCCCATTTAATTCTCAGTGTCTTGCCTTTGTTGTAACCGCTTTGCTGCATCTGTTGGTAAAGATCAGCAGTGACGAAATTATAGTCAAAGCCAGTGAACATTTTCCAGTCCTTTCCCTCCTGTGATAATTCATCTGCCTTTGATATGTTACTTCCAAACTGATACTATTCTCCCTTTACTTGGCTTAAAAAAATTACCTGTGGGCATTTCTTTATGTATCTTTGAACAATAAGGAATATTTCAAAAAAGTAAGTGGGGATACCCCACAATACCATTCTTATATAAATAATATCTGGTGCTCAAAGTTTCTCAGTTTTCTTTCTTTTTTCTTCTAATTCAGTAAGTGAGGAGGGGAGGCAGAGCGACAGATGCCCGCATTGCATGAATCCTGACAGGGATCCACTGGGCAAGCGCAGTAGGAGGCGGTACTCTGCCCATCTGGGGTGTTTCTGACTTTCTCAGCAACCAAGCGCTTAGCACCTGAGGAGGCCATGGAGCCATCCTCAACACCCAGGGCCAACTCATTTCAATCTAGCCATGGCTTTGGAAAAGGAAGAGAGAGAGAAAGAGAGAAATGAGGGGGGAGGGGTGGAGAAGCAGATGGGTGCTTCTCCTGTGTGCCCTGGCTGGGAGTCAAAGCCGGAACACTGACACGCTGAGTCAGCGCTCTGCCACTGAGCCAACCGACCAGAGTCTCTTAGTTTTCTCTCCTTTCTCTCTCCTTCTCTTTCTCCTGTCTCTCTTATCAATCTGTCATTTTTGTTGCTTTGTGATTTCTTGACTGTAATGTCTAACAAATGTTTCTTGTTATACAGTATGGCATTTGTGAAAACTTGCAAAAGCTGAAGCTCATAGGTGTGTCTTGCCAAGACGTCTATGCAAACTGTAAGTTAATCTGATATTATCTATCATTAACTTTGTTCCAAGAACAGATACTGTGACCATCAACAATGGATAATAAATTAATTGTAGGTCAGTGTAAAGCATTTCTGTCATTTTTTTTTTTTTTTTTATGATCTATGGGTTTTTTTTATTTATTTATTCATTTTTTTTTAGAGAGGAGAGGGGGGGAGAGAGAGAGAGAGAGAGAGAGAGAGAAGAGACAGAGAGAGAGAAGGGGGAGGAGCTGGAAGCATCAACTCCCATATGTGCCTTGACCAGGCAAGCCCAGGGTTTCGAACCGGCAACCTCAGCATTTCCAGGTCGATGCTTTATCCATTGCGCCACCACAGGTCAGGCTCTGTCATGTTTATATGTACAGATAGCATGATACTCTAGAGCTCTTAAAGCCACAGTACAGGTTTCCCTTGTGTTCTTGGCATTCGTCACATATGTATATAAAAGACATTATTTGACTTTTATTGACCAGCCGAAATACTTACTGTATTTCCTCATGTATAAGACACACCTTTTTCCAAAAAACTTGGGGTCTAAAAACTGGGTGCATCTTATATAGAAGTTGTAGATTTTTTTAATTTGCATTTTCCGCTTTTTCACGCTTGTTTTTTGAGCCATTGTTGAAGACAGTGATTCATCATCAGATACAAATGAAGACAAGCTAATGGATGGGAGTTTTGACAGTGATGAGGAATTGTATAAATTTTATGATGAATAAAACTTGAGTTAAACAGCTTTATGTAATACTTTTTTTTTTTATTTCGGGCCCAAAATTAAGGTGTGTCTTATACATGGGAGCATCTTATACATGGGGAAATATGCAAGAGTATAATGAATGAATGTTTCCTCCTATTGTCCCAAAATTCAGCATATACCCCTAGACCAAGGACAATGGACACAGAATACCCTCATGTCATGGAGGATGAGCTAAGAGAGGACAGAGGCACCTTTGCTCCCAAGTCATCACCCCTCCATGACCCCCTTCACTCCATCAGCAGAACAACCAGAGGAATTTCAGGGGGTTCATCAGGGAAGAAAGGCTGCAACTTTCCTGCTATTCACCTCCTCTCCCCCCTTCCCGCTATCCCCACCCCTACCCCAGCCAACTGCAAGAAAACCACTTACAAAGATGGGACTCTGTCTCAGTTTTAATTTCCCCAGGAGACCTTGAGACAAGGTTTTAAGGACAAGTGGTTTATTTGAGAGATGACCCCAGGGAACACCAGGAATGAGAGAGTGAGCTAGAACAGGGAAGGCAGTGAAGAAGGTCTGGTTCTGGGGAAGGTAACCCCTGTGAGCAATGGGAGATTAGCCCCACCAGGGAATGCTGGGGGCCAGTGAAGAGCAGTTGTCCCCGCCACGCCCTGGGAACAAGGGAACCTGATGTTTCTACCAGCGTTCATCAGTCATGCATCAAGGGCCACTGATGGATAGTGAGTGTCTGCTCCTGGCTACCACTGTTGGTGAGGGGCCCATAGAAAGCTCTGGGGCAGACATCAAGGCTGCCTCAGAAGTCAGTCAGTGAGATTGAAGGCCAGAGGTTGGGCAGGCCACCCCAGCACCTGCTTCAGGCTGCCCGGGAGAAAGGGAACTGAGTGTGCGTCTGACGCAGACACTCTACCTTCCGACTAAATTTAACTGAACAGGGGAGAAAAGAATTGGAGGAAGACTGGGAGGAGCAAGCAGCTGTGAGCTCCACTGCCTGCCAGGGGGACAAGGGCGGTCAGAGGGCCCCCACTGGCGCTGTGACCATGTCAGAGAGTAGGACAAAGGGGACGTCCCCACAGGAGAGGGAACCCTGCAGAACCCCAAAATTGATGGGGGGAGCTCAGGAACAAGACTGCAAAAGAATGGTCAGAGCAATGACAGGAAAATTGGAAAGGCTGTCCAAGAAGAGACCAGGGGGGCTGTACCTCAGTCCTTAACTTTTACCGACTGCAGTGCCCTGGACACCAAGAGGCAGCAGAGGAGGGTCAGGCAGGGAGGGAGCAGAGTCCTTCCTGGTGCTTGGGAAAGGAATGAGGTTGGCTGCCCCTCCCCCCACCCGTATTCAGGCAGGTTATCCACGTACCTCCCCCTAAGGATGTTAGCAGAACCAAGGAAGTTCTGGCCACATTAAGGCATGGGCTGGAGGGGGCCCCAAATTAGAGAAATAAGAAGACATGGATAAAGGTGGCTGAGTAGAAGGGACAGAGGACAAGGAAAGGAGCTACAGCAGTATCTGGCCAGAAAGAGTCTTAAGAGATGAGAATTCTAGACCTTTGAAGTTGAGGAAAAGAGACCAAAGAGGAGCAAGAGGAAAAGACCAACGCTCATCGCGCATTCATCACTAAGTATCCATGATCTGCAAACCCGGGAGTCAAGGTCAAATAGGGCAGAACCCATAGCCCATTGCCCAAAGGAGGGGACGGCCATGGCCCATGAAAATTTACTCTCTGTACAGCACATGAGTATCAGTGTCCTGGGCTCCCAACGCTGAGTTACGAAAATATTTGCACTAGCTAGAATGAGTACAGATTTTTGAGGAGGTCTGAAGGCTATTCAGACAACCCTGTTATGAAAATATAATACAAAATCTGGTAAATATATATTTATTTATTTTTAAAATATATTATTTAAAAATGTGTTTTCACTGAAGATGAGAGACCCTGAAATTTAAACTATTTTGTCTTTTATAGCAATTCTCCTCTGACCTCGCTTAAGTGGTCAGACTTTTAAACTGGGCCAGCAGCACCCCCTAGTGGACACATGGAGGAAAGCCTCAAAGAGCCCAGAACCTCTTGGACACACCCACCTGCACGACCTCAGACCAAGCAGGTCCATTTCAGCTTCCAGGAAATTCCTCATCAGCCTGTAGCCTCACCCTCCCAACCTCAGAGTTGTATAATCAAAACATGATCAGAGGCTAAGAGATCAGCATCCAGCTGTGTAGTTATTTGTAGTTTAATGTGAGACAAGGAACTAACCTCCTGAGTTACAATCTCCCTTTCTGTAAAGGAGATGAATCTGAATAAGCGTCTACTTCAGACGGTGGTGCTAATTATCTAATTATCTCGTAAGATGGCTCACGTGGACGTGCTTCACACAAAGGGCATTTTGATGTGTAAGTTATTTTTCAAGGAATACTGACTGACGTCGACATGTTTTTCTACATCAGAATAAACTCTTCCGAAGAAATCACCTTGACTATGCACTCAAATCCCTAGTTACACTGTGCAGTGGAGAAGGTGTGTGTGTGTGTGTGTGTGTGTGTGTGTGTGCGCGCGCGCGCGCTTCGTTCTGAGGTCTGCAGACCCCGAGAGTGAGGAGGGGGCTCATTCACCTCCAGTGTGTGTGTGTGTGTGTGTGTGTGTGTGTGTGTGTAGGGGAGAAGGGGTGTGTGTGTGTGTGTGTGTGTGTGTGTGTGTGTGTGTGTGTGTGCTTCGTTCTGAGCTCTGCAGACCCCGAGAGTGAGGAGGGGGCTCATTCACCTCCAGTGTGTGTGTGTGTGTGTGTGTGTGCGCTTCGTTCTGAGCTCTGCAGACCCCGAGAGTGAGGAGGGGGCTCATTCACCTCCAGTGCACCCCCAGCATGGCTCTGTCTCATGGGCCATCACGGGATTTTGTTTTATGTATTTAAAAAGTCAGGGTGTACCCCAGGCTTACCTGGTCAAGGCACATATGGGAGTTGATGCTTCCTGCTCCTCCTCTGTTCTCCCTATCTCTTTCCTCTCTCTCTCTCTCTCTCTCTCTCTCTCTCCTCTCTCTAATAATAAAAATGAATAAATAAAATTTAAAAAAATAAAAAAATAAAAAATAAAAATAAAAAAAAAAGTCAGGGTGAATGACTGGAGAGGGTTCTTACACACATGCGGGATGAAAAAATGCTCAGTGAGCATTTTTTTTTCCTACCAACTATATTTTAACATAATTTCAGATTTAGAAAAAGTTTCCGAGAACAGCACAAAGACTTCTCTGGTACCTCACCCAAATTCCCCACACGTGCACATGGACCTCCTATTCTTGCCCTCTCTCTACGCCGCCCCTCCCCAGAGGTGAGTGAGCATGTGGCGTCTCCTGAACTGTGGGGGGTAAGTTGCAGATGTGGTGCTCTTTGCCCCCTAATCTTCAGTGCACATTTCCTAAAAACAAGGGCATTTTCTTACATACTGTTGGGCAAGTAAGCTGTAAAATTCGTATTTTTTGAGCCTGATCACTATTGCAAATTACCTTCCTGCTTGGGGAGGGCCATTTTCTTGCTAATTAATGTTTGCTGGAGGAGGGGTTTTCCCGCCAAAAGTTTTGAAAAGGGAAGAAGAGAAGCCATTTTTGCAGAGTGAGGGCAGAGAGAAGGCAAAGTGCTGAAGCGAAAGAAGCCAAGATGGTAGGGAAAGAGAGCCAGTTTTGCAGAGTAAGAAGCCATGTTGGCAGGTGAGAACTAGAGGTGAGGGATTTTGTGTTAATCCTAATCCGGAGAGACCCAAAACATTGAAGACACGAACAAGGTCCGTTGATTACACACCAAAGCTTTATTGTCTAGCGTGGCCATGCGGCAACTCCTACAGAAATCTGAGGGAGAGCACGCCGGCCCTTTGTTCTACCTAGTTTTTATAGTTTTGTAAGTGGGAAGTACAGAAGCAAAAATTGTAATTAGGAGCCCTTTACCACTATTAGTTATAGTCGTATGTCCTTTAACATGATAGGACCATGTTCAATTTGCAAGCCATACGTCCTTTTGGAGAAAACAAAATTTACAAATCAACACAATGGTAGAAAGATATCTCTTTACATATTAAAAGGCCTTCCTATATTTTCTAGTGTTCATTGACCATCTCTCTGTCCAGAGTCAGACGTATTAACCACGTGCATTTACATAAGAGAGGTAGTTTCCATGGGGACAAATGCCCGCAAATGGCTCATAGTTATAAGAAAAGGTTTATTTTGGCTTTTCTCTTCCTGCACCTGGCTAGCCATTCACCCCTTTCCCCACAGGTGTGGTGGAATGTCAGGGAATCCATGTTTTCCTTCCCTTTGCATTTACAATACAATGCCAAGAGCCATCCTGGTTATGCCAATCACACAGTACAGAGACTATTCTCACAATTTCTCTGCACACCTTAACCCAAATTAATAAAAATGTTCTCAAGCCTCTTAAAATATTAATATTAATTCTGTAGTGTTTGGTACCTTACAACACCTGCGGGTGAAGTGGCTCAGTGGCTCCTCACTTCGGGACTGGTGGGGCCTTTGATTCTAGGAAAAACCGGAAAAGATTCTCCTGCTTGTGGAACCAGAGAATGTGTCAGTGGCTTTGGGACCCCTGTGTTTGCTCGTCAGCCGCTGCAAGTCTTGAATAAAGGAATGGCCCACCATTTTTTAGCTCCACTGTTTCTTTACCATCTGCCTGAATCTAATGGGAACCTGCATGTGCATGGCCACGACAGCCGCAACCCCTGGCCTTACAAATAACCACAGTCTAATTATCAAAACCAGGCAATTATCCTACTAAATGCAATACTATTGTCTACTGCATGGACCTTAGATTTCACTAATTGTACCAATAATGTCATCTATACAAAAGAAAATCCAGGATCATGCGTTGAATTAGGTTGTTATGGGGTTTCGTTGTTGTTGTTGTTTTGGTCTCTTGAGCTGCCAGCAGTTCTCCACTCTGTGTGTAGGAACTCTCTGTCACTCATTCAGGACATGAGACACACACAACCGCCCTCTCCCCTGCACAGTGTAACTAGGGATTTGAGTGCATAGTCAAGGTGATTTCTTCGGAAGAGTTGATTGATTCAGACGCAGAAAAACATGTTGATGTCAGTCAGTATTCCTTGAAAAATAACTTAACACATCAAAATGCCCTTTGTGTGAAGCATGTCCACATGAGCCATCTTACGAGATAATTAGATAATTAGCACCACCATCTTAAGTAGACTCTTATTAAGATACAGTACATCTCCTTTACAGAAAGGGAGATAGAAGATAGGAGCTCAGGAGGGTAGTTTCTTGCCTCACATCAAACTACAAATAACTACACAGCTGGATGCTGCTCTCTGAGCCTCTGTTCATGATTTGATTATACAACTCTGAGGTTGGGAGGGTGGGGCTACAGGCTGATGAGGAATTTCCTGGAAGCTGAAAAGGACCTGCCTGGCTTGAGGGTGTGCAGGTGGGTGTGTCCAAGAGGTTCCGGGCTCTTTGAGGTGTGTGTGTGTGTGTGTGTGTGTGTGTGTGTGTGTGTGTGTGGCGGGTGTGGGGGGGGGTGTACACTCACAATATCCATGCACATATCATGATGCTTTTAAAGACTTTTAAAGAGCAGTTTTGTGTTTACACGAAGAGGGAGGTACTGAGACTTCCCATATACCCACTGGCATAGACATTTTTTTTTAAGTGTACAGGCCAGACATATTGTGGAATGTCCTTTGTTTTGGGTTTTTCAGATGTTTGCTCATAATTAGATTCAGGTTATGTATCTTTGGTAAGAATACCAAAAATTTATAGTGCCATCACTTTTCTGTGTGACCTTAAATCTAACACTTACTCTTTCTGAATGTCACTCTCCTCCTCTGAAAAGTCGCTAGGAAAGACCTACCAAAAGGAGACTAGAATGTGTAGCTCAAATGACCAAGCAAATGAATTGTTATCTGTCAACATGTTCTTTAGTTTGCCGGTGACATGGACAATTGCCAGGTACGTCCACCATGTTGATTTCTCTTACACTGGACTTTACCAGGGGATTGTGGCTTTGAGAATATTTTGAAAGAGTAGAATCAAGAGGTTACTGCCTCGGCCAGACAGCTCAGGTGGTTAGTGTTGTCCTGATACGCAAAGGTTGTGGGTCCAATCCCTGGTCAGGATACATACAGGAACAGACCGGTGTTTCTGTCTCTTTCTCTGTCCCTTCCTCTCTCTCTAAAATCAATTTTTTTTTTTTTTTTTTTTTACAGAGACTGAGTGAGTCAGAGAGAGGGATAGACAGGGACGGAGAGAGATGAGAAGCATCAATCATCAGTTTTTCATTGCACGTTGCAACACCTTAGTTGTTCATTGATTGCTTTCTCATATGTGCCTTGACCACGGGCCTTCAGCAGACCGAGTAACCCCTTGCTGGAGACAGCGACCTTGGGTTCAAGCTGGTGAGTTTTTGCTCAAACCAGATGAGCCCGCGCTCCAGCTGGACACCTCGGGGTCTCAAACCTGGGTCCTCTGCATCCCAGTCCAATGCTCTATCTACTGCGCCACCGCCTGGTCAGGCTAAAATCAATTTTTTAAAAATTTAAGAGGTTCTGGCCTGACCTGTGGTGGTGCAGTGGGATAGAGTGTCGACCTGGAACACTGAGGTCGCCGGTTCGAAACCTTGGGCTTGCCTGGTCAAGGCACATATGGGAGTTGATGCTTCCTGCTCCTCCCCCTTCTCTCTCTCTCTCTCTCTCTCTCTCTCTCTCTCTCCTCTCTCTCTAAAAATCAATAAATAAAATATTTTTTAAAAATTCAAGAGGTTCTCAATGTTATTTCAGGGTGAAAAGGGTAGCACTATTACCCTCATTTAGGATCAACCTTAATTTGTTGCCTCATAGATAGGAGGTTTGGAGAGGAGAGGGGAGACGGGAGTCCCCAAATCAGACACAAAACAGAACTCAGGAAGCCATGGGTGCAAAAAATACAGAAGTTTCTTCAAATACTTTGAAAAGCAACTTGACACTATCTGGTAAAATTAAAGATACGTCCTAAGATAAGTTTCCACTCCTAGAAGTCTTCACAAGGAAATTCTCACACAGTTACAAAGGCAACTTGAACAAGATTATTGTGCTACTGCTTATAATAATTTTTTAAATGGATACAATTTAAATGCCCATACGATAAAAAAATGAATAAGTAAATTTGGTCACTGCCACAATAGAATGCTATACGGCTGTGAAAAGAAATTACCTGGATGTACATGTGTCAACATAGATAACAAAGACATGAGTGTGTGTGTGTGTGTGTGTGTGTGTGTGTGTGTGTGTGTGTGTGTGTGTGTGTTTCACAACTTGTTTTGATGCTGGTGTTTTGTGTCTTTATTTTTTCCTGATCAACTAGAGAGCTATCAGTTTTACTGATCTTCTCCAAGTATGATCTTTTTTAAAATGTTTTAAAGACTTTATTTATTCATTTTAGAGACAGAGACAGAGAGAAAGGGAAGGTGGGAAGAGCAGGAAGCATCAACTCCCATATGTGCCTTAACCAGGCAAGCTCAGGACCTCGAACTGGCAATCTCAGAGTTCTAAGTTGATGCTTTATCCACTGCACCACATGTCAGGGCAAGAATTATCTTTTGTTTTTATTTTATTTCAATTTTTTTTCTGAAGTTGGAAATGGGGAGGCAGTCAGACAGACTCCCGCATGCACCCAACAGGGATCCACCCGGCATGCCCACCAGGGGGGCGATGCTCTGCCCATCTTGGGGTGTCACTCTGCCGCAATCAGAGCCATTCTAGTGCCTGAGGCAGAGGCCACAGAGCCATCCTCAGCGCTTGGGGAAACTTTGCTCCAATGGAGCCTCGGCTGCAGGAGGGGAAGAGAGAGACAGAGAGGAAGGAGAGGGGGAGGGGTGGAGAAGCAGATGGGCGTTTCTCCTGTGTGCCCTGGCCGGGAATAGAACCCAGGACTCCTGCACACCAGGCTGACGCTCTACCACTGAGCCAACAGGCCAGGGCCAAGAATTATCTTTTTAAAACAAACCTTTATTTGAAATAATGTTAGACTTAAAAAGGTAATAGAGGATAGCAGGATTCAGACTACAATATAGCTGTTAAGTGCTGTGTTGTCGTTCCCCCTGCTCAAAATAAAGTTGTTTCTTAACTATACCTGTCTGCTATACTCTTTAGCAGCCAGGTACGCTTGGTCTCATACATGTGAAAAAAAAAAAAAAGGTAATAGAGGAAGTTCTCATATACCCCTCACAGTCTGTGTCCTTCAGTGTTTATTATGTCACATTACTGTTGTTTATTTGTCAAATTTAAAAAACCAACATTAGTAAATTCCTATTAACTAAATTCTAGACTTTGGATTTCACCCTGCAGATACCAAACGACTAATGAGGGATTACAAGGACAACTCTACACATATCTGTAGGTTTATGACTCTTGGTTTGGTTTGGTATTGTATTTGATAAATTAAAAATTATATATATATTTAAAGTGTTCAGGTCCTGGTCAGTGGCTCAGTAGAGTATCGGCCTGGAGTATGGATATCCCAGGTTTAATTCCTGGTCAGGGCACACAGGAGAAGTGACCACCTGCTTCTGTCTCCCTTCCTTTCTTCCTTCTCTTCCTCTTACCATCCCGCAGCCAGTTTATTACTGTTAAGTTTGAGAGGTTTTTTGTTTTGTTTTGTTTTGGGTGGGCTTTTTTAGATCCCACATATGACACCATGTGATGTTTGCTTTCTGTATTTATTTTCACTTAGCATAATGTCTTCCAGGTGCATTTCCTTCTTTTATATGGTTGACTGGATTCCACTGTAGCTTTTTTTATCTATTCATCTGTAAACGGACACTTAGGTTGCATCTCTGTCTTGACTGTTGTGAATATTGCGGCAATGAACATGTGGAGGCAGCTATCTCTTCAAGATACTGATTTTGTTTTTTCAGATACATACCCAGAAGTGGAATTGCTGGATCACTTGGGAGTGTTCTTCTTAATTTTTTGAGGAACCTACATACCGTTCTCCACAGTGCCCACACCTATTTACATTCCCACCAACAATGCACAGGGTTCCCTTTTCTCCACACCCTCACCAACACTTGTTACCTTCTGATTCTTTGATGACAGCTGTTCCGAGGTGAGAGCTCATTGTGGGTTTGATTTGCATTTCCCCAATGATTAGTGATGTGGGGCACCTTTCCTCGAGCCCACTGGCCGTCTGCACATCCTTTCCGGAAAAATGTCTATCGAGGCCCTTACCTATTTTTGAATCAGGTTACGTATTTGGTTTTTTACTACTGGGCTGTACAAGTTCTGATGTATTTTGGATATTAACTCCTTAGCAGACATGGTTTGCAATTATTTTCTCCAATTCAATCAGTTGCCTTTTCATTTTGACCATGTCCTTTGCTGTGCTGAAGTTTTGAGTTTGATGTAGTCCCACTTGTTTGTTTTTGCTTCAGTTGCCTGAGCTTTTGGTGTCGTATACCCCCCCCAAAAAAGAAAAAACTTCCTAAGGTTTGTGTCAAGGAGCTTTCCCCTATGTTTTCTTACAGGGGTCCCCAAACTTTTTACACAGGGGCCAGTTCACTGTCCCTCAGACTGTTGGAGGGCCGCCACATACAGTGCTCCTCTCGCTGACCACCAATGAAAGAGGTGCCCCTTCTGGAAGTGCGGCAGGGGGCCAGATAAATGGCCTCAGGGGGCCGCATGTGGCCTGCGGGCCGTAGTTTGGGGATGCCTGTTAGGACTTTTATGGTTTCGGGTCTCACAGTTAAGTCTTTAATCAATCTTGAGTTGATTTTTGTTTATGGTATAAGAGAAGGGAAAGGCAGTTCCCTTCTCTTTGAGTTCCAAGATCCCTTCTTTGCAACTTTCAATATCCTCTTACATTTCTTTAATATATAATTTCAAGAGGTTTTTTTTAAAAAAAAAACAAAACAGTTTTTTGCCTGACCAGGTGGTGGCGCAGTGGATAGAGCATCGGACTGGGATGCGGAAGGACCCAGGTTCGAGACCCCGAGGTCACCAGCTTGAGCACGGGCTCATCTGGCTTGAGCAAAGAGCTCACCAGCTTGGACCCAAGGTCGCTGGCTCCAGCAGGGGGTTACTCGGTCTGCTGAAGGCCCACGGTCAAGGCACATGTGAGAAAGCAATCAATGAACAACTAAGAAGTCGCACCGCGCAACGAGAAACTGATGATTGATGCTTCTCATCTCTCTCCGTTCCTGTCTGTCTGTCCCTGTCTATCTCTGCCTCTGTAAAAAAAAAAACAAAAAAAAAACCAGTTTTTAGTTGTACTTAGCAGGAGGAATAGGGAAAATACATCCATATCTTCCCAGAACTAGATGACTTCTTGAGTTTCTCTTATACCTTTTATGTCTCTGCTTAGCAGGCTTACTCTTTCCTCTGCCTCCCTGACCATATGGAATATGATTACTGTTTTTAAACTCCCCGTGTACTAATTCTATTGTCTCTGTCTGTTCTGGGTCTGTTTATATTGCTTGTCCTCCTCATTATGGGTTAAATTTCCTTGCTTCTCTGGATGCTTGATCATTTTTATTGAATGCCAGACGTTGTGAGTGTTGCTGTGTTGGGCACTGGATATTTTGTGTTCCCATAGATAGTCTTGCACTTTGTGCTGTGATACAATTAAGCTACTTGGAAACAGTTCGATTCTTTCAAGGTTTATGTTTAAGATTTGTTAGGTGGGATCTGAGCAGCCTTTATTCTCGGGCTCATGTTCCCCTGCTACTGAGAGCTGTAGTAAATATCCCATGATGAGGAGATTTTCCCATTCTGGCTGAGAATCCAAACTATTCCCAGCGCTGCATGAGCTACAGAGATTATTCGCCCTAATCCTTGGAGCAGTTCTCTTCCGGGCTTTAGCCAGCTTCTTTGCACACATGCGCTGCTAGTCCTCAGCTGAACACTCAACGGGGACTTGCTGTAGAGCTCTCTCTGCCTGGGTATTTCAGTCACCTTGACTTCCTGGATTCCCAGCTCCATCTTCTCAATTCAGAAAGACTACCCGCTCCACTTGGGTTAACCTTCCCTACCCACATTGTAGTCTGGAATCTTCAAGCAGCAAGCTGAGACTCACTCATATTCTCCCATATCTCAGAGATCACTGTCCTGTGCTGCTTGGGGTCCAGTGTCTACAAATCCTTGTTTCAAATATTTCGTCTACATTTGCTTAATTATGTCAGGCAGCAGGACAACTCTAGTCCCTATTATTCCAACTTGGCTAGAAACAAAGACTCTCAAACATGTACTATTGAGTGAAAAAACACAAGTTGTTACAGAGGATACATACGGTCCTATACCACGTCCCCAGCTTTGAGTAACGGTGCTCTAACACAGTGCAGTACAACAATGCACTTTATATTGTGCAGAGATAGTAATAGCTAGCACATGTTAGCACCTCCCAGCATTAGGCACTGCTGGATAAGTGCTTTTCTTACCTTATTTCCATTTTGAGAAGAGAGGTGCTGGGGCCCAAAGATGTCTAGTAACCTGCTCAAGGTCACACAGCTAGAAAGTAACAAAGTTAGAGTTTAATCTAGGAAGTCTATCTAGCTCCTGAGTTAATACCCTTAACCATTAGGCTACACTTCCTGTCATGAAGATATGTGATCAAAACAGGGACAGAAAAACACACCAATTTCATTTCCTCTGAGAAGAGAGAAAGGAGAATAAACTATGGGTGCTAGGGATAGAGGTGAGGCTTTAACTGTGACCATGTTATCTTTCCTTAAAAAAATTTTTTAATTAAATTTAAAAACGAAAGCCATTATAAGTAGAATAATGTTAATATTTGTTCAGCTGGGAGGTGGGTGCATAGACATTTGTATTTTAAAATACATTACAATGTTTAAAATCTTTTCCTGTGGGGGAAAATAGGAAAGAAGAAATAGAGAGTCACCACCACAGGCTTTAAATGTGCAGTGGGGGAGAGGCAGGCCGGCCAGAAGACAGCATGGCCACTAAAGACTAACTCTCCATGGGGCCCCAGGCTCCCCCACCACTCCCAGGAACTGACCGCCCAGGCCAGGAGGTGCTCCTGCTTGTTATTTGGAGGATGTGGCACAGCCCTGAGTCTCCGTGCCTCCTTTCACCCTATTTGTCCCCCCCAGGAATGCCCTCCCATCCTGTCCCACTACACCCCAGGCTACAGGCAAGAGCCAGCACGAAGCCTCCCTCTTTCCTGAACACTGGGGACCAGGGAGCTCCTCTGGGTCCCAAACAGCAGAGGAGCAATGAGCCACATTACTCAAAAGGAAAGGGGCGATTCTTGGCTCACGTGATGAAGCCTGGAAAGGTCAGGGGAGGGCCTGATCCAGGCACTGAGCATCTTCTGGCCCCTCTCGGTGTCTTCCCCATATTCTCAAACGTGCTCCTCCCCATAGCTGGAGGCATGGCTGTGGGCAGCCCCAGCTTCATATCAGCACCCCTCGGATGAGAGACAGGATGGACCTCTTGCCTCCATCTGAAGTTTTAAAACAGCCCCAGGAAAGCTCAGGCAGAGGTACTAAGATGATCATGGCTAGAGATATGTTCCCCATCCTGAAGTCTGGGTCACGGTGTCTGCACAGGAGCTGTGACGCAGACTAAGCAAAGCAAACCTGTACACCGTTTATAACTCTCCCGAGCAGTTTTCATCTTGGTCTCCTGAGGCCCAAGGAAAATGATCTGTCCCAGTCTTCACTCAACAACATCTAATCAAAAAGAGTCATTGAATACCTGCCCTGTGCCGAGAGGGACAGAGACAACTGAGATTCTGCCCTTGAGGATTATGGAAAGGAGGTAGTGAAAGAATTGTTGCAGTGCCACGTGGGAAGTCTGTAACTGAAGCATGTTATCCAGTGTGTGGGACCCCCAGAGGATGACTCGGACAGGGGGCATTCAGGCTACATCGTGAAGAATTAATGGGAGCTTCCTGGATGCAGAGTTAGCAAAAGTGATGGAATGCAGGGGACCACTACTGACAGGGAAATGGGTGCACAGCGGCATGGGTGTGTGATGGGGCACTGCAAGCTTAGGGGATGCGGCGGTCACTGTATCGAGGGATGCAGAGTTAGCAAAAGTGATGGAATGCGGGGACCACTACTGACCAGGAAATGGGTGCACAGCGGCATGGGTGTGTGATGGGGCACCGCAAGCTTAGGGGATGCAGCGGTCACTGTCTCGAGGGATGTGGAGAATCAAGGCTGGAGAGGAGTGTGAGGCAGATTAAGAGAGTTCTTGACTTCCCACTGTAAAAGGTTTGTTCTTTACGGTATAGGCAACAAACATGGAACTGTTCATTAGCTGGGACATAACCTCCTCTTAGCTGTGCTTTATTCAGATAGCTGTGGGGGGATGGACTTGGAAGTGGAGGACAAGGACCAGTTAGAAATATATTGTAATAACCCAATGAGAGATGAGGTCATCTGTTGTAGAACACCTTTCTTTTCCATTTGTATCATGGTTTTTATGGATTTGTTTTACATTTCTCACAAAACACACACACATAAAATAGTAAGCTCCTCAAAAGCAGGAACAGAGTGTCACTGCCTCACTATAAAAGATTCATTTGTCTTTACAGAATGGAGTCCTCCATTCTTTTGTGGAACTATTCCTGCCCATTCCAAATTTATGGTTCTGCCAGGAACAGACTATTAAAATCACATGACCCCAAGCCAGCCAATCTGAGTTCTTGCCTGGGATTTTTTTCTCCCCATGAGGCTGGTGTGGGGTAGCTTTTTTTCCTCCCTGGCCAGGAGACTCTAAGGATGTAAGTCTGGGCTTACAGCATTCCTGGCTACTGCTGTGCACTGGGCAGTGTCACTTGGGTCAGGTCGACCAGAGGACAACCTCAGCCCAGGGAGCACCAGGCTTTACATATCTCGGATGCCATCCTCAACTCCCCATGGGACAAGGCATCTTAGACACAAAACCCATCGTGGCCATGTCCCTCTCCATCTCAGGCTACCGTAAGTATCCTCCTTTCTCTCTCTCCAAGTTTCAGAAACAAAAGAACCAGAATCCCATATTCAACAGAGAATAGTTTTATTTTTTCCTTTTTATTTAATTTAATAAAGAATATTTTTCCAGTGAGGCACAAAAGAAGGAGGCCTTGCATCCATTCCAGGAGCTGTGACCTCCTAGCTCCCACCACCCATCCCCTGCTATCTGAGCTAGCCTCCAGGGTGCTTTTTAGCAGAGAAGCCTCCCCTGACCACTAGTTTAGAGAACAACACTTCCCTCCTCCACTCCCTCCTGGAATTTTTCTCTACCTTTGATCATCACCTAACATGGTATCTATTTATTTTCTGTCCCCCAATCCAACTAGAATATTAGCTCCAGTGGGTCAAAGACTCTCAATTTTGTTCAATGCCATACTCTCAACACCTAGAGCAGTGCCTAATGTATTTTGTGTTTTCAATAAAATATTTGTTAAATGAAAGGATGAATGCACGTGCAGTGATACAGGACCAAGAGCAAGTTAACAGAAAGAGCATAGTAAAGAATGATCTGCCTTCAGGTCTACAGGGGGTGAAGATGAGCAATAACTTGGCAGGCCCATCCTTAGGTGGGATCCAAGGAAAAACGGGACAAATGGAACTTGGGAGGCTTTAAGGTTCAAGCTAGTGATGCAGTTGGGTGGACAGCTATTGCTTTTGCCTTCCTAGCACACATTCACCCCTCTGACAGTTATCCCTGATTTTCCTTGAGTCTACCCTACTTTGAGGACTGAACATGTGACCTGATCTGGCCAATCACATATCCTACACCTTTGCTCATAGCTTTCTGTTTGGACATATAATCAAGTTCAGCCAGAAGCGTAATACCATGACATCTGCCAAAACACATGGGAAAAAGACACTTTTCTCCCAGGGACACTGCTAGGAGTAAAGCCTAAAGCTGTCAGAGTCACCACCTAGAACCTCAGAATAAAGCCAACCCAGAAGAAAGCACCCTACAGAGATGTCAAGAGACCTGAGTCCCTCCCTGGGATCCAGCCATGGCTGAAGGTACTAGACATTTCAATAGCATCAGCCAGTACAACTCCTTTTCTGGAGGACTACTTTGAATTGGGTTTCTGTCACTTATAACTGAAAACATCCTGACCGATACTTAAGAACAAGAGGGAAGTACATTCTTAAAGCCCTCACAGGGAAGCCTAACATCAGGCAAAGTGTCCCAGAAGTACAACTCTGTACCTTTTGGTGAAACTCATTGCCTTTTTAGTGAGGAGGGTGGGGGGTTGAGAGAACGGAGGCAGTGATACTAGTTTAATTAATGACTTGAATTAACATTTTGGGAATAAATTCAACAACTTTGTCTCAAGTGTTTTAACATCTCAGAGTCTCACAGAGGTTAAACAGAATGCGATATTCTACTCAGTGCAGAGGGAGAGAGAGCAAGACCTGGTGAAGAGAGCACTGAACCAAGAGTCAAATAATCTGGTTTCTTTCTAATCCTTATCTGATCACTAATTGGCAGTGTGGTCTGAGACCAATCATCTTGCTTCTGTTGGTATCAATTTCTAAGTATGCAACACGAGCAGTATGATTACATCACCTTCAGGCACCTGTCCAATTCTGGAATGGCAAGCTCACTAGGACAAGGGTCCCTTATCTTTGATGGAATCTAAACCCTGGAAAAATACCCATGTGCATAAACACATAGTTTTGCAGAGTTTCATGGAGTTCACAACTCTAGAAGCCAATCTATATCTCTAATCTCTCTGTTCTACAGTAACTAGGATATCCTGCTTGAATTCCTCTGGTGACAGGGAGCTCACTACCTCACAGAGTAGCCAAATACAACTGAACTGCTCTAGAAAAATAAGTTCATCTTAATATTGAACCAATATCTGCACACTGTAGATTTTACCCACTGGTCCAAATTCTCCAGAGGAAATCAGGAAAAACTATCTCTCTCCTGTGTATGCCATCTCTTCATTTCTCTGAAGATTGTTTCTAATTTTTAAATGCAAATTACGAGGAGAAATGCAGGTGATTTTCCATGCAAATTAGTTTACAGTGCACCGTTATAAAGATATGTTCTTCCAACCCACCCCAAATATACCAAACACCCAAACCCAAAATAGATGCTAAATTACAAATAGGCACCACTGCTATTCATGTACATGGATCTAGATTTTGCAAAGAGGAGACTTACTGTATAAAAATACAGTAAGGAAACAGTATAGTCTTTTGGAATCTTGAAGGAAACAGTATAGTCTTTTGGAAAGAGCATTGTATTAAAAATCAGGAGTAGTATCCTGCCTCCCACTCCAACTACCTGTGTATCGTTAGTCAAGTCACTTAACTTCTTGGAGCCTGTTTCTCGTCGGTAAACTGTGACAAAACCTACATCAGTAGGATGCACTGAAGATTAACGTAAATCCTCTATCAATACTAGTCCCTGAGTCTAGCAAAATCCGCGGTTCATTCGATGCGCTCGGCGCTCTTTCACCAGCGGGATTCCCCTTTGCGATCTGGAGTCTGCGCTCTGGGCTCGACTGAGGCTTCCTGGCTGCTCGCGCTTTCTCTCCTTCTCCAAGATGGCGGCGATCGGCGGCGCGGAGGCGGGAACCGGGCGAGCTGAGTGAAGGTAGCGGCGAGTGGAGCCCCCACGAGGCCTGGCTGGGCCCCCACCCCGAGACGGTAGCGGCCCCGCCCGGCCGCCACCTGCCGTCTAGGGCCCGCGACACCGCCCTGGGGGCGCCCCAGGCCCATCGCGGCCTAGCCCAGGGGCTGAGCCGGGGGCTGGAGTAGCGGCCGCAGTCCGCCCCCGGGAAGGGGCTGGAGCGGACCTAAGGAGGAGGGCGGACGGGAGCTGTTCAAACGGGGAAGGCGGGAAAGCTGCGGGGCCGGGAGGGGGCGTGCGGCCGCCCCGGGGGCCTGCGGGCCGGGGCCGCCCCTCCCCCTGCCTGGGTCGTCTCCGCCCTCGGGGGCTCCAGGAGGCCGCCGGGGCCGGGGAAACCGGGTCGGGGCTGCGTTGCTGATGGGGACCCGGGATGTGGGGTCCCCGGGACTGTCAAGGCAGAAGGGCCCCGGAACTGAGGCGACAGGAGGGCTGGGTCCTCGGCTGGCAGGAGAGGATCCCTGGAGCTTTCTTCTTTTCCTCTTCACAGAGCTTTGTTGAACTAGCTGTTGCTGCAGAACTGCCGGGGGAATCCCATTGGTTTGCGTGGGGAGACCACACAAGCGGTGGTCCCGGGGACTCTGTAGAAATAGCCAGGTGTAGTGTGCACCCTGCGTGTGACCCAGTTTGAATGTGTTTTCGTAGTGGGATCTTCCCCTTTGGGACCCATTTCCCCATAGAGCTCTTCCTTGTAGATGAACTTGATTTGATATCACGCAAAAGAGGAGAAGCATCTAACTCCCTTCTTTCTGATGTTAAGTTAAGCTGGTGGCTGGTTATGTTTCCTCGTAGCAGAATAAATGAAAAACGGAATCCAGAGTCAAGCCTGTTGATTGAAGGAGGCTTGTCAAAATGTGTGTTGCTGGTGTTTTGGAAATGTGTGTTGTCAGTGGGTCTGTGCAGTGGTCGTGGTTCCGCTTAATTGACCTGCGATGAGAGGAATCAGTCCCCACCCCGGGCCGCGGGCATCCCTAGTTTGCAGAGCTGGTAGGGGCTGTGAGTGCTGCATAGGTAGGTGCTCGGAGAAGGGAGTGGCGAGCTTTCGGAGTCGCTCCGTCCTGAGATTGGAGGAAATCTCGACGAAAAATGAGAAAACATCACCTGCTCACATCCCAGAAGTAACAGCAGCAAAAATTCAGGAACTAGATTGTGCATCGTCCTTTTCCGGCACTGACTGGCAATTTTAAGTTTCTGAAAGGAATTCTGGAAGAAGAAAACACAGAGTCTACTCTCATCCTGCACTGGACCTGATGTCAGGATTCCACTTACTGCCTGGTTTCCGGGGGCTTACTTTGTTCCCTCTTCAACACTCATTTACATTCTCGGATGAAGACACGTGGTAGAGATTGCTGGGGTGGCTCAGATTGCCTCGAAAAAATCACCTTCTGAAACTTTTTTTTCCCAGTATTTATAATTTGGACTTTGAAAAGAACAAAGTATTATTGAGGATTTCGGGTTTTCCCTAATTACTTTGGTAATCCGGAAAGCTCTGCCTGAACACGATGCAAATACCTACAAGAAGAGCAGCTCATATCCTGAAGAAAAGCCTGAAAACAGCCATTTAACAATTTGCACATTTCTTAACTCCCCAATTTTTTTTGATGGTGTGTTTCTTATCTCTATGGGCATATTAAATAATGAACTTTTCTTTATGTTGTCATTTCTTAGTACACCAAGAGGAACAGAATTGTAAAAGTATGCCTGCCTCTTGAAGTTGACAACATTTAATTCTATAAACTCCAAAATGGCAGAATTCAGGAGAATGGGTTTTAACACCCATTTCATGTTTGCCAACACTTAATGTTATTGTGCCCTCTAATTTCTAATATGAAAATCAAACCTACTATTTTTCATTTTCATTAATCCTCACAATCTGCTACCTAACCCTGAACTCTGATTTTATCGTGGATTAATATTTAAGACCTGGAAGAAATACTGGAAGTCATCTGATCATATATATATATATTATATATTTTTCCCTAACTCTGCCTTTCTTCCACACTATTGCTTAAGACTTCTTTATCTGGTTTCATCTTCTCTGAGTCAGCAACCAAAACTAACCCCTAGGCTGCAATAACATCCTGATTTTAAAGTACCTAGAATTTCGGGGTCCATCAGTTCCCTGGCTGTGTGACATAGGCCATTGAGTTTTTTTAAACTTGTGGTTCCAATTTTTTAGTGAATTGGAGTTGCCTTCAGGCCTCGTTTATTTATTTTTACAGGTAATCCTGTGATTTATAAAATGCTCTTCAGTGTTTTTTATGAATATATAAATAGTAGCAATGTTTTTTATGAAAATATAAATCCTAATACATAATGCTGACATGAACACGTTTTTCTTTTCTGGCATGTGCCTTTAAGGATCAGCTTCTAATTTTCTGTTCTCTTTCACAACTTCTTAAATTCAATGGTGGTTCTCAAAACAGTCAGTTATGAGACCATGAGTGCTTTTTCATGGTCCAGTAAGTGGCCACTGTTTTCTTCCTCATACTGTCTTCATAGGTACTTGTCCCTATTTTGACAGTTGTGCAACTCTGTTTTAATGTTAGTTTTGATGTTACTGAAGGGAAGACCTGGGTATAAGTCTCAGGACCTGCCTCTTTCATATAGAAGTGCATTTTGTTGTTGTTAACACACAGTGGCCATATTGATGATGTAGAATATGTAAGATCCCCCCCTCCCATTTCTCAAACATTCTTTGCCAGAATTCATTTGGCAGGGGAAACACTTAACTTGAGGTCTCAGGTTGCAGTACCTCTTGGCATTAGCTTATGAAAACTGGGATCTATGTATTTTTCTAATAAAACCAATATTTTAGTGCCAATGAGATGATATGCTGTTTTCAAATGAATGGGTATAATTTCCTATGACATTCCCTCCCCCTCCTCTCACCCCTTTTGGAGTTAATACCACTAGGGTGGAAAGGGAAAGACAGTAACTTCTTTTTGAGAAAATTTAATGCTTAATGCTAAACATGAAAAACTGGCTACGTTATGTATCCTGCCTCCTTATATTTGTACATGAGACCTGACTTTACATCCCCTTCATTTCCTATGGAAAGGCCTTTGAGCAAGCAGTTTTTCTGTTTCTCTTTAAAATAACTCAGTTCCTTTTGCTTTTTCTTCACTCTAGCTTCTTGACCAAGTCCAGTCTTCATTTTGCTTCTTAGAGAAGTAAAGAAATGCTTTTTAATGTTTCTTTATCTTGCAACTCACTCTAGGTAACACTTCTCTTTATTGTTCTTTCAAATTAGGCATATTTATGCATTGTATTTTATCTGATGTGTGATTAAGTCTTTTGTTTATTTTAAATGTAACTCTTGTGAAAGTTTTTCTTGTTAACTCAATCCATCTTTTACAAAAGTTACATAATTTAGTATTTAAGTGAAGGGCTTGGCAGTGTCTCATTGAAGTGTCCTTCAGCATTTCTAAATCCCATTATAGTAATGAGAGCAAAAAGTTTTAAATGACCAATCAGATCAACTTTTAAGCATTTCACTAACTGCATGAAAACATTATCAATATATCTAGTATATAATTTTTAAATTTGCTGCAAAGACTTTTCCTGTGGGATTGTGACATTGCCTGTCCTTAAATATTGAAGAACTTTATCTTAGAGTATGTATAGTTCATGGCTTGTCATCTCAAAGTCAAAATGGACATGTAAACTCAAATGCCAAAAAAAAAAAATTAAAAAATTCAAGGCAATATAGAACATGTATATTACAATAACTCAAATTAATGAACATCTTAATAATCATAAATATTTTATCACCAGTGGACAAATGACAGTTCTTTCTTATTTTCACCCAGCCTTTAAAAGGCTTCATAGTGTTGAAAGCTACCATAGGGCCAACCAATGTAAGAAGTATACCTACTTTTACACTTATGTGATTTGAGCAATTTGATATAGCTCAACAAAACACCCAAAAAAATAGGCTTCCAAGCCCTGGCTGGTTGGCTCAGTGGTAGAGCGTTTGCCTGGTGTGTGGATGTCTTGGGTTTGATTCCCAGTCAGGGCACACAGGAGAAGCGACCATCTGCTTCTCCACCCTTCCCCCTCTTCTCTCTTATCTCTCTCTTCCCCTCCTGCAGCCAAGGCTCAACTGGAGCAAGTTGGCCCGGGAGCTGAGGATGGCTTCATGGCCTCACCTCAGGCATTGAAATGGCTCTAGTTGCAATGGAGCAATGCCCCAGATGGGCAGAGCATCATCTCCTAGTGGGCTTGCCGGGTGGATCCCAGTTGGGTGCATGTGGGAGTCTGTCTGCTTCCTCACCTCTCACTTCAGAAAAATACAAAAAAAAAAAATAAGCTTCTAAGATTTTTAATATTCCTATAATGTTACCATTATTTCTGCGGTAGATTTTAGCCTGTTACCAATCCAAATGGTATGATTTTGTGGTCTCAAATGTGTGGTGTAACCTGTCTTCTTCTGCATTCTGCTTTATCTGCATTTTGTAACCATGATTGAACCTATCCCTCTGACTTAATGTCGGTTTTTACTCTGTCTCAGTGTTGTCGGTCCTGTTGGCATTTCAGAAATTCTCATTAATTTTAAAATCATTTTTATGTGGGAGGTATTTTATATACTTCCCCAAATAGCAACTTTAATTCATGAATCAAATCGAATTAAGCCAAGTGTACTTCCTGCAGTTTCAACCCCAGTATGTTTACAAACAGAATGAGAAGGTGACAAGACACCCCTTTATTTCTTGCTGCCCTTCCCATCTGCCCTTGGATCACTCCGCGTTTCCAGCTGGAAGGTTGCGTCTCCACAGTGATTTCGCATTACAGGGAGATTCTCCTTCTTTGTTTCTCAGACCTGGTCCTGTAGACGGGAAGAAGCCTGGACACAGTGACACATTCTCAAAGGCCCTGCAGGACCACCATGGCTTATGATGACGCCGTGAAGAAAGAAGGTATGACCCCTTAATCTGAGAAGCGTTTCAAAGGGTGTCCTCTTCAATGCTTGCAGCCCATGGACATAGAGACCAGGATTGGCCATCACAGCCTGGACTCCCAAGTGATGATCCAGAGCACTGTTAATCCTCCACGTCATCCCCAGACTGGGCCCATGGAAACGAAAGCCAAGACAGGGTTCCAACAAAAGAGTCTGAAATATAGTAATCTCTTGGGGTGAGCCCCTGCAGCACTCGTGGTCCTTGCCAGCTCCAGTGTGCAGGAGTCTGGGGATAGGAACCACATACTGGACTCCCACAAAGCAGCACAGCACGTGAACCCTTATTTTCAGCATTACCTCTGCAAGTCTGTCCACCTGCCAAATCACAACTAAGAAACCATGTCCGAGGATGCACATTGGGCCTTTGCATAGCATAGAAGCATTGCTTCTTCAGGTTTGAGTCTTGTATTCGCAGCCAGGTCATCAAGAAATATCCTTGTCCCCATGGATCTAGCCTTGTATTAAGTGGACTTACTGAAACATTATTTTAATTTGGAAATGGAAGGACTGTTGCATTACATATGTGGTGATTTGGTTGATACTTACTGGACTTTCCCATTTCCTTTCCTTTCCCAAATGAACCTGTGCTTCTCAGATTGCTTTGATGGTGATCACAGCTTTGAGGACATAGGACTAGCAGCTGGCCGAAGCCAACGAGAAAAGAAACGTTCTTACAAAGATTTTTTAAGGGAAGAGGAAGAAATTGCTGCTCAGGTCAGGAATTCTTCCAAGAAGAAGTTAAAGGTAAGGGAAAGTTTTATACTATCATATCATATTTCCTAGTATTTGAAAGAAGAAGTTTCTTTTAAAAACTTTAAAAAAGTAAAAATAAAGTCATTCATGTGTGTTTTTATTATTTCCTGTTTTGCTTTGTTTTCTGAAGTAAGAAATCATCAAAAAACGAGATTAGTTCCAAGCTCTTTTGCCTCATCTTTTTTGTTGCTCAATTCTTCCTCTTTAATTCCAGGACAGTGAACTATACTTCTTGGGGACGGACACGCACAAGAGGAAGAGGAAGCACTCCTCTGATGATTACTATTATGGAGGTAAGGGTGGGAAAGGGCAACAGGTGGGATAAGCACATCACTGGTTCTTGGAGTCGGGGTAGGGGAGAGGGATCCAGATGTTGCTGACTCAGTGGCCTATTTAACAGGAGAGTGGTTCTTGTTCTGAGTGCCGATAAACCAGTGTGAAGGAGGAGAGGTGGAGGGCTGGTATTTTGGAGGATTCAGCATAGAAGAACAGTCTGCATTTGTGATATACCAGGTACCAGGTTCCTTCTCTCCCCAATCATTCACTTATCTTGTGCCCATTATTATCTAGCATCCCTTTTGCCATATATACTCCCGGGCCCTCTGGCCTGCACTATGGGTCAATTCTCAATCCAGTGCCCATCCACTCACAGACCAGCTTTTCTTAGCTATACCAGCACATAGTGGACAAGACTAACTCTTTACTAGAATGGGTTTTTCCTGAACACAGAAACAAGCAGTACTCTGCAGTGTAATCTAAATTGTAACCATAGTTGACCCTTGAACAACGTCTGGGTTTGGGGCACCGACCCCTGCACAGTCACATCCGAATATTACTTCGACTTCCCAAATACTTAACTACTAATAGCCTATTATTGACCAGAAGCCTAACCAATAACATAAACAGTCAACATTTTATTTTGTTTATATATTATATACTTTATTCTTACAATAAAGTAAGCTAGAAAAAATGATAATGTTATTAAGAAAATTATAAGCAAGAGAAAATACATTTATAGTATTTGTTGAAAAAAATTTGCCTATAAGTGGACCCATACAGCTCACACCCATGTTGTTCAAGGCTCAGCTGTGACTCATAATCCCACAGCTGTAGTTCATTCTTCTGGGGATGCTCTCTTTGTTTGCTTGTGAAGACTCAGTGAAGAAAAACAGCTTTAGTGGCAAGAACTGTCTCCAAGGTCAGAGGCAGAATCTACCAAACCGAGAAGTCCATGGGCATCATGTCTGAGTGTTAGGAATCTGTTGAAGGGCCCCCCTTAAATCATTCCTGTTAGCTTCTTTCTTGTGGTAGTTCTGGGTGTTTGGGGTGAGAGAGAAACTTGTTGGAAGTTGCTTTGTCACATGGACGCTACTTCTCTTGATTATTTCTAGATATTTCGTCTTTGGAATCGTCACAGAAGAAAAAGAAAAAGTCCAGCCCACAAGCTGCTGATACAGCTATGGACCTGTTGAAAGCTATCACTTCCCCGCTGGCAGCAGGCTCCAAGCCTTCCAAGAAGACAGGGGAAAAGTCCTCTGTCTCTTCAAGTCATTCAGAGAGTAAAAAGGAACACCACAGGAAGAAAGGAAGTGGAAGCAGCGGGGAACTGTCCCTGGAGGATGGTGGTTCCCACAAATCCAAAAAAATGAAACCGCTCTATGTGAACACCGAGACCCTGACTCTTCGTGAGCCTGACGGTTTGAAGATGAAACTCATTCTCTCACCAAAGGAGAAGGGAAGCAGCTCCGTTGATGAGGAGTCTTTTCAGTACCCCTCTCAGCAAGCGACTGCGAAAAAATCCTCTAAGAAGTCAGCTCGGGATGAGCAAGGTGCTTTACTCCTAGGACATGAGTTACAGAGCTTTCTGAAAACAGCCCGGAAGAAGCACAAGTCGTCCTCGGACCCACATTCATCTCCTGGCCCTGAAGGCTGTGGGGCTGATGCCTCCCAGTTCCTGGAATCCCACAGTGCTAACCTGGATCTTTCAGGGGTTGAACCTATCCTCGTAGAATCAGACTCATCCTCTGGAGGGGAGCTAGAGGCTGGCGAGTTAGTGATAGATGATTCTTACCGAGAAATCAAGAAGAAGAAGAAGTCAAAGAAAAGCAAAAAGAAGAAGGATAAGGAAAAGCATAAAGAGAAACGCCACTCCAAGTCCAAGAGAAGTTCAGGACTTTCTGCTGCAGCGGTGGGCGAGATCGCAGTGACACCTGGCCCTCCTCCCAGCGCCCCCTACCCTGCAGCAGCCGCCCCTCCCCTGCCGCTTCCTGGCCTCCACACAGATGGGCATAGTGAGAAAAAAAAGAAAAAAGAGGAGAAGGATAAAGAGAGAGAAAGAGGAGAAAAGGTAAAATTTTTAAAAAGTGGTGGGATTAGGAGATGAAGCAGGGTTTTCCTTAACAGTCAGTGGACGTGGAATGGAGCAGCAAAGGTGAACTGTGGGGAATGTAGCAAGGTGAATCTCGGAGTGGCCAAAGAGTCAAGTATTACCAGTGACCAAGTCTGTCTGGTACAAAATAGCAGTCTTAATTATTCATAAGTTTTCTTAATAGAGTTGTCCCATTGTGCCAGGCACAGGTTTGGGAATGCAGTGGCTTGTTCTGACAGTACTTGAATTCACAGGAGGGCCCTCCTGTGTCCTGTACAGCAGCACTGCCTGCCGGGGGCAGTGGAGAGATAAGAGGTATTTTATGAGTTCATTTTGAGAAATACATTTTCAAAATTAGAATAATGTCCAAGTTACAGAATAAGCTAATGCCTTGCCACTAACTGGTGTTGACTGCTCTCTGGAGTTTTGAGTGTCCAGTGAGTGCTCTTTCAGCATTTGAGTGCTCGCTGTTTGTGCAGCCCAGGTGCACAGATGAGTAGAACCTAGTTCTTGACTCTGGAAGCTCACACTGAGGAGATGGGAAGGAGAGCCCAGCCACCTAATTTGATTTCTTCACACCTCAAGAAATTTTCTAGCAGTTCTCCTCAGGGACTATGTCATTATAAAGATTTCTTTTTAAAAATAGTTTTTCACCTAAAGTAATATGTTATTTTTGTAGAAACAATAGAAATTCAAAATAATAGCTAAAGTAATATGTTATTTTTGTAGAAATAATAGAAATTCAAAATAATAGCAAGGAAAAGGTCAGTTATAGTTTTACTACTTAAGGACAGCCATTCTTATTTGTTTACAGTTGTGCAAAATGAAATGTCTGATGAAATCTAAAGGAAAAGTTACTGAGAAAGAGAAAAATCCCCTTGCTTAAGTTAGCGGCTGTGTTCCTGCACAGTAAATGAAATATGTGAGTGCATCAGAGGGAACAGCCCAGAGGAGGATCTTGTACAACCTTCATCTTAGGGCACTGGTAAAGGAAGAGGGGGCAGTTATGTTGGAGGAAAACCAGAGAGGGGCCAGTGTCATGGAAGTGAGGGGACAGACAGACTCAAGAATTGATAGTCTTGCCTGACCAGGCAGTGGTGTAGTGCATAGAGCATTGGCCTGGTGCACAAAGGACCCAGGTTCAAAACCCTGATGTCTCCGGCTTAGGTGCAGGCTCAACAGCTTGAGCATGGAATCATAGACATGACCGCATGGTGCTGGCTTGAGTCCAGAGACCGCAAGGTCACTGGCTCAAGTAAGGGGTCACTCTGTCTGCTGTAGCCCCTCCACCCCGGTCAAGGCACTATGAGAAAGCAATTAATGAACAACTAAGGTGTCAACAAAGAATTGATGCTTCTCATCTCTCTCCCTTCTTGTCTGTCTTTCCCTCTCTATCTCTCTGTCTCTCTCTTGCTTAAAAAAATAATAGATGGTCTCATGTGAGAGAGAAGTTGTTCAAGTGTAGTGGGGAAGAAGGGAAGCCAGATTGGCAGAGTTCAAGGAAGAGTGAGAAATGGAGGCAGCAGGGGTGGAACTCTTACTGGAGAGTTTTGACTGATGCAGACAAGGAGATTGGACTGGCTACCTAGTGAAAGGTAACATTTTCAGTGTTGAGTTTTGTTTGTGGAATAGGCTTTTTGTTTTGTTTGTTCTTGAATTCTGCTTTCCAAGGAGGAGCAGAGAAGTCACATGATAGCATCTTGATGATTTCCCTTGAAGGTCATCCCATTGGAGTTGGGAAGATTTGTGTGTATTGGAGGAGTAGGACACGATAACATTTCAAAGATGACTTAATTTTGGTTTTACTATATCAACAAAAACCTATCCACTACCACTCTAATATCTCTGATGTTGCCCTTCGGTTATCTATATGTTTCCAGAATATTCACACTTCCTCTAAGTAGAGTAAGGCTGGCCAGGTGGCCTAGTGCCTGCCACACAGAGGCATTGTTGCCCATCTACTAATAAGCTAAATTCTGAGCTATAACTAGACTTGTGATGGTATTACATACATTCTCTCTCTGGGAAGGCTGCATTGCAGTAAATGGTAAAAGCTAGTAACTACCATCTATTGAGTGAACTGCTATGTGCCAGGCTCTCCTAGGCATTTTATATGCATAGCAGTCTTGACTGATAGGTGTTATTAGCCCCATTTAATAGAGAAGGAAGGTGAAAAGAAAAGAGATGGAGCCAGAATTTTAACCCCAAACCCGTGCTCCCCAGTACCATAATACATCCTTTTTTTTGGACAGAGAGAGGATAGATAGGGACAGACAGACAGGAAGGGAGAGAGACGAGAAGCATTAATTTTTTGTTGTGGCACTTTAGTTGTTCACTGATTGCTTTCTCATATGTGCCTTGACTGGGGGACAACAGCACACCAAGTAACCCCTTGCTCAAGCTGGCGACCTCGGGGTCTCGAACCTGGTTCCTCCGTGTCCCAGTCCGACGCTCTATCCACTGCGCTAATGCCTGGTCAGGCCATAATACATCTTTGACAAAGCTAAAAGTAGGTTCTAAGTCAGAGGAAACAACATATTGTGCTCCTATCTGAGATTAGTGCTATTGGAACATATGTATACATGTTTTTAAATTAAGGAGGCAGAGTATAATGAAATATAATGTCAAATTTTGCAGACTTAGATTCCTGTTCTAATCTGCTACTTACTAGCTTTGTTCTCTTGAGATTGCTTCCTTACTTCAAATGAGGTTAATTAGAGCAGGGGTCCCAAAACTACGGCCCGCAGGCCGCATGTGGCCCCTGAGGCCATTTATCCGCCCCGCTGCACATTGGAAAGGGCACCTCTTTCATTGGTGGTCAGTGAGTGGAGCATAGTTCTCATTGAAATACTGGTCAGTTTGTTGATTTAAATTTACTTGTTCTTTATTTTAAATATTGTATTCCCGTTTTGTTTTTTTAATTTAAAATAAGATATGTGCAGTGTGCATAGGGATTTGTTCATAGTTTTTTTTATAGTCCGGCCCTCCAACGGTCTGAGGAACAGTGAACTAGCCCCCTGTGTAAAAAGTTTGGGGACCCCTGACTTAGACTAAATTAGGTGATACATGTAATACACTTGGCACAAGGCACGGCTCAGTAAATAGCTGTTGTTACTGTTGCTTTCATCCTAAATTCTTCAAAGGCACAAATTTAAAAATTCTTATTTTTAATCAGAGAGAGAGAGAGTAGTATCAACTCATTGTTCCACTTAATTGTACACTCATTAGTTGCTTCTCATATATGCCCTGACCAGCTCAACCCCACAACCTCCGCATGCTAGGACAATGCTCTATCTACCAAGACACCTGGCAAGGGCGTAGAAAACATCTTTAAAAAAAATTTTTTTTCAACCACTCATTTCACATTAGACTAACACTTTTATGGTTTTGTTTTTGTTTTGCTTTCCTTTTTCATTTTTCTTTCTTTCTTCTTTTCTTTTCTCTCTTTTCTTTTATAGACAGAAACATTGATCTGTTTCTGTATATGCCCTGACCAGGGACCGAACCAGCAACCCTTGAGTGTCAGAACGGTGCTCCAACCACCTGAGCCATCTGGCCAGTGCTGTTTTGCTTTGCTTTTTAATGTAACACCTACCTTTTAGGAAGCAAACTCTGCGCCTATCTCACCTATTTGGAAAAGAGCTAAGAACCGAAGAAAACAGGATTTCCAAGGAGCAAAAACCGATGTTGTAAAGCAAGTTTCTTATGGCTCCTGGGAGCTCTTCATGGGCTCTGGGGGATGATGGAACGTTGGCTAGAGAAGAATCCTGTGACCTCTCTGAGCCTGTTTGTAGAATAGTTATCTGTACTGCTCACAAAAATTAGGGGATATTTCAAAATGAATATGAAGCAATAAAAAGAAGCATTTCACTTTTTAAAACAAGAACATCAGAAAAGCAAATGACTAGTCAAAGCTGTTCAATTATGTAAAAGATGCAAAATTAACTTTTATTTCATTGGTGAAAATGCACTATACAAAAGGCTGAAAGTACTAGAGTATCAGCATGTTCCCTGATCCCCTAATTTTTTTTTTTTAGACGGGGACAGACAGTCAGATAGGGACAGACAGGGAGAGAGATGAGAAGCACCAATTCTTTGTTGCGGCACCTCAGTTGTTCATTGATTGCTTTCTCATATGTGCCTTGACTGGGGGACTACAGCAGAGTGAGTGACCCCTTGCTCAAGCTAGCAACCTTGCGCTCAAGCTAGCAACCATGGGGTCACATCTCTGATCCCACGCTCAAGCCAGAGACCCTGCGCTCAAACCGCATGAGCCCACACTGAAATCGGCAACCTGGGCGTTTCAAACCTGGGTTCTCCACGTCCCAGTCCGATGTTCTATCCATGCACCACCACCTGGTCAGGCTCTGATCCCCTAATTTTTGTGAGCAGTGTAGTTAGTACTTAGCTTCTGTACCTACAAGAGTGCTGTGAGAATCAGTTAATGCAAATAAGGACACACTGGCCTTTTAACGGTCACAACTCTGTCTTTCTCGCCGAATCAGTACATATTGATGATGGTGCGGCCATCGTGCCAGGCACTTGCCAGGTGCTGTGGACAAAGATGAATGAGACAGTGTCTGCTTTGGGTGCAGTGAGAGGGGTTGGGAAGTGTGCAGTGTGCTGAGGGAGCGTGAGGAGAGCCTGGAAGTGTCGGAGGTTTCCTGCGGGGATTGTCATCGGAACTGCATCTTAAGGCCAAGTAGGGATTAAGGAAGCAGGTAGGCTGAGTAAGAATTGGTTAACTACAGTAGTAATAGCTATACATACAGAGGCTTTACTCTGCAGAGTGTTCTCAACACTACACTAAGTTTTTTTCTATGGTATATTGGGAATTTTCACAAGAACCCAGTGAGGTATAGATAGTATCTCCATTTCACAAAAAGGTCAGAGAAGTGAAATTACCTGCCCTTGCCAGGACGTACACCTGTTTAGTGGCAAAACAGGAATTTGAACCCAGGTTTTTCTGATTAAAGGATTCATTCTCTTTCCACTATACAGAAAAGGTACTATTTAAATTATATTCAGTGGTGTATTATGGAAGAGAGCAGAACTATAGAGTTTATTTTTAAAAGATTTTCATTCAGAATAATTAAAATAAAAGCTTTGGTGTGAAAACTTTACTTTAGCACCCTTTCCTTTAGCCAGATCTGATTTAGGTATCTCGGTCCAGTTTGTTGACAAGAGCATTAGATGCTATAATCATTATGAGTACAGGCTCCGAAGCCAGACTGTCTGAGTTCAGATGCTGGCCCTGCCACTCCCTAGATACATGACTGTGGGTCTCAACTTCTTTATCTTTAAAATGGCTGTAATGATGGCACTACCTAATAAGGTTGTTGCAAGGTTTAAATTAATTTCTGTGGGTTTAGTTTTTATAATAGTACCTTCTGTACAGTATTAATATTAATGAAGAGATCGGATCCTGTCATCAGCAAAAAAAAGCCAAGTTTTATTTTTAAGATTCCTAAGTTATGTTTGTCTAACCAACAGATATTTTAATCTTTAAAACACATTCTTAAACTAGACTCATGGATGGGCTTGAAGAGAGATTCCCATCAGATTCTCAGAGTTCTGAGATCCCAAAGAGTCAATTAAGCAGGACTGCTTTATAAAGAACATTTAGAAGTTGCTCCTTGAAAGATCTTGATACTATAACAAATGTCATCAAACAGTTAAAAGGATGTCCTGGCTTTAAAATTATAACATTGCAAGTCATTTGCTACAATTAATAAAAACTTATCCAAGCTTTCAAAATATTAACATTTTATTAAGTTAAAGGGGAGTCCATGTTATTCCATATATAACCCCTGTGACTCATCTGCATGAGAAAGGAGTGGAAATACTGGCCTTGCATTTAGAATCATGAAGAGATGTTTTGTATGTGTAGAGATCATCCATTGTTTGTGTATTTGTAATTCCTAATTTAGAAAAATGTGTCCTGAAAAAATTTTAACCCTTACGTTTGAATTTCAAACATCAGGTACACAGACTGGAGCTGCATCTTGCACAAAGTTAGATTTTAAGATCAGCATATATGGTGAAAACTGTGGGTCAGTGTTTCCCTTGAAAATGCCCCACGGAGGCTTTACAATAAGGCAGCAGATTCTGAGTCCCAGCAGAATGTCTGCCCCATGCAGCTAGATTTTTCTGTATTCAGCACCAGATAAAGTCATTGGCATGTGTGCAGGAGCAGTAATTTTATCTTTTAAATAATGTTCGCTACAAACAGAATCAAACTTGGTTAGTAGGGAGACGCACACCCTGAGAAAAACTACAGGAAATCTCTGGGTAAAGCAGGTTTTGCAGAATCTCAGTCACACTCACTAAGGAATAGGTTCTTAAAGCAGAATCACCCAGAGTAATCAATCTATAGAATCTGTAGTGCATGTGCACGTGTTCCCCCCCAAACACACACATACACCAGTTAAATATAGAATCTAAGTAAACTCGGGGGGGGGGGGTAGTGCCATGCCATCGTGTCTTGTTAGAACACTTAACAGCATTGGGGGTTGTGAAGCTATTGCTAAGGTAATAAGGAGACGCAGTGTCCAGAGCTCTAATGTCTCTAAACAGGACTGGTTTTACCAGCAGAGCAGTAAACATAGGACCTTTACTATTTAAATGAAATATTTAAAGTAAAGGCTTTGTTGCCGGTTTTCTTTGTCTGGTTTAGGTCAAATGATTTCACTTTGTCCTCCTTCACCAACATTTCTATGTGCAAAAAGGCTTGTATTAGCTTTTTGGATGTCACAAGTTCTATTTTGAAAAAGACAGGGGGCCCTGGCCAGTTGGCTCAGTGATGGAGCATCAGCCTGGAATGTGGATGTCCTGGGTTCAGTTCCCGGTCAGGGCACACAGAAGAATCGACCACCTGCTTTCTCACCCCTCCCCTTTCTGTCTCTCTCTCTCTCTCTCTCTTTCTCTTTCTCTCTTCCTCTCTTTCTCTCCTATAGCAATGGCTCAGTTGGCTTAAGCAAGTTGGCCTTGGGCACTGAAGATAGCTCCCTGGCCTCCACCTCAGGCGGTAAAAAAATGGCTCCAGTTGCAACGGAGCTATGGCCCCAGATGGGACGAGCATCGCCCCCTAGTGGGCTTGCTGGCTGGATCCTGGTTGAGGCACATGCAGGAATCTGTCTCTCTGCCTCCCCTCCTCTCACTACAATAAAAGAAAAAGACAGGGAATAGAAGAGAACTCATTGTACTTTTCTATTGTAGCAAAACAAGTTATTACAAACTTAGCAGTTTAAAACAGCATTTGTTTATTATCTCATAATTCTGTAGATCAGAAGTCCAGATAACCTGACCAGGCGGTGGTGCAGTGGATAGAGCATCGGACTGGGATGCAGAAGGACCCAGGTTCGAGACCCCGAGGTCGCCTGCTTGAGTGCGGGCTCATCTGGTTTGAGCAAAGCTCACCAGCTTGGACCCAAGGTTTTTGGCTCCAGCAAGGGGTTACTCGGTCTGCTGAAGGCCCGCGGTCAAGGCACATATGAGAAAGCAATCAATGAACAGCTAAGGTGTCGCAACGAAAAACTGATGATTGATGCTTCTCATCTCTCTCCATTCCTGTCTCTCTGTCCCTATCTATCCCTCTCTCTGACTGTCTCTCTGTCCCTGTAAAAAAAGAAAAAAATGTCCAGATAGGGTGCCCTGGGCTCTCTGCTCAGGCTCTCCCAAGACTGAGCTGGGGGTCCTCATCCATGCTCTCACCTAAGGCTAGCGGTTCTCTTCCAAGTTGGTGGCAGTTTATTCAGGTTGGTGGCAACATTCAGTTTCTTGCAAGTGTACAACTCAAGGTAGCTTGTTTTCTTCAAGTTCAAGGCCAGAAGGGCTCATCTAATAAGGTCAGGCCCATGTAGGATAATCTCCTTTATGATTAACTCAGATTCAACTCACTAGGGACCTTAATTCCACCTGCAGAATCCCTTGTGCCATATAATGTAAAATAATCCTGGATGTCAATATCCCATCATATTCACAAGCCCTGCCCACGCTCAAGGGGAGGGCATTAGACGGTGTGTAAAACAGGAGGCGGAAATCTTGGGAGCCATCCTGGATTCCTCCCTACCATATAAATACTATTGAGTACCTACTGATGTGCCAAACACTGATTAATTCCCATCTTTAAGTAAAAATGGTATTATCCATTTTTGACCTATAGGGAAACTAAATCTCAGGGAAATGAAGTAATTTGTGTAACTAGTAGAGAGTATGATCAAGATGCTAACCTAGGTCTGCTCACTCTATTTTGCCACTTCTCCCTCTTTTCCAGTTTATTTTGCTTTTCTCCAAGCCCTCTGTGGCCACCATACCTTTGCTTTTGCTCTTTGTAGTCTGTTCTCTAAAGCCCTAAAGTGCAACCTGACCATGCCACCTCCTGCTTCAAATACTTGAATCGAATACTTGAATCACTTCTGGGTAGAGTTCATTCTGTGATACAGAGGTTACAAGGCATCAGTCTATGGGCTCTGCTTGCAGCTAACATCTCTCACCCCTCTGTTTAAGGAGTGTTAGCACATGCTGTTCCTCCGCTGAGAACACTCCAGACCACTCTTGGTCTACCCAGCTTTCAGGTCTGGATTAAATGTCATTTCCTCCTCCAGAGGCTTTTTTTGAGGTGCTCCTATTACATGTTCCTGTAGCAGCCAGTGCTTTCCCTAGAATATCATCGCATTTTATTATCATGACATATTTATCTGTCTCTGTGTTGATTCTTGGCTATAGTCCCGATGTCTGGCAGATAGTGGATACTCTAATAAATATTTATCAATAAATGGATGGCAGCATACTTGATAGGTTACTTTTTTGTGTTACTGTTGAAATCTTTTCTTTTTAGTCTCAGCTTTTCCTTCTTTGCCATTGAAATACTTTTAATATCACTTATCAGTAGAGCTCTCCACTTCTCATATGTTTTATTCAGGATCAAATAATTAAGGGAAAGCTGGGAAAAGACAGTGAGCCTTTAAACTCTAAATTTCTTGTATTTTCCACTATTTTGTACTGCTTAACTGCCTTAGAGAAGACCTGGGTTTTGAGCTCATCCCCTTAACTACTCACTATACCCAGTACTGGTACTCAATAAATTCTAGTTTTTCTAAATAATTGAATAAAGTCCTTTATAAAAGTTTTAAGAGGAACATGCCTGACCTGTGGTGGCGCAGTGGATAAAGCATCAGCCTGAAATGCTAAGGTCGTCAGCTCAAAACCCCAGGCTTGCCTGGTCAGGGCACATACAGGAAGCAACGGCTAAGAGTTAATGCCTCCTGCTCCCCCATCCCCTTTCTCTCTTTTTCTCTCCTTTTCTCTCCTCTTTCTAAAATTAATAAATAAAAATTAAAAAAAAAAAAAGTTAAAAGAGGAACACTTTCTTCAGTATGTGGATTTATGTCTAATTTATTGGCCAGGAATTGTGAGTAATTTTAATTTTGTACAGTTTTCATTTTATGTTATAGCTGTAGGTAGCCTTGTAGAATAGGGAACATGAAACCTGTTACAGTATCATAACGTGTTTGAGAAGACATTGTTGAAACTCCTTGCAGGTTTAATAATATGACCAAATGAGCAATGAACTCTCTCAAGGATATACTCCTTTTATTCTCAGTATTTAGTAGTGAGATTGAGTCTACGGTTGAGAAAGATTTGGCTGTGTGTAGAGTTCCACAGCTTATTTTTTCATTACATGCTCCAATAACTGTCTGGTCTAAGGATAAGCTGTTTAAAAACGTTAGTTTAAATTTTTTGAAGTTGAATTTATAACAAACGTTACAATTTTTATATCCAAAGAAGTGCTGTCTCATTCAAAGCACTTACTTTGGAAGTTATCAGGAATGTTTCCATTTCTCAAAACAGTTTCAGAATTCTTTTATTTTTTAAATTACAGTTGACATACAATATTATGTTAGTTTAAGGTGTATAATATAGTAATTAGACATTTATATAACTTACCACGTGATGCCCCCAGAGAAGTCTAGTACCCATCTGACACCATGCATAGTTGTTACAGTATTACTGACTATATTCCACTGTACTTTACATTCGTGACTGTTTCCCTAACTAGCAATTTGTACTTCTTAATCCTTCCCTTTTTCACCTGTCCTCCAACCCCCTCCCGTTTATCACCCATCAAAAGTCAGAATCCCTTTGGAAATAAAGTCCAGAGTCATCACACAAACTTTTTTATTGTCCTCAGTCTCTACCAATCCCTGGCTTTTAAGGGTGGTTATTTTATGAAACAACATTAAGAACTAAGGTGAACAAAGTATACACTCAGGCTTAGTTTAAAACAAAATGCAACTTATGTCAAGAGACAGGACTGTGTTGTTCCTTGGTTTGTTTTTGGTAATGAAATCTGACACCTAAGGCAAGCATGTTTCCAGTAACTTTTAAAGCACCAAATATTCATAATAACTGCAGAACCAGAAAGCACTGTCCTGGAGGAGATGGGATGATCATCATATCTTGATGCTTATAGATGAAGTTTTCAAGGAAAGTCATCCTGAGCACATCTCAGTTTATTAGATAAAGATGATAAAGGAAGAATCTTTACTTTTTAACTAGCAGCTTCTTTTTGGAAGCAACATTCTTTCTTTGGCCCATAATACATGGCCCAAGCTTACCTAGGTGTTAAATTAATTCTGGTGTTAAAACTTAGTTGTAGGTTCCAAGCAAGTGACTGTTTTCTAAGTTTCCTTTCTCCCATTCTCAAATGAAAGGCATGGACAGATGCTATCTAATAAATCTTTTCAGGTAGGAAAATTTAACTTTTTCCCTCGGTCTATGGAGAGTTGTAAAAGTGAAATGTAGTAATGCATAATACAATATTTTGTTTTAAATATTCCCTCATTGAACTGGCTATTTCTTAAAAATCATGCTTTGCTCTTGGAATTGTCATAATACAGTGAAGAACAAACATGCTTCAAGTAGTAGAAAGCAGTTTGTTGAAGTGAAAGAGGTTCATCTTACATTGACTACCAAGAATAACTGAAGAATTGTCTTCAGTTATTTATTTATTTATTTATTTATTTATTTTACAGAGACAGAGTGAGAGTCAGAGAGAGGGACAGACAGGAATGCAGAGAGATGAGAAGCATCAATCAACAGTTTTTTGTTGTGGCACTTTAGTTGTTCACTGATTGCTTTCTCATATGTGCCTTGACCGTGGGGCTACAGCAGACCAAGTAACCCCTTGCTCAAGCCAGCAACCTTGGGTCCAAGCTGGTGAGCCTTGCTCAAACCAGATGAGCCCGCGCTCAAGCTGGCGACCTCGGGGTCTCGAACCTGGGTCCTCCGCATCCCAGTCCAACGCTCTATTCACTGTGCCACCGCCTGGTCAGGCATCTTCAGTTATTTATTTACCTCACCTTGGACCATACGAATGTGAACAATAAAATAATGATAAACTACAATTGACAGTAAAGGCAGGATCAGGATCAATTATAAGATTAGAAATCAAACGTAGACTGACTGTGGTGCTGCAGTGGATAGAGCGTCAACGTCGGACATTGGGGTCCCAGGTTAGAAATCCCATGGTTGCTGGCCTGAGCATGGGATCATCCAGCTTGAGCACAGGCTCGGTGGCTTGAAGTCTAAAGGTTGCTGGCTGAGCTCAAGGCCTCCAGTTTGAGCAAGGGGTCACTGATTCAACTGGAGTCCCTCTGGTTCAAGCATGATGAGAAGCAATCAATGAAGAACTACACAACTACGAGTTGATATATCTGATCTCTATCCCTTCCTCCCTCCCTCTCTTTCTCTCTCTCTCTCTCTCTCTCTCTCTCTCTCTCTCCTCTCTTAAAAGTAAGGAAGGAAGGAAAGAGAAAGAAAGAGAAGGAAGGAAGGGAAAAGGAGAAAGAAAATCAAATGTAGTGAAACAGGCCCTGTCCAGTTAGCTCAGTCAGAGCATTGTCCCAAAACACCAAGGTTGCAGGTTTGATCCCTGGTCAGGGCACATACAGGAAGCAACCAATGAATGCACAACTAAGTGGAACAACAAATGAATGCTTCTCTCTCTCTCTATCACTCACCCTCTTGCTCCTTTTCTCTCTCCCTCTTTTTCTCCCTCTCCAATCTTCTCCCTTCCTCTCTATCTCTCTAAAATCAATCAATAAAAAAATATTTTTAAAAACATAGAGGAACAGAAAGAACATAGATTTGGCTCTTGGCTTTCAAAGTTTAAAGGAAGATTATGTGGTGGTTATTTCAAAGATAAGAAAGGTGACGTTACAGGAAAAGGTAAAGAATTTTCTTAGCATTAGTTCTGAAAGAATAGATAACACGGATGGCATATAGGAAGAATGAGGGCTTTACAAGTAAAGTTGCACACAGTTGCAACAGACTGAAACATCTAAAAATAAGTTAGCATGTGTGCTTTACCTTCTAACAGTAAAGTTGATAGTCATCAACATGGATTAAATTAATTGCCCTGTTTGGGAAAGCTGGTCAGTAGTTTAGAACACTCTCCTTGATGAAAAAGTGTAGTATCTTTCCTACCTGTATTTTGTGAGAATAGATTCAGGTTTGCTCACCTTGTGTCGTAATCAAGTCCTCCCCTGTTCTGTTCTCATGTGGTACCAGCCAAAAAAGAAGAACATGTCAGCCTACCAGGTGTTCTGCAAAGAGTATCGTGTGACCATTGTGGCTGACCATCCAGGCATAGGTAAGAACATTCCTGATCTTTGTTTTTTTTACTTCTTATTCATGTTTCTGAAGCAGTACAGTTAATTCAGTCAGGAGGCTGCTGTTTCCCATAGAGTTAAAGAAACCCAAATCTCATATTTTTCCTCAGTTCTGCAAGTCACTTTAAATTTTATCTTCTCTTGCCTCAACCATAAAAACAATAAGTTTTTATTTATAGCTCTCAGATTGCTAAAATAGAAAACAGAGTAAAATTAAATGTTATAAAACCCAATACGTAAAGATGTAGTTATTTATTTCCAGAATTTTACAGTTGACCTTTTTCTTAAACTGCTCTTGGCTGTGCAGCTGTGAGATGACTTACATCTATGAGAAGTTAGTGAGGGGAGAGAAACACAACACCACAGACCTCGGACAAGGCAGCTAACCTCTGTACATCTCATTTGCCTAAGATACAAAATCGCTTTTCCAGCCTCTCATCAGAGTTGTGAGCACACGTGAGGTACTGTGGAAGGTCAGGAAGTTCTGTAGAAAGCCCGACCTTGCCAGACCGCGGGAGGCAGCGTACGCTGGAGGCCTGCTGCTCAGCTGCCCCAGGGAGAGCCTTTAGTACTGAGCTCTCAGAAATTCAGTAAAATGCCAACATCTCATCAAATTTTATATCATCTTTTCCTTAACCTAGGTTGATAAGCTCTGTATTATGGGAATCAAATTAAAAGACATGGAAAGATGCTTAAGGAATAAATCTCTAGGGTAGATTTTGATTTGAGCATGTCTCCTGACAACCAAAATGGCCCGTTCCCTATGGAAAAGAACCAGGAAACTGGTGGGGTTTGGTGTGGTTTTCTGAAAGACTCTTGTGCTATTTAAAGCTGGTTTCCAAAGCTTTTTTCTAGTGTTTGCTCTCATCAGTCTTTGTTTTTGTTGACAGTTAAACCTTTATGTTATTGAGTGTTTTACTCTTTTATCTCAGATTTTGGAGAACTTAGTAAAAAACTGGCTGAGGTATGGAAGCAATTGCCAGAGAAGGACAAACTGGTAAGTGCACTTTCTTACAAACACCATTTTTTATTGTTTGATGCCTTCCAAAATGTGCGATTCTCCTATAGACTACCCAGCCAAAGAATACTGAAATCGTGGAAAATGACAAATCAGTGAAAATGGTTTAGTAGAGGGCATTAACACCAGTTGGTGACCATTTACTCTAGGTAAGGATTTAGCTACAGGGAAGCTGTCTTTTCTAATTCTTTTTTCTTTGCAGCAGCCGTATTTGAGCCAAAAGATGACCTAATTAAAGTAATTAAAGTGTGAAAAGAAAAATTCCCTTTACTACAAATAGTCAGCCATGGTCTAAGAAGTGAGGAAAGTCACTTAATAGTCACTGCAAGTAATAGAAACATGAGACTTTGTTTACTAGGCAACCAAGTTCCAAACCATCATCCTCATCAACCACTACCGAATAATGCAACCCCACTGTGAAGAAGCTAATAAGACAATGATAAATAGTAATGTCTGTCTAAATCAGGGGTCCCCAAACTTTTTACACTGGGGGCCAGTTCACTGTCCCTCAGACCGTTGGAGGGCCAGACTATAAAAAAAATTATGAACAAATCCCTATGCACACTGCACATACTTTATTTTAAAGTAAAAAAAAAAAAACAAAAAAAAAAAACAGGAACAAATACAATATTTAAAATAAAGAACAAGTAAATTTAAATCAACAAACTGACCAGTATTTTAATGGGAACTATGCTCCTCTCACTGACCACCAATGAAAGAGGTGCCCCTTCCGGAAGTGCGGCGGGGGCCAGATAAATGGCCTCAGGGGGCCACATGTGGCCCACGGGCCGTAGTTTGGGGATCCCTGGTCTAAATCATAGTCACTTTCCAATTGGATAATGCGAAGGTGTTCTAGGAATTAGAATTACCATCTTGCTTTAAGGTATAGCTCACTGGGAGGAGAAAAAGGTGTACCTCATTGACCTTGGCCAGTTGGCTCAATAGAGCCAGAAGTTGCGAGTTTGATCCCTGGTGAGGGTATGAGAAGCCATCAATGAGTTGATGCTTTCTCTCTCATTCTCTCTTCCTTTCTCTCTCTGTCTCCCAAATCAATGAAAAAAGTAAGGTATATCTCATCTAGGCAAAACAACTAAAATATTTTTCACCCAGATAGTTTGTCTTTAGTTTGTTTTCCATGTTACTGTTATCCTGCTATTGGTGTTGCCAACCAGCAGGTTAGAAGAAATACTTAAACCACATGGACATTATACTGAGCCAGATATTCACTCCATGGTTTTACATTTCCATCTTAGAGAGATCCAAAAGTCAATCCTGAGATCTGACCATTAGCGTGGAGGAATGTTCATAGTCCTTGACTAAGCTCTGGCCGCAATCCCTGTCTGAAGTCTGCTCAGTAACCCTCAGCCTGAATGTTAGCATCATTCTGCCCCCCGCACTGCTCCCTTTCTTCTCTTCATCCTACTCTTCCATGACAGCTTTCACTTTTATTATTTTTCCTTTTTAATTTATTTTGCTCTAATTTGATTGCAGATTTGGAAGCAAAAAGCTCAGTATCTGCAACACAAACAGAACAAAGCAGAAGCTACAACTGTGAAAAGAAAAGCGTCCAGCTCAGAAAGTTCCATGAAAGTAAAAGGTACTGTAGTGGCTACACCCTCTCCTGCTTTCCTTCCTGAGAGCACTGTAGACTGTGCTTCCTAACTGAGAAATTGGGAGAGCAGCCTATATTAGAAGCAGATCTCGATACCCAGGTATTAGTACTGAACATGATAGGTTGAGAAAGGCATTTAAAAAATATAAATTTGTAAAGGGGCCAAAGAGTAAGTATTTCAGGCATTGCAAGCATATGTGCATTTTCTGTCCCTATTCTTTGGTTTTCCCACAAAACCATTTAAAAATGTGAAATTGGCCCTGGCTGGTTGGCTCAGTGCTAGAGCATCGGCCTGGCGCAGGGAAGTCCCAAGTTTGATTCCCAGTCAGGGCACACAGGAGAAGCCACTATCTGCTTCTCCACCCCTCCCCCTTCTCTCTTCTCTCTCTCCCCCTCTCTCCCTCTCTGTCTCCCTCTCCCCCCCTCTTCCTTTCTCCCCCCACCCTACTCTGCCTCTTTCTGCCTACTGCAGCCATGGCTCAAATGGTTCTAGCAAGTTGGTCCTGGGCATTGAGGATGGCTCCATGACCAGTCACTAAAATAGCTCAGGGCCTGAGCAATAAAGCAGCAGCCCCAGATAGGCAGAGCATTGCCCGGTAGGGGGCTTGCAGGGTGGATTCCTGTCGGGACACGTGTTGGAGCCTATCTGCCTCACTGCCTCTCAATTAATTAAAAATTAATTAATTAAAATGTGACATTGCCTGGCCAGGCGGTGACGCAGTGGATAGAGCGTCAGACTGGGATGCAGAGGACCCAGGTTCGAGACCCTGATGCCGCCAGCTTGAGCACGGGCTCATCTGGTTTGAGCAAAATCCCACCAGCTTGAGCCCAAGGTCACTGGCTCCAGCAAGGGGTTACTTGGTCTGCTGAAGGCCCACGGTCAAGGGACATATGAGAAAACAATCAATGAACAACTAAGGTGTTGCAACGTGCAATGAAAAACTAATGATTGATGCTTCTCATCTCTCTCCGTTCCTGTCTGTCTGTCCCTGTCTATCCCTCTCTCTCACTCTCTGTCTCTGTAAAAAATAAATAAATTTTAAAAAAATTATTAAAAAAAAATAAAAATAAAATAAATAAAATGTGACATTATTTTTACCTCACAGGCCATAAAAGCAGCAGTCACGGGTCATGGTTTTTTTCTGGGTCAGATTTGACCCACGGTCTGTAGTTCTGTGGATGCCTGGCATAGCTCAGAAACAGAAAATCAGGAAGGCTATTTTTGTGCTATTCAAGGCCATAGCAAGCTTGATCTCTATTTTGTCTGTTCTCAGCTTCCTCTGCAGTACTGTCACCCCAAAAGAAGTCCCCACCTACCACCATGCTGTTACCAGCCTCGCCAGCCAAAGCCCCTGAGACGGAGCCCATTGATGTTGCTGCTCATCTACAGCTGTTAGGAGAGTCCCTCAGCCTCATCGGACACCGCCTGCAAGAAACAGAGGTGAGCACAGCTGCAAGCAGCATGACTCCAGTGTCTGACAGAATTTGAATCCATTCACCTATTCCACCTGTATGCATTGAGCAGCTGCTTTATGGTAGATTATGCCAGTGTCAGGATGTGGTGATAAAGAAGACATATGGTAATAGAAATATCTAGAGATTTGGAATCAAAGTTTGCAATAACATCATCCTGTTAAAATGACAGCCTGACCTGTTGTGGCACAGTGGATAAAGTGTTGACCTGAAATGCTAAGGTCACTGGTCTGAAACCCTGGGCTTGCCTGGTCAAGGCACATATGGGAGTTGATGTTTTCTACTCCTGCCCCTCTCTTTCTCGCTCTCTTTCTCTTCTCCTCCCTCTAAAAATTAATTTTAAAAAAAGGTAAAAAGAAACAGCAACACAAAAAAAATTAGAATACCCTGTAACTTTTCCCCCCAAATTTATTAAGTTACAGTTGACATATAAACCTATAACTTCCATTTAATGCAGTAGAAAAACTGAGTTCAAATCTTATGGAAATTTTGATCACTTGTATTTCTAAGACAGGTTGAATATTTCTGCATGTTTCCAGCAAGATTTTGAATAGATGAGATGAGATGAGATGAGATGAGATGAGATGAGATGGAGGATTTTTTTTTTTTTTTTTTTTTTTTTTTTTCATTTTTCTCAAGCTGGAAACAGGGAGAGACAGTCAGACAGACTCCCGCATGCACCCGACCGGGATCCACCCGGCACGCCCACCAGGGGCGGTACTCTGCCCCCCAGGGGGCAATGCTCTGCCCATCCTGGGCGTCGCCATATTGCGACCAGAGCCACTCTAGCGCCTGAGGCAGAGGCCACAGAGCCATGCCCAGCCCCCGGGCCATCTTTGCTCCAATGGAGCCTTGGCTGCGGGAGGGGAAGAGAGAGACAGAGAGGAAAGCGCGGCGGAGGGGTGGAGAAGCAAATGGGCGCTTCTCCTATGTGCCCTGGCCAGGAATCGAACCCAGGTCCTCCGCACGCTAGGTCGACGTTCTACCGCTGAGCCAACCGGCCAGGGCAAGATGGAGGATTAAGAGTTCCTCTACTTTTCTGAAAATAGGTAGCAAACAGGGAAATTGAGATTCTCCAGCTCTTCATTACTCAGCACTGTATTTGAACTATACAGTGCAGTGTGCCCTAGGGAGAGCTCTGTCCTTGTAAACTTCAAAATCACTTAACCTGGAAAGATGTCATGTTCCATTTCTATTACGATATTCAATTTCTACCGTATTGCCCCCTTGGCTAACTCAGTTGCCTAGTACTTCAGCTTTCCACTGGGTTCTAATAGGACATTTCAGCAAAGAAATCAGCCAAAACTATTAAAGCCATTTTAAGCCAAAAAATCACTGTAGGACTATAGAGCCATTCATTTGCTTCAATACGGAAGTTGAATTATTATTCAACAAATAAAATGCCAGTGGTCAAAAGAGATGAAGTTGTATATAACTTCTTTGGCTAGTTTAAAAAATTTAGCAGATATCACAATTTAGAAATTATCAATATAACAATAGTCTTGATATAACAAAACAACAAGTACTTTCATATAGGCTGATACTTTGAATGGATATAGCTCTTTCCAGAATAAAATATTCTGAAATCTTTAGTTATTTTTAATATTTAGGCATTCTTATGTTTCCTTAAAAATTAGAATTTAAGCCTGACCAGTGGTGGCACAATGGATAGAGCGTTAACTTGGTATGCTAAGGACACAGGTTCAAAACCCCGAGGTCACTGACTTGAGTATGAGCTCACCAGCGTGAGTGCAGGATTGCCAGCTTGAGTGTGGGATCATCAACATGATCCCATGGTCGCTGGCTTGAAGCCCAAGGTCACTGGCTTGAGCAAGGGGTCACTGGCTCAGCTGGAACCTCTCCCCCAGCCCCTGTCAAGGCACATATGAGAAGCAATCAATGAACAACTAAAGTGTCACAACTATGAGTTGATGCTTTTCATCTCTCTCCCTTCCTATCTCTCTTTCTCTCTTAAAAAAAAAAAAAGAATTTAAAATGATGTGTTTTAGGCACCATCCATTTTCCAGATTTATCTTCATATTGCCATTTAATTTAGCAAGTATTTGTTGAGTACAAGGCATTATTCCAAAACCGTGGAAATACAAGATGAGTAGTTTCCTTATTATTTCCTGTCCTCAGGAAACTTACAGTTTAATTGGAAAGAAAGAATAGGTAGATAATTAACAAATTAAAAGAAGCCAGCTTCTGTGAACAGTTTCCCAAAACTGGGAATTTTACAGACTCTCTAGTCTCCGTTTTTTTAAATATAACTGTCTTATTGAGATGTAATGCGCATACCATAAAGTTCACTGTTTTAAAATATAGAATTTAGTGGATTTTTTTTAATTAATTAATTTATTTATTTATTTATTTATTTATTTATTGTCCCATCACTCAAAGTCCAATTGTCTTCTATCACCTTCTAACTGGTTTTCTTGTGCCCCTCCCCTCCCCCAACCCCCTCCCTCTCCTCTACCCCACCCTGTAACCCCCAACTCTTGTCCATGTCTCTGAGTCTCATTTTTATGTCCCACCTATGTATGGAATCATATAGTTCTTAGTTTTTTCTGATTTACTTATTTCGCTCAGTATAATGTTTTCAAGGCCCATCCATATTGTTGTAAATGATCCAATGTCATCATTTCTTATGGCTGAGTAGTATTCCATAGTATATATGTACCAAAGCTTTTTAATCTACTTGTCCACTGACGGACACTTGGGCTGTTTCCAGATCTTCGCTATTGTGAACAATGCTGCCATAAATATGGGGGTGCATTTCTTCTTTTCAAACACTGCTATGGTGTTCTTGGGGTATATTCCTAACAGTGGTACAGCTGGGTCAAAAGGCAGTTTGATTTTTAATTTCTTGAGGAATCTCCATACTGTTTTCCACAGTGGCTGCACCAGTCTGCATTCCCACCAGCAGTGCAGGAGGGTTCCCTTTTCTCCACATCCTCACCAGCACTTATTCTGTGTTGTTTTGTTGATGAGCGCCATTCTGACTGGTGTGAGGTGATATCTCATTGTGGTTTTAATTTGTATTTCTCTAATCTTAGTGATGTTGAACATTTTTTCATATGCCTGTTGGCCATCTGTATGTCCTCTTTTGAGAAGTGTCTATTCATTTATTTTGCCCATTTTTGGATTGGATTGTTTGTCTTCCTGGTATTAAGTTTTACAAGTTCTTTATAAATTTTGGTTGTTAACCCCTTATCAGATGCATTGTCAAATATATTCTCCCATTGTGTAGTTTGTCTTTTTATTCTGTTCTTATTGTCCTTAGCTGTGCAGAAGCTTTTTAGTTTGATAAAGTCCCATTTGTTTATCCTGTCTTTTATTTCACTTGCCTGTGGAGACAAATCGGCAAATATATTGCTGCAAGAGATGTCAGAGATCTTACTGCCTATGTTTTCTTCAAATATGCTTATGGTTTTACGGCTAACATTTAAGTCTTTTATCCATTTTGAGTTTATTTTTATGAATGGTGTAAGTTGGTGGTCTAGTTTCATTTTTTTGCAGGTAACTGTCCAATTTTCCCAACACCATTTGTTGAAGAGGCTGTCTTTACTCCCAATGTATGCTCTTACCTCCTTTGTCAAATATCAGTTGTCCATAAAAGTGTGGGTTTATTTCTGGGTTCTCAGTTCTGTTCCATTGATCTATATGCCTGTTCTTATGCCAGTACCAGGCTGTTTTGAGTTCAATGGCCTTATAATGTAACTTGATATCTGGAAGTGTGATACCTCCCACTTTATTCTTCCTTTTCAAGATTGCTGAGGCTATTCGTGTTCTCTTTTGGTTCCATATAAAGTTTTGGAATATGTGTTCTATATCTTTGAAGTAAGTCATTGGTATTTTAATCAGTATTACATTGAATTTATAAATTGCTTTGGGTAATAGACATTTTAATGATGTTTCTTCTTCCTAACCATGAGCACGGTGTATGCTTCCACTTGTGTGTATCTTCCCTGATTTCTTTTATCAATGTTTTATAATTTTCCGAGTACAAGTCTTTAATCTTACTGGTTAAATTTATTCCTAGGTACTTTTATTTTTTTTTGGTTGCAATGGTAAAGGGGATTGATTACTTAATTTCTCTTTCTGACAGTTCATTGTTAGTATATAAAAATGCCTCTGATTTCTGAGTATTAATTTTATATCCTGCCAACTTGCTGAATTCATTTATCAGGTCTAGTAGTTTTTTGACTGCGACTTTAGGGTTTTCTATATACAATATCATATCATCTGCAAATAACGACAGTTTTACTTCTTCTTTTCCAATTGGGATGCCTTTTATTTCTTTTTCTTGTCTGATTGCTATGTGGCTAGGACTTCCAGAACTATGTTGAATAAGAGTGGTGAAAGGGGGCACCCCTGCCTTGTTCCTGATCTTAAGGGGATTGCTTTTAATTTTTGCCCATTGAGAATGATGTTGGCTGTGGGTTTGTCATAGATGGCCTTTATCATGTTGAGGTATGTTCCCTGTATTCCCACTTTGCTGAGACTTTTGATCATGAATGGGTGTTGGATTTTATCAAATGCTTTTTCTGCATCTATTGAAATTATCATGTGGTTTTTCTCCTTCCTTTTGTGTATGTGATGAATCACATTGATTGATTTGCAAATACTGTACTAGCCTTGCCTCCCAAGAATAAATCACTCTTGATCATGGTGTATGATTTTATTCATATATTGCTGGATCCGGTTTGCTAATATTTTGTTGAGGATTTTTGCATCTAAGTTCATCAGGGATATTGGCCTATAATTTTCTTTTTTTGTGTTGTCTTTGCCTGGTTTTGGAATCAGAACTATGCTTGCCTCATAAAAGGAGCTTGGAAGTCTTCCTTCCTCTTGAATTTTTTGAAATAGCTTGAGAAGGATAGGAGTTAGTTCTTTGAATATTTGGTAGAATTCACTTGTGAAGCCATCAAGCCCCGAACTTTTCTCTTTTGGGATTTTTTTGATAACTCCTTTGATCTCATTTGTTGTAATTGGTCTGTTTAGGTTTTCTGATTCTTCCAGATTAATTATTGGAAGATTATATGTTTCAAGGAATTTGTCCATTTCATCTAGGTTGTCTAGTTTTTTGGCGTACAGTTCTTCATAATATTTTCTTACAATATTTTATATTTCTGTTGTGTCAGTTGTTATTTCTCCATTCGTTTCTAATTTTATTTATTTGAGTCCTCTCTCTTTTTTTCTTGGTGAGTCTGGTTAAAGGTTCATCGATCTTGTTTAACTTTTCAGAGAACCAGCTCCTGGTTTCATTGATCCTCTGTATTGTTTCTTTAGCCTCTATGTCATTTATTTCTGCTCTGATCTTTATTATTTTCTTCCTTCTACTAGCTCTGGGCTTTTACTTGCTGTTCTTTTTCTAGTTCTTTTAGATGCAGGGTCAAGTTGTTTATTTGAGCTTTTTCTAGCTTCTTGAGGTATGCCTGTAATGCTATGAATTTCCCTCTCAGGACTGCTTTTGCTGTGTCCCATAAATTTTGAGTTGATGTATGCTCATTATCGTTCGTTTCTAGGAATTTTTTAATTTCTTCTTTGATCTCATTGTTTACCCATTCATTATTTAATAACATGCTATTTAGTTTTCAAGTGTTTGAGTATTTTTCAGTTTTTCTGTTGTGGTTGATTTCTAGTTTCATGCCATTGTGATCAGAGAAAATGCTCGATATGATTTCAACCTTCTTAAATTTGTTGAGACCGCTTTTGTGCCCTACCATGTGGTCTATTCTAGAGAATGTACCACGAGCGCTTGAAAAGAATGTATATTCTGCTGTTTTAGGGTGAAAGGTTCTGAAGATATCTATTAAATCGAGTTGATCTAGTACGTCCTTTAGGTCTGCTGTTTCTTTGTTAATTTTCTTTCTTGAGGATCTATCTAGTGATGTTAGTGGGGTATTGAAATCCCCTACTATTATAGTATTGCTGTTGATCTCATCCTTTAAATCCATCAAAGTCTGCTTTATATATTTAGGTGCTCTATATTAGGTGCGTAGATATTTATAACGGTTATATCTTCCTGTTGGATTGCTCCCTTTATCATTATGTAGTGACCTTCTTTATCTCTAACAATAATCTTTGTTGGTGTTTTTTTTTGTTTTTTGTTTTTTGTATTTTTCCAAAGCTGGAAACGGGTATAGACAGACAGACTCCCGCATGTGCCCGACCGGGATCCACCCGGCATGCCCACCAGGGGGCGATGCTCTGCCCCTCCGCGGCGTCGCTCTGTTGCAACCAGAGCCACTCCAGTGCCTGGGGCAGAGGCCGAGGAGCCATCCCCAGCGCCCGGGCCATCTTTGCTCCAATGGAGCCTCGCTGCGGGAGGGGAAGAGAGAGACAGAGAGGAAGGAGAGGGGGAGGGGTGGAGAAGCAGATGGGCGCTTCTGTGTGCCCTGGCCGGGAATCGAACCCGGGACCCCTTGCACGCCAGGCCGACGCTCTACCACTGAGCCAACCGGCCAGGGCTAACAATAATCTTTGTTTTAAAGTTCATTTTGTCTGATATAAGTATTGCCACTCCAGTTTTTTTTCATTTCCATTTGTGTGAAATTTTTTTTTTCATCCTTTTTATCTTCAGTCTGTGTGCATCTTTTGTTTTAAGGTGTGTCTCTTGTAGACAGCATATGTATGGGTCCTGTTTTCTTATCCACGCAGCCACCCTATGTCTTTTGATCGGATCATTTAATCCATTTACATTTAAGATTATTATTGATATGTAATTGTTTATTGCCATTTTATTCTTTAAAACTGTATTCCTCTTTTGCTATATTCTTTTTCTCCTTTGATCTGTTTACAACAGGCCCCTTAGCATTTCTTGCAGCCTTGGTTTGGTTGTAGTGAATTCCTTGAGTTTTTTTTTTTTTGTCTGGGAAGCTTTTTATTTCTCCTTCAATTTTAAATGATAGCCTTGCTGGATAAAGTAGTCTTGGTTGTAGGCTCTTGTTCTTCATTACTTTGAATATTTCTTGCCATTCCCTTCTGGCCTCAAGTGTTTCTGTTGAGAAGTCAGAAGTCATCCTTATGGGGGCTCCTCTGTAGGTGATAGTCTTTTTTTCTCGAGCAGCTTTTAATATTTTCTCTTTATCACTTAGCTTTGGTATTTTAATTATGATGTGTCTTGGTGTAGATTTCTTTGGGTTTCTCTTTAATGGAGTTCTCTGTGCTTCTTGAACTTGTGAGATGTTTTCCTGCCTTAATTGAGGGAATGTTTCAGCTATGATATGTTTGAATAAAGTCTGTATCCCTTGTTCTTTCTCTTCTTCTTCAGGAACCCCTATGATGTGGATGTTATTTCTCTTCATGTTGTCACAGAGCTCTCTTAGAGTTTCCTCAGACTTTTGAGTCTCTTTTCTTTTTTCTGCTCTGCTTCCATGCCTTTATTTATCTTTTCCTCTAACTTGCTGATTTGATTCTCAGCTTCATCCATCCTGCTTTTAATTCCTTCCATTGTGGTTTTTATTTCTGATATTGTATTTGGCATTTTTGACTTTTTCTTTTTTATTATTTCAATGTCCTTTTTTATATTTGCTATCTCTTTATTTAGATGTTCGTAATAACCATCTATTTTTGTTCTAATATCTTTGTGCATCCTAACAATCGTTATTTTAAATTCTGCATCTGGTAATTTGGTTATATCTGATTCATTCAGGTCCTTTTCTGGGGATTTCTCTTGATTCATTTGTGTTGCATTTCTCTGCCTTCTCATTTTCTCTGTGTAAAGGAAGGTTTTGGCCACTGGAGTCCACTGGGTGTGGCTTCTGTTCCCTAGATGTGGTCTGTCTGCAGGCCCGCCACCCCCTCTGCTGTTGCTGCCTAGGGCGTTTGGGTATGGGTGTTGCCAGTGCCTGCCCACTGGGGCTGTTGCTGTGGTTTCTGCCTCTCCTTCACGGGAGTGCAGAATTTAGTGGATTTTAATGTGTCTGCAGAATTGTGGACACATTTTTACTAATTCCAGAACACCTTCATTATCCTCAAAAGAAAGCCCCTTGCCATTGGCAATCATTTCCCATTGCCCTTCTACTCCACTTTTTCCAAGACTTTAACATTTGCATATATTCTCACAATTGTTCAATTTTCATGTGCCACTTATACTATTATTTATTTTAAATTTTTATTTAAATATATCTGTCCATGCTTTCACAATGATATTCTCAATATCAAGAGTGTGATATTCTGAGGTTATTTTTCCTGATATACATCAAAATGGATGTCTATCAAATAATTTTCACCTATAGCCTGACCTGTGGTGGCACAGTGGATAAAGCGTCAACCTGGAAACGCAGAGGTTGCCGGTTCAAAACCCTGGGCTTGCCTGGTCAAGGCACATATGGGAGTTGATGCTTCCTGCTCCTCCCCCCTTCTCTCTCTCTCTCTCTCTCTCTAATAAATAAATAAAAAAAATATCTTAAATTTAATGTTCACCTATATGCCACCTGAAATTATATATTACACTTTAAGGAACGTTGATTTTGTACAATTTGCTCAGTTAAAGAGTGAGTATCTGAAGCCTAATGAAGTGCAGTGACTAGTATTCGTTTACACACAATTGGTGACAGAGCCCAGCCTGCCTCACCTGTGACCTGCCCTCGTTCTGGGGCTCTGCTGGCCAAGGCAGACTTATGAGGGAGAACTGAGAGAAGTGAGAGGGAGAGGCTTAGTGAGGGGCGGTGCTCTTCCACCTGGAGCAGAAAGGCTGGTGAGCTGGAGTTTGTCTCATGGAGACACTGACAGAGACGTTCCCAACCAGGACAACCGTGTGCATCTGTTTCTCAACCTCGGGGTCTTCTGCAGAAATGCGTCAAAGGAGGCCAAGTAGGAACCCCACTCCCACTGTCACCAGGTCTTTTAGCTCTTTAATATATTAGGGTCTACATAAGGTTTTATTTGAGAAAGGGGTTTGCTGCTAAAATGATAAAAAACTGTAACATGCAGTGAACAAATTGGAGAAAGGCTGAACAGGAAAGCCACAGCCCAAATCACAGGTCTTACTGGGTATTCTGAAGTGTCTGTGCCTCGCTGTTCATGAAATGAAGGGAGGGTTTTTTGTTTGTTTTGTTTTGTTAGTAATTTATTGATTTTAGGGAGAGAGGAAGGGGGAGAGAGAAACAGGAACATCAACCTGCTCCTGGATGTGCCCTGACAGGGTACCAAACCCACAACGTCTGTGCTTCAGGACTAAGCTCCAACCAGTGAAGCTATCCAGCCAGGGCAAGGCAGGCAGATTTTGAGTAGGGAGGGATGTGATCTAAGCTCTCCTGTGGTTTTCTCTGAGAATAGCTTCTATTTACATTGTGAGTAAAAGAGACCGGAACTGGGGAGAAGTGGTAACAGTAATCTAGTCTAGATATGACAGAGATTTGAATTAATCCAATATGTGTTTTTTGAGAGCTTACTGTATGTGAAATACCAGTAGTTATTGGGAGGCTATAAAAAGGATCAGGACATGGTTCCTGCCCTCAAGTTGCTTATTATCCATTAGAGTCAGCCATAAAATATTAGCTATAATTAACAGTAAGACAAAAGTAATGGACTATTACTAATTTGCTAATTTTCTTTGAATAGTTACTCAGCCAGTTTTGGGTCAGAGTGCTTTATATGGATTCTTTCAATTAATTCACACTGCAGCTTTGTGGGACAGAATTTTTGTTTCCCTTACTTTACAAAAGAAAAAACAGAGCCCTGGCCGGTTGGCTCAGCGGTAGAGCGTCGGCCTAGCGTGCGGAGGACCCGGGTTCGATTTCCGGCCAGGGCACACAGGAGAAGCGCCCATTTGCTTCTCCACCCCTCCGCCGCGCTTTCCTCTCTGTCTCTCTCTTCCCCTCCCGCAGCCGAGGCTCCATTGGAGCAAAGATGGCCCGGGCGCTGGGGATGGCTCTGTGGCCTCTGCCTCGGGTGCTAGAGTGGCTCTGGTCGCAGCATGGCGACGCCCAGGATGGGCAGAGCATCGTCCCCTGGTGGGCAGAGCGTCGCCCCTGGTGGGCGTGCCGGGTGGATCCCAGTCGGGCGCATGCGGGAGTCTGTCTGACTGTCTCTCCCTGTTTCCAGCTTCAGAAAAATGAAAAAAAAAAAAAAAAAGAAAAAACAGAGACTTAGGTTCATTAACTAGTTCTGTAGTTCATCTTCTGGGTGCTGAAACAGGCTTGAATTTGTTGGTCAAGGACCATGCTCTTAATCGCTTCCTCTTCTGCCTCCCATGGAGGTGGGAGATGGGAGACATTGGATGGGAAAGGGTGGAGAAGAAGAGTTGGTAATGGCGAGGCCTTGAGACTAGGCAGTTGTATGAATGGTGGTGACTTCAGTAGAAAGGGTTGCTAGGGGGAGGGATAGGTTATTTCTCACTACAGTACCTTGAGATTGAGAAATATCCAAAATGAGACCTAGCAGGCAACCAGAGATGCAGTTTTGAAGATGAAGATGTAATTACTGATATTTTGTGCACATACCATGTACCAGGCACACACCAAAAACTTCTATCTATTGTCTCGCTTAAGCCTTCTGTGCTACAGATGCTGTTAGTAGTCTGTTTTACAGGCACAGCATAATGAACAGCTTGCCCAGTACAGAAACAGTGAGTGGAATGGCCAGCTCCTCGCACCAGCAGTCCTGACCCAGAGCTCAGTCTCTAACGGACCCTGCTCTGCAGCCCCCGAGGTGATCAGCCTCACCGCGCTTCTGGTAGAAGTGAGCTAGCTGTACACTGCTGGGCCTCAAGGTTTATGGCCAGCAATCTTATTTCTTACCTCTTGAATCCCAGAGATATATATAGACAATATGAACTGTGTAAGATGTTAACATTTGAAAGGAGCCACGTCATGTTCTTTTTGAGATTGAACAGTGATAACACTGGCTATTAAAAGCCACATACATGGAGAAGTATGTGCATGTTTATATTCATTGTTAATGTGTAGGGCTGTAGAAGTTCTCACAGTTGCTGCATGTGAGCTGTATTTATGGTCTTTATAAGAAATATACTTTTGCATATCTGATCTCCACAAATCTTCTTAGCAGCTCTGCAGGGTAGGTACAGCACTTTTTACTATTCCTAAGTATAGGCTTTTTTTTTTTCTACTATTCATGACTGTCCCAAAGTCACATAGAGGGTAAGACGGGTAAGAAATATAGAAAAGAAAACTAGGACTGTGTTGTAAAAGTTTTTCTTGTTAAACAGCTTACAGAGTTATCAAAGCAAATACCTTCCATTTCTGCTGCAAATTTCCCAGAACTGCCTAAGACTCAAAGACTCAAAGACTATGAGGGAATCCGCCCCAACATGGAGGCAGCATCAGGAATGTGGTTCCAGTGACCCAACCCCTCTAATGCTCTCCCTTTCAGGGTATGGTGGCTGTGTCTGGCAGTTTGTCAGTGCTCCTGGACTCCATTATCTGTGCGCTTGGCCCCTTGGCGTGTCTGACCACACAACTACCTGAACTGAATGGCTGTCCTAAACAGGTCTTGGTGAGTTTGCCTTGGATTTCTGGGGCCAGAAGCCTTGAGAGCCAGAGAAGCCCTGTCTTCAAGAGCTCTGTCAGACACAAGGTCATAGGGCTTCCTGGCATCCAGAATATAGGCTCCCTCCATGTGTTGGCCCAGGAATGAGGTACTGTATTGTTGAATGCATGCCATGCTTTCAGTGAAACCAGAAAACTTGCCAAACCCCTAAAACAGCCCTGTAGAGAGAAGCAGTCCAGCCTTGAGGTACCACGACTCCTGAGTTTCCTGTTCTTCTACACAGGAAGGAAGTGCAGGAGTCTTCTGCTGCTTTTTTACTTGGATCATGGGCAGAATTAGCAGAGAAACTCCTAGCAAACAGATGGCAGGATGCCATCTCCATTTCCCCCATTTTCTCAGACTCTGGAGTTTCTTTCTCATCTCTCCCCTGAACAAAGAAATGTCTGTCGAGGAACTAAGGTTTAGTACTCCTCAGTTAAACTTTGTCCCCTTCTTTTGCAGTCAAACACACTAGACAACATTGCTTACATCATGCCTGGACTGTGACAGCAGAGAATCCTGGGACAGACCTTCTTCTACCCCATTGCTGGTTTGTGTATATATGACTGTTCCCGACCCCTTCACTGGCCACTGGGTGTAGGTTTTAAATTTTTATATACATATATATTATATATAATGTACAGTATAAACATAGGACTGTAACTTACTTTGCTTTTAATAATTTTATGAAATGGCAGAGGTTTAACCAAGAAGAAACCTTGGCATGAATGTGAGCTTGGGATTCTTTCTTTTCCTGTGGTGGATAAATCTGCCTTAAAAATCAATGTAACTTGAGGGCTGGGGGTTTGTTCTGGGTGCCAGGTGCATCTCTTTATGGACAGCTAAAATGTGATTTTTTTTTCCCAAGCTCAGTTGTACCTCCAGACCCATCACTGACCATTTGCCTTACCTGTCTTACATTCTGAGATATAATAGGGAAGATTATGGGAAGTTGACAATTGACTGAAAGTGCAAAGCCTTTCAACTTGAAGTCTCTTGGGTGAGAGCTGATAAAATCGTTCCCATCTTAGAGTTATTGCATTGGCTTAGGTAAACCTAGTTAGGGGTTCCTTCCAATTCCCACTATACAGGTGTCCATGTCTCAAAATTTATTGTGATCATTGGCAGCCTCAGTTGGGGCTAAGGAGTTTTGTAAGCCCTGGCAGCATAAAACACCTTGAAGAGGGGAAAGCTGTCCGTGCCACCAGGTGGACTGCATATTGTGAGCTGACCCAGAATCTTTGGCCTGCAGAACGAAGAGCTGGTATCTTCCATGGGCAGCATTCACTTAGCCACCAGGGCCTCATGGGTTCTGGTTAGTTGCTTGATGGCTATGGAAGATGAAGTTTGCCCAGCAGGATTCTTGGGTTTATCTTGCTGGCTCCCCTGGTGGGCAGATACAGTGTTCTGCATTCCACACTTAAGTGAATTGCAAAAAAAGTAGTTGATTCTCATGTAGGTTTATTTATGTGTGCGTGTGAATGTGTGTTTTAATTATGTGTATTTAACTCTTTAAACTCTCTTAGATTTTAATTTATCCTGTAAATTTCTGTATATATAATTTAATAACAAAGCCTCCACCAGCAACAGCATGTGGAAGATACAGATGTGTTAGTTCTCTCCCCTCCTTCCCCTGACCTTTTCTGAAAACTCCAGATCATCTGCATTTTAAGGTATTGTGCCTCAAAAATGAATCATTATGTCAAGATATAATTCTTTATAATTCAATAATGTCAAGAAAGTAAAATGAAAAAAGGAATGTTTCCATTCCCAGCTCCCTTGTTGCTGAAGAACCACTTTTGCTTCCTAGTTCTAAAGAAGACAGTTGAGTATGTCAGGGGTGTTTGTAAATGTGTGAGAGCCCCTGCCAAACACCAGCTCAGAGGTCACTGCTCCCTTCCTCAGGCCAGATGGAGCTCCACAGCAGCAAGGGAGATGTTTGAGGACAGCGCAGTCAGCCTGTGTCCTTCTCCCCACTAGTGTAGTCACGGGGCTGTGTTTCTTAAAGGGACTCCAGCCACCGAATGCCATTCTCAGCTCAAAGCAGTTTTGAGATTTAATTGGGGAAACAGAAGGAAAGGGGAACGTTTGGGAACCAAAATCAAGAACAGAAATCTTGTTTTGATTTCGTGTGTTAGAACCTGTACCATGCCTCATCTGTACCCATGGAAGCTTCCTGTTTGACACAGGGTATCAGGAGAGGCCTTGAAGAAAGGATTAGTACCGAAAGACGTCATCCTACCATTGACGTCGTGTACACATTAATGAAATCCTGCTGAGGACCTGCTTTTTGTTTGTTTTTCTTTAAAATCCAATCCTATTGTATTTGTATTTAAAATTTGTACACATTTGTATAATAATCTGTACCTTGTGGTATTTGGTACTATTAGAGGAAAAACTTTGGATTCAGACCTTGCAGTTTTTATATCATTGTTTTATTTTGTTTTTTAAATAAATTCTAACGGTTTGATCCAAATTCCATTACAGTTGTATAAAGAAATAAAATTTTGTACTTATATTATTAAAAATCACATTTTTAATATTTACAGTCCAGTCTCAGCTATCTTTTCCCTGCTTCCAACCAAAGTTGCTCAGAAATTATAAAACCTGTCTTCACACTATATCCTACCATCATTTTCTTAAAAAGAAAAATCCATCTGGAACAGAGGTCAAGTTTCTGATCTTATCCATTTTCTAACATACATCTTGCTCTGTTTCTATTAACTTTTACATTGTGGAGTCTCGTGTCGTGTTTTCTCTTTTGCAAGTTACAAACCCAATGACTCTGATAAGTGTAACTCTGTTCGGTGGCAAATAAAATTGTATGTATGTTACTGTGTTCACCTAACTCAAGAAAATGTCAGTCTGTGTAAGGCTCACATCTGAATCATAGGCTTGGATATGCTCTGTTTTCCTGCTGTTTCAATACTGTCCTGACTTAGCATTATTGGATAATGCTTAGAAAGATTAAGTCACTTAATCTTTCTAAGCATCCAGGATCCTATCTGTAAAATAGTGCTACTGTCACTTCCCTGCCTCTAAGCCAGCAGCCAGCTGCCAACCAGGCTGACATGAATGTCTAGTAATATTGTGAACATTTAATATGTGGAGATTTGACATTTATTTCAAGGTGTAAAGGTTTCATTCCAAACATAAGATGTTAACAGTCATAAATAGTGAAATATGACTGAAAGGCTAACTTCTCATGGAGAGACAAAAAGAAAGAAACCACCATATTGCTGAATGACTATTATAGAGAGTAATTTGCATATTTTATCTCAATCCTCCCAAAAACCTTATTAGTTCCCTTGACACATAAGGATATAGGTGCAGAAAAGTATCTTTCCTAAGGTTATATAGCTGGTAATTGGCAAAGCCAGAATAAGCACACTAGTACAGCCAACCCCAAAGCCTAAGCTCTCTTTGACCCCAAAGCCAAAGTTAAATTGTGTATGTAATTTAGGATTTCATCAAAATCGTCCTACAGTACAGTATTGAGCAAATATGATTATGGGAAAACTATCTGAGACCTATACACTATTCAAATATCCTTTTGTCCTAGCTGGATTTTATGATACAGGTCTCATTTTTCTTGTCATGCTGTTGTCTTTACACTTTGGAGGCAAATTATCTTGATTTTTATTTAACAGTACTTATACCATATTTCCCCATGTATAAGATGCACCCTTTTCCGAAAAATTTGGGGTCTAAATACTGGGTGCATCTTATACAATGGTTGTAGAAGTGTGGCATTTCAAATGCCATAGATGGAACTGAGGATGAGGCAATATATGAAGACAGTGATTCATCATCAGACACAGATGAGGACAAGCTAATGGATGAGAGTTTTGACAGTGATGAGGAGTTGTATGAACTTTATGATGAATAAAACTTGAGTTCAATAACTTTATGTAATACATTTTTATTCAAATTTCAGGCCCCCAAATTAAGGTGCATCTTATACATGGGAGAGTCTTATACATGGGGAAATACGGTAATAGATAATACTGCATTTATACAATGTCAATCTGAAGGGACCTATACATTTTTATCTTCAGAAAGCCTTCTTTTTTTTTTTGTATCTTTCCGAAGCCGGAAACTGGGAGGCAGTCAGACAGACTCCCGCATGCCCACCAGGGGGCGATGCTCCGCCCATCTGGGGCACCGCTCCGTTGCAACCAGAGCCATTCTAGCGCCTGAGGCAGAGGCCATAGAGCCATCCTCAGCACCCGGGCCAACTCCGCTCCAATGGAGCCCTGGCTGCGGGAGGGGAATAGAGAGACAGGAAGGGGAGGGGGAAGGGTGGAGAAGCAGATGGGCGCCTCTCCTGTGTACCCTGGCTGGGAATCGAACCCGGGACCCCTGCACGCCAGGCCGACACTCTACCGCCGAGCCAACTGGCCAGGGCCCAGAAAGGCATTTGATACTGGTATTGCTAAAACACTTGAAAGGAAAATTATTTTTTTTTTTTAAAGCTTAGTTGTTTTTTTTTATTTATTCATTTTAGAGAGGAGAGGGAGAGACAGAGAGAGAGAAGGGGGGGAGGAGCTGGAAGCATCAACTCCCATATGTGCCTTGACCAGGCAAGCCCAGGGTTTCGAACCGGCGACCTCAGCATTTCTAGGTCGACGCTTTATCCACTGCGCCACCACAGGTCAGGCCTGAAAGGAAAATTAAAACACACTTTTTACTAAATCAGTTTGTTCCTTATTAGCAAATACATTTAAAACATAAACAGTTTTGTACTATGCTTAGTGTTGGTCGTTTATATTCCTATCGTTCCTCCTGTCAAGTGTGTTGACAAACTATACACACTTCCATTTCCCATTGAAAAGCTATGTAGTATTTTGTTTACATGGAGTTAATAGGATTCCACCTCCCTATTTGGGAGGTATGTGAGTTGTTTCTGCTTTTTTTACTATTAAGGATAATAAAGCCAAGATTGTCTGCCTATAATTACTTTAAATGAGAGTAATGCAGGAAGGCAAGAACTTCTGGTAAATCATTCCACAAACTAATGGAAGAATCCAAAGGAAGTTCATGTTAAATATACTCCATACAACCAAGTAATTTTTTTTTTTTTCCCCATCGATGGGGGGAAGGTATAGAAAGAAAAGCGTCAGTTTATTGTTCCACTTATTTAGTTGTGCACTCGTTGACTGCTTCTGGTACGTAACCTGACCAGGTATCGAGCCCATGACCTCTACCCAGTAGGAGGACATTTATCCACTGAGCAATTTGGCCAGGACCCAAGCAATATTCTTTAATGAAGAAAAATATAGATGGTACCTGACATGAAGTTCATCTTAAATGTACATCCTCCCTCTACAGTCCAAATACCATTATTGAAAGGTAGACTGATTTAAATTTTCATGTTACTGTGCTGGACTAGAGTGGTTAAGAAAAGTAAACATAGTATCCCAGCCCTCATGGAGCATCTAGACCAGTGGTAGTCAACCTGGTCCCTACCGCCCACTAGTGGGCATTCCAGCTTTCATGGTGGGCGGTAGCGGAGCAACCAAAGTATAAATAAAAAGATAAATTTAACTATAGTAAGTTGTTTTATAAAGATTTATTCTGCCAAACTTAGTGAAAATCTGACATAAAGTACTTGGGAAGTAATTATTATTATATGCTTTAACTTGCTGTAACTCTGCTTTATAAATTTTATAAAGTAAAGTTACTTCCCTGCTTTATAAATCACAATTACTGTGGAACCAGTGGGCGGTTAGAAAATTTTACTGCTAACAGAGATACAAAAGTGGGTGATAGGTATAAAAAGGTTGACTACCCCTGATCTAGACTTATATTGGGAAGGGCATTTATTTACAAGGCTCAGGTTCATTATTAAAACACTTCAAAGCACTCTCCGGCCTGGGATCATACACACACCTTGCCCCCCCCACCCAGCACATCTCTTCCTTTCTCCTAAGCTCCAAGGACCCTTCTTTTTTGCCTCTATAACTTGTTTCCTGAGCCTATTTCTTATACCTTTTTCTAAATAAATGTACTCTTATTTTTTAAAAAAACAAAAACTTCAAAGCACAACAGTATCTGACGGCCATAAAGTTTTTATATTGAACAGTAAAGATGTCAGCCCTTAAATAGGTTGGCATATGTTAAGCAGGTTAATACACGGAAGTGATTATGTTCTAACTAGGTTTTCCATCTTCCTAAATTTGTGCAAGTTAAATCACTAGCCTTTCAAATTTAAGAATCACAAGCCCCACCTTTGGTGGCGCAGAGTTGACCTGGAATGCTGAAGTCACAGATTGGAAACCCTGGGCTTGCCCAGTCAAGGCGCACACGAGAAGTTAACTACAAGCTGATGATTCCTTCTCCTCCCTAGCTTTCACTCCTCTAAAATGAATAGATAAAAAGCTTTAAAAAAAAAAAAAAAAGATTCACAAACAAAATAATCAATACTAAAGCCCCAAACTACCAAAGCAGTGGTTATTGTATCTTTTGTAGTCTTAAATCAGGTCTCTAATGTAGGTGAGGTGTCTTAAACATGGCCTAGACAGGAAGGTTGAAGAGGCTAGACTTACAAAGCTAGGAAAGGTCTGTGACTTTTTTTTTTCTTTTCTTTTTTTAGCGAGGGACAAAAAGTGAGAATCTAGTTGTGACACCTTAGTTCATTGGTTGCTTCTCATACATGCCTTCACCCCAGGGCTCCAGCTGAGCCAGTAATCCCTTGCTCAAGCTCTCGACCTCAGGGTTTCAAACCTGTGTCTTCACCGTCCCAAGTTAATGCTCTACCCACTGCACCACCGCTTGGTCAGTTAAGACCCTTAATTCTTGAGCCCTAGCTGGTTGGCTCAGTGGTAGAGCATTGGACCAGCATGTGGACATCCCAGGTTTGATTCCTAGCCAGGGCACACAGGAGAAGCGCCCATCTGCTTCTCCACCCTTCCCCCTCTCCTCTCTCTCTCTCTCTCTCTCTCTCTCTCTCTCTCATCCCCTCCCACAGCCAAGGCTCCATTGAAGCCAAGTTGGCCCAGGCACTGATAATGGCTCCATGGCCTCTGCCTCAGGCGCTAGAATGGCTCTGGTTGCAACGGAGCAACGCCCCAAGTGAGCAGAGCATCATCCAGTGATGGATCCTGGTCGGGCGCCTGCGGGAGTCTGTCTCTCTGCCGGCTTCTCACTTCAGAAAAAAAAAAAAGCCTTAATTCTTTATTTGGGTTCAACAGCTGTACTTTGGGGACCCCAGAAACTCCCTGAAGTTATATTGTATCTCTGCCTTTTCTCTTCGGTAAGGCTCCTGGCTTCAAACTCTCAAAGGAGCCTGTGACCTAATAAAAGAAAAGTTGCGAGTCCTTGATCTAATTCCAGCATCCAGAGAAAAGGGCAAGCTGTTAGAATCACACAGTAAATTAATGGCATAGATGGGTCCCAGGCACCACTCACGAGGACATTTATGTGCTTTCTGCTACCCTGAGCTCTAACCGGTCCAAGCTGCAATTCAGAGTTGGCTCTCTGTCAAGGGAGCTCAAACTCCTGTCTCCTACGTGCAAGCAGGACTCAACTTGCAGCTGGGAGACCCCACCTGAGATAGGAAGAGTCCTATCAGGGCAGGGAGACAACAGGCCAGAGAGGATGTCTACCCAGCGGTGGGTGAGTAGTAACAATGAGGTCGCAAGGGCTAAGACAGACGTCAAAGCTGTAGTCTGAGCTGGCTCTGTAACCTCACCCAGTCATTTTTTTGGTCTGAGGCTGGTTTTCCAGGTGCGTTACGAGATCGTCAGGCCACGCCCTAAACCTTTTAAAAAGGCGCTGGGGGCGTGGCCTAAAGAGCCCCAGGCCCTCCACCATCTACGTCATGCGTGACGTCCGCCTACGGCAAGAAAGCCTCAGTGAGGTCACCGCCCTCCGCCTCGGAGTGCCGGCCCTCCTCGTCAGGGGCGGGGCCTGTGGTCAAGTTCCATACTCTCCGTCCCGCCCCCACTGGCGCCTCCTCGCGGACCATCCGGCGCATCACGTGACAGGTCGGCCGAGCTGGCGGTTGCTGTCAGCTGATACCACGGGTTGGTGGCAGCGGCAGCCGCGGCGATGGACTTTCTCCTAGGGAACCCGTTCAGCTCTCCAGTGGGACAGCGCATCGGTGAGTCCCCGGAGCTTCGCCCAGCCCTGCTACAGAGCTCTGCACCCGGCCTTAGGCCCCTCAGGGCGCTCGAGATCCTCAGTCGCACACGGGAAGGAGGCAGGGAGGGGAAAGAGACTGGCGCGTCTCTCCCAGACCTGGCCCCGCCCAGTCTCCCGCCCATCTTGATTGGCAAAAGTCGTGGTCCATTAGGAAGCCTCGGCTTGTGATGGATGCCCACGACAGCCAAAAGGTAAAAAGAGAGGGCGGGTCCTCTTGCGGGTCCGCCAATGTGCAGCTGCTGGGGTCGCGAATCCTGGGAGAAAGTTTGGAGGGTTAAAGGGACTACGTGGTTTGCAGTCTCGGAGTCCCTTGACTGTTTTTGTCATGTGTTCCTCATTCCTGTCGTGTCGCCTGGGCTCTTTCTCTCTCTTCCCTGGTTCGCCGTGCGCTCCAGACACGGATACCGGAGGAGGGCTAGAAGTCCATTCTCCCAGGACCAGGCATCTAGGTGGCGACTTCTGGTGGGGGGTCCGGGAGCTGTTAGGCAGCCCTGCCTCCCCGGGGCCCCGGCCAGACACTGGGATTCTGCTCGACGAGGCGGTCAGCCTTAGAGACCAAGGTCTCAGAATGTCTTTTCCTTGGCAACCCTCGCCTACCAGCCTCAGTTCGACGCATAGAGTCGCTGACCCTCTGAGATAGAAGTGATCTTAGGAGCCCCCCGATCATGCCTCCCTCATTTCTCAGTGGAAGGGACAGCCGAGCACTCTGGCGTGAGGCACAGGCTTACTCAGCTCCCAGGTCTCCTGACTCTTTTACTCCCTGTCGACAGGAGTCTCTCTAGTTCCTCACCTGAAATTAGGGGGTAATAATGGTCCCTATCTCCGTGGGGTTGTTGTTAAGACCTAACTCGCTATTAAATGTAAAGTGCTTTGAACAATGTTTGCCACATGGCCAATGCTAAGTAAAAGAAAGAGGTAATATTGATTATCTTTGTTGTTGAGATACCACCAAATGAGGCTCAAGAGTCTCTAGAAATGGCTGGACAGTAGGTCTCACACGCCATAGCCAAAAAGCTAACATTTGACCGGGACTGGCTGTACCTCCTTGCATGTGGAAACCGCAGGCAGTTCAGTGAAATTCTCTCTTCATCTTTTTGATGGTTTGTAGCCTGAAGTCCAGACTGGGATAGTTTGATAGTTTAGACAAGACATTCTTTCCATTCTCACTGCCTTGGAGCCAAACCTAACTTATGTCTGTTGACCAGCTCTGTGTTATAATTGCCACTGTGGCTGTTAGTGACTCTTGGGAGGTTTTGTAATCAGCTCTCCAAGAAGGGTGTGGCAGTAGAGGATTTATACACCAGAAAGATCCCGGACCAGAGAGTGGGGCCTGTGCTCTCAGAACCACCACCACCACCCCTGTCCCACATGACACACACACCCTAGTGAGTCATTGTTTTGGAGTTGAAAAGAATGCATCCTTCTTTCACCTTTATTTCCCCAACTACAGATACGGCTGCTTTCATCACATGTCACGTTTGAGGCTACTACTTAAAAAAAAAAAGCTGTCCCAAGTCAGCTGCTTATTTGTGAGGCTTTCTACCTGGACGCTGGACCTTACGTGGTCAAAGAAAGCAGCTTCTCTTACCCTGAAGGATTGCCTGCCTTGGACAAAAAATACTTTGTCAAAAGACAGTGCTATTAAGTCATACTTTAGAGCACAAAGTTTTGGTAGCCCAAGGTTCTCATCTAAAGGCTTTGGAGGTTGTATTAAAGCACTGCAGGCCGGGCCCCACGCCCAGAGCTTCCTACTCTACAGGTCTGGAGTAGGGCCCTGAAATTGCTATTTCTAACAAGTTTCCAGGGGATTGGAAACCACATACTGTATTGAAAACCTCTGTTCCAGCCCACCACCTTTATTTTACACAGCAGGCTGAGGCCCACAGAGGGGAAACTGCAGAGTGTGACTTACCCAGGACCCCAGTGAAATGATAGGAAAGCTGAGATGAACTCTCCAGAGCCATTGAGATTTGAACCAAAGCAGAAGCATCAAAAGTAAAATTAAATGAAGAATATTTGCCATTTGAGTTAATGCTCTCAGTATTCTCTAGTTTTTCTTTTAGATAAAGAGGTTGAAGTACCAGTGATGTCTGTGATTTTAGCGATCTGGTATTAGCTGCTTGCATTTCTATAAACTGCAGTAGTAAAATAATCTTGTCTCAAGCCTGCCGCCTCTATCCCTATTGAGAGTAGAGCACACAGAATTGACGTCCCTGAGCACTGTGGGTTCCAATGGTATCTCATCAGGGATGTCATTCACAGAGGTCTGGCGCTGCTCCCTCTGCCTGCTCCCATGTGTATCCTCTACGCCCTGGGGATCAGCACCTCATCCCTGAAGTCTCTGACCCCTTCAGGTCCAACCACTGCTTTTGTGCTCTCTGGTCACTCTAGCTCCTCAGGCTCCCTCACTGTCTGCTTTTGGGCTCTGAAGCTTCCACTTCTTCCTCGGTGGAATGGTGGTTATAACAGACAGCATCTACCTCTCAGGGTGGTTGTGAGAATGAAGTGAGGTACTTCCTGGAGAGTGCCTCATTGCCAGTGTGTATGAAATGGTAGCTCTTGCTGTCACCATCATCATTTGAATTTTCACCATCAGCACACTAATAGGGCACTGTCCCATTATGTTAATAGTTGTGCGTATGTGTATCCCCCACTAGACTGGACTTCTGAGAGTTGGGGTTGTACTTTGTTTATCTGGACCCTTGGTACCTAGCATGATGCCTGGCCTCTAGTAGAAGGGAAGAAAGAAGAAAAGGAAAAGTAACAGTTTGTGAGCAAGTATCACGTGCCAGGTGTGATACTAATCTCCTAGGTAGGACTTTCCACATTGACCCTACACAATATGGCAATCTTTTTGCTTTTCACCAGAAGTAAGTCTGAGGGTAACTACCCAAGGTCTCACACAGCTCATCAGGGTCGGAGTCTAGACACAGATTTCTATGCCCGCAGAGCCCCACTCCTCTCTTGCATCCTCACCATCTGCCTCTAGCTGACCAATGGTTAGTTGAAATTACATCAGTCCCACCCTCCAAGATCTACATTACTAGTCTGCCCACAGACTAGCTTTTCTGACTATGACGTACACACAGGTCTAGCACATTTCCAGGTCACTCACCCATACCTGTGAGTAGGAGACTTCCCAGGGGCAGCAGCCTGTCACTGAAAGCATCCTAGAGAATTAGTACTAGGCAGTGTTGACACAGCCATCTTCTTCCAAGGATTTCAAAACCCTTTCAGAGTATTATCTGAGGACATATCTTACTGGCCACGTTTTATAGACAGACATCAGAAGACAATCTACCAGTTCATTTTCTATTACTGGCTATCAGCTCACCCCTGTCTCTTTGAGCCAGAGACCTAATTGACTCATGAAAGCAAGCTACAAACCAGTAGAGACTGTAAATATGGGCAGCCCTGGAGACCAGCCCCCAGTAGTTTTGGTGGAGGTAGCTCGAAGTGACGGAGAAAAAAACCTTGGAGCCTATGAATGAGCCCTGGGGTGGAAGAGAGATGGGAAAAAGTCAGAGAGCTGCCCTTGGATCCACAAAAGCCAAGCCACAGAGCCACAGGAAGGAGTCATGGACCAGAAACCACAGATGTCCACTAGGGAGAAAACACCGTGGGCCCTCTGGGGTGCCATTCTGGCAGTGATGAGTTGGAAACCAAACCCTGGGTCCCAGCTCCAGCTCTGTCCCTAACTTTCACGTTCCCTCTGCATTGCCCGTGCCCTTATCTGTAATGTAGGAGTGCTGTTGTTCTTCCTGTTTCCCAGAGGATCGGTGAGGAACAACTGAGGTGAAGGCAGGGAAAGGTTGATACTAGAGGGAAGAGAGAAACTGATGGCCATTATGGAGGAATGATGGAATTGACTCCACGAGGCTCAGAGGGTAGAATGTGGTGTTACAGCTGAGCGGGTTTAGTGCCAGCACAGATAGCCGTCCCTGCCACCTTTCAAAGACGGAACTAGGCCCTGGCCAAATAGCTTGGTTGGTTCGAGTGTCTTCCAGAGCACAAATGTTGCCAGTTCACTCCCTGGTTAGGGCACATACAGGAACAGATTGATGGTTCCTGTCTCTCTCTTTCTTTCTCACTTCCTCTCTCTATAAAAATCAATTTAGCCTGACCCGTGGTGGCGCAGTGGATAAAGCGTCGACCTGGAAATGCTGAGGTCGCCGGTTCGAAACCCTGGGCTTGCCTGGTCAAGGCACATATGGGAGTTGATGCTTCCAGCTCCTCCCCCCCCTTCTCTCTCTCTCTCTGTCTCTCTCTCCTCTCTCTCTTTCCTCTCTAAAATGAATAAATAAAAAAATAAAAAATGTTTTTAAAAAAGTCAATTAAAAAAAAAAGGCTGGAACTGGCTGCCTTGCTTTGTAGTGAGCTCCCCACCACTGGAGGTATGAAAGCAGAGGCCAGAGTGGAGGGAAGCTTTAAAGAGGATTCCTGCATTGGGTGGCAGGGTGGACTAAACCTATCCCTGTAGACTTTTTCTGTAAAGGTACAGATGGTAAATACTGCTTTTTTGGGTTTATGGCTACTGTTTCGACTACTCAGCTCTGGGAATGAATGTGACTGTGTTCCAACCAAACCTTATTTATGGGCACTGAAATTTTAATTTCGTATAATTTTCACGTCATGGATTTTTTTCCAACCATTTAAAGATGTAAAGACCATTCTTAGCTTGATGGGCCCTACAAGAACACACTGAAGTTGGCACATGGGTGCATAGTTTGCTAGCCTCTGGGTCAGACCAACTGGCCAGAGGCAGAATGATGGAGGTCACTGTTGTCAAAGTGGGGTCCCAGAGAACCACATCAGGGATGCTTCAGGGTACCCTATGCTTGGGGCCCCTGGAGTCAAATCTACCACTTCCCACACTATGCCCACAGGAGCCCTCATATCAGAAGGCTCTTTGATCTGGAAGTGTTAGAGCCCAACTCTCTGTCTTGAAGGTCACAGGGAATGATGTCTAGAAAGGGCTTTGTGTCAGCTGGCCACATATTACACATAGTAAGGCATCCTGGATGATCTGTTGAGTCGGACCAGATGGTCCGAGTCCTGGTTCAGCCTGCACCAGCTTAGTTACCTGGGGCAAGTTACTTAATCTCTTCATTCTTCAGTTTCCTGACTATAAAGTAAGGATAATAATAGCACATACCAGTTAGGGTTGTTGTGTTGCTGTATTTATTGGGAGGTTGTAGTATTATATTGTGAAGCATTTGGCATGATGCCTGCCAGGCAGGAAGTATCCATAATTGTTAGCCATTGTGATTTTTCAGTGGTGTGATCATCATTGCGAGGGTGTAGTCTAAGTTGGTGGCAGAGCCAAAGGGCCAACCCAGGGCTCCAACTCTCATGCGGCCTCTGTGTTGGTCTTGGCATCACTGGGAATGAGCAGTCACTGGCAGGGCGGCAGCCACATTCACAGACAGGTTTCAGGTTGCAGGATAGAACCGATTCCCACTTGGGAATTAGAGCCTTTGACTGACCTTATGGATGGAACTGATGAATAGGTTTTGTTCTCTCACAGCTCAAAGAAATAAGAGGAAAGGCCCGGATTTCCACTCTTGGTTTTAGAAAAAACAAAACAGAAGCCCTCAGTGTCTTCTAATTAGCTTGGGGCCATCACTCTGGAGAAGCAGGGGGATTCAGAACACGTTAACTCTTTCCATCCTTACCCAGGAGGTGTGAGTCCAGGCTAGCACTCTGGGCATCTGTCTTCTGGGCACTGCCTTTATGATTTGTAGCTGTACCTGTCCCACGTTGACTTTTTTTTTTTTTAATTTAAAGGAAGCATCAACTCCCATATGTTCCTTGACCAGGCAAGCCCAAGGTTTCGAACCGGCGACCTCAGTGTTCTAGGTCGACACTTTATCCTTCTGCGCCACCACAGGTCAGGCCCGTTGACTTTTATTTCAGAGGGTTTTCCTTTGGTTGGCTCACCTTTTTAAATTTGGCCTTGTCCTGTGTAATTATATCCATGAAATCATTACTTTGATGAGCTAGCTCATGTTTGTTTTTTTCTATTCTACATTAAATATTAAATCTAAGAATGCCTTTAAATTTGCCCGTGAGCCCATCTAACGTGATCCTGCTTAGCACTTTAGGGTTGACCCTGAGAGTGTCAGAACTTGGACTTCTAGATCAGAAGATCTGGGTTCAGATACAAGCTCCACCTCTTCCTAGCTGTGTCCCCCAGGCAAGTGACCGAGCCTCCGAGGGACTTATGCTGTGATGGACAGGAGAGAGTTGATGGAGCACTGAGGGTGCCATGAAGAGCCAAACGGCTGTGCCTGACCCTGGGACAGACACTGGGCTCTGCTCCTGGGGGTGGGGGGCCAGGGAAGGCGGGAACGGGGAAGGAGGCCAGGGGCCCAGCCAGACCCAAGGACAGGTTAACTTCAATGTGCCAACGTGGCTGGGCCATGGGACCCAGATATTTGGTCAAACTTTATTCTCGATTTTTCTGTGAAGGTATTTTTTGATGAGATGACTGTTGAGTAAAGCAGAATACCCTCTGTAGTGTGAGTGGGCCTTCGCCAGTTAGTGGAAAGCCTTTAAGAGAAGAAAGACTGGCCTCCGGGAAGAAGGAATGCTGCCACCAGACAACCTTTGGACCTGAGCTGCCACTGCTCCCTGGGTCTCCAGGCTGCAGGCTTACTTGGCAATTTTGGACTTGCCAAACCTCTGTGATCATGTGAGCCAGTCCCTAAAATAAATTGAGAGAGGGAGAGATCAGTAACATCTTTCACATTCACAAGTTGAGGAGGAAAGAGGAATATCATGTACGTGTTGGCCAATCAGTTCAAGCCTCTGCCTGCACAGCCTTGCTCCCTCTTACCTAACTGAAATATTGCCCTCCTTCGTCTAACTGAAATATTCTTCAGTTAGGTACTATATTTAGTTACATCAGCTTTCAAATTGCGGGTTATCTTCTGTAAAGAATTTTAGAGTTCCTCTTGCAGCCTGTGGTTACAAAATGGCAGGGGAGAGGCAGCCAGGGTTTTGAAAAAAGACTGCTCAGCAACTTTGGAAACTGGTGGAAGTTTCCAAGCTAGGGCTGGAAAAAAATGTTCATTGGAAAAGTAGTCTTCAAGACAGTTTGCTGGCTGGGAAGAAATAAAAGGATTCTGCATGTATTTAAGATCTGTTTTATGAGCATGCTTGAAATCCTCAAACAATTTTAGGTTATTTTTGTAGGTGATAGTGTTTGTGTTGGTGCTTGCTATATGCTAGTCATGATACAGAGCACATCAAGGGCCTCCTGTCATTCCCTCTCACACAGCCCTGCAAGGTGAGCGCTGTTATTCCCATTCCTCAGGGGCAGAGGTGAGGCCCAGAGAGTCACTCATGGTCACACCCCTGGTGATTGCTCAGGTGAGGACTTGAACTGGGATTTGCCTGTAGCCAGATCCCACACTCCTGACTTTTCCTACCTCATTGCTTCCCCTTAGAATTGAAAGGGACCTGTGGGTTTCCTTTTGAGTGAAAATGTCTGGGTCTGTCTCAAACGAATCTATTCATGCTGGTTCTCTCTATATTTCTTCCCCCCCACGTCTAGCACAGTGGCTTTGTCCTGGTGCTTGTCCCTCATAGCAGGAAGCACAGGAGAGGCACCAGCTCCAGCCGCCTCTGTTTTCAGCAGAGCAGAACCTCCCCCAGGAGCTGCCCAAGAGAATTCCACTTATGTCCCAGTGGCCAGAACTGGGTCAACTGGCCCTTCTGGCTGCAAGGGAGACTAGAAAAGCCAAATACTCTGTGAGCCAGTGGAAAGTATCTTCACGACAGACTCTTGGAGTCAGTTCCATGCAGTGGAGTTAATAAATATCTAATGTAGCTCCAGGTGCGTTAATACAAATACCATTCCACCCAGAGCAGGTATGCGAGTTCCCACACTGCGTTTCTAGATGGGTGGCCCAGCTGGCCTACATCCCGAGTTTGATCAAAATGGTGAAGGCTCTAGAGAACATGTCCAGAGTGGAATGTCATAGGAATCGAGGATATTGGCATAGGAGACAGATTAAGGAAGAACATGATACTTTCTAAAAATATTCACAAGACTGCCAATCTAAAGAAAGATTGGGGTTTCTACACATCAGCTACTAAGGGATCAGTGGGGGTCAAAGGTGAGAGTATTTCATTTAAATTCAAGTGTTAGGAAGGTTTATTGTCCTGATGAATGTGGCCTCATCCTTCATTAGCAATTCAGCAAACATTTACTGCAGGTTTGTCACAGGCCCAATCCCATCTAGTATAGAGAATTTGTCATTTCATGAACTATAATCTTCATCCTTCAGCTCACAGCCTAATGGGAGAGACAAACAAAGAAATCAGTATTATAGAGTTATTTTAACAACTCACTAAACAGAGCTTACAGTTATGGTTTGTGCTACATGCTGCTGGCCCAATGAGTGAAGGAACAGGCCCTCAGGGGTCACGGCAGGTTTCATAGAGAGGCCTGATCCTAGGAGCTTGATTTTAGATGGGGAGGTGGGGAGGAGCATATTCCTGGAAGGAGCACAGAAGCCTGAAGGAGTGGGACGGACCTGGCAGAAGGCCAGGACTGGCCGGAAGAGGAAGTGGGGAGATGGGCTGGGCCAGGTCTCCACCCAGTGTCTTGCTTAAGGAGCACCTGTGAAGCCTCAGGGTCACTATGGTTCAGCACAGCAGTCCCACAGGGAAGCCAGGGCAGCGGAATTCAGTCCACCAGGAGGGCTCAGGACATCAGCAGGGGTACCTCGGCTGCAGATGATAGACCCAGCCACCGCAGGCCGAGCCCATCACCCCGTGCTTCGCTTACCTAACAAGAAGTCTGAAGGCCGGTGGTTTCAAGGGTGGTGTGACAGCTCATTGATTTCTTTAAACATCCAGGCTCTGTCTCTGTCCTTAGCATACTGGATCTTTTTTTTTTTTTTTTTTTTTTTTACAGGGACAGAGTCAGAGAGAGAGAGAGAGAGACAGACAGGCAGGAACAGAGAGAGATGAGAAGCATCAATCATCAGTTTTTTGTTGCAACACCTTAGTTGTTCATTGATTGCTTTCTCATATGTGCCTTGACTGCGGGCCTTCAGCAGACCAAGAAACCCCTTGCTTGAGCCAGTGCCCTTGGGTCCAAGCTGGTGAGCTTTTTGCTCAAGACAGATGAACCCACACTCACGCTAGCGACTTTGGGGTCTTGAACCTGGGTCCTTCCGCATCCCAATCCGACATTCTATTCACTGCGCCACCACCTGGTTAGGCAGCATGCTGGATTTTTATTATGAGTTTGTCCCCTACCAGACTCAAGCTGCAGGCACCATACTCCCATGCTATCCTCCCAAAAGAGAGGAAGGAAGGAGAAGGGAAGAAGAGGCTTTCCCCTTCCTGGGCTGTGCCCCTGTGTCCCAGAAAGGGCCTCCCAGCACTGCTGCCCAGCCGGTATCCCCTTACTCCCCAGGGATCAGAACTAGGTCACCTGCCCACTTCTGCATCCAGCACTGTAAAGGGAGTGGGATTGCTGCTTTGAGTGGGTGAGAAGGAAGGGACAGCTTTTGGGTTGGCCAGGAAGGCAGCTGCCTCTGTGGGTTTTGGTGTGGTTCCGGGCCGAGTCCCTCTTTCCAGCGTGAGGTTGGTCCATTCCAAACTATCAGCATATTTCTCTCTATGTCCATAGCCACCCTCTCCTCCTCTGGCCACTTCACTGCCTCCTGGGACCTTCAGCCTCCTTCAGGTCACTCCTCGCAGTCCCTGAGACTGACCCTCGAGCCCTTCTCCCCTCCTCTTCCCGTCATCTTTGATGATGCATCATTGCTTCGTTCATTCAGGCAGCACCACTCCTTCCCAGCACGTCTCTCCTCCGACCCTGGCAGCACCGCCTCGCTGACCCTGCCCCTTCCCTCTGCAGGTGCTCACCCCTTCTGCAGTTCCCACAGGACCCTGAGCTGGCTTTCCTCATCGCAGTTATCCATTTTGCACTAAAAATGTTTGTTCAGCTGTCACCCTGACCACTTTAGGACCTCCTCAAGGGCAGGGGTTCTGATCTTCATCTTGGCTTCTCTAGCACCTGGCACAGAACTGGACAAACAGTAGCAGTTCAGAGAGTATCATGAGAGGGCTGAGAGGTGAACAGATGGGCAGAAGGAAGCTATGTAGAAGGTGGTGAGAGGCCAGAGTGGATGAGATGAAAGGGCACTTGGGATGGAGGCAGGTGGTGGGTGGGAGGTAAGCAGAGGGGTACTACTTATAGCAGATTCTAAACATCATATTGTTTCATTCATAAATATTTCAGTGTGCCTCAGAAAGGTATGGAGTAGGATTATTATTTTAAAGCAAACTAGCTGTAGCCACAATACCATTATACACTTTTATAATTTATTTTATTTTATTTTATTTTATTTTTTTACAGAGAGTCAGAGAGAGAGAGAGATAGGGACAGACAGAAAGGAATGGAGAGAGATGAGAAGCATCAATCATTAGTTTTTCATTGCGACACCTTAGTTGTTCATTGATTGCCTTCTCATATGTGCCTTCAGCAGACCGAGTAACCCCTTGCTTGAGCCAGCGACCTTGGGTCCAAGCTGGTGAGCTTTCCTTAAACCAGATGAGTCCGTGCTCAAGCTGGCAACCTCGGGGTCTTGAACCTGGGTCCTCTGCACCCCAGTCTGACGCTCTATCCACTGCGCCACCACCTGGTCAGGCCCATTATACACTTTTAAAAATTATGTAGATGTGCTTCATACTTCTAAGCCTGAAAACAACAGAGACTAGATGGAAATCTTACAAAGGATCACTGTGGTTCCTTTGAGTGATGTGAGTAGGCGACTTTTACGCCAAAAAGATGGCATTCGATAAATGTGGTCTAAAAAGAAAGTGGCTGTGCATGCGTTTGCCCAAAGCCAGTCATAGGAGGAGCCTGTAGGAGCCACCGAGAGCTGATGCAGCATGTACCATATTTTTTGCTCCATAAGACGTACTTTTATTCCCCGAAAGTAGAGGGGAAAATGCCTATTCATCTTATGGAGCAAAAAATACGGTATTTTATTAAATATTTTAACACACCATTTGGTTCAGAATATTTGTTTTCTTATTTTCCTCCTTAAAACCCTAGATGTGTCTTATGGTCAGGTGTGTTTTATGGAGTGAAAAATATGGTCAATGTTCTTACCATGGCCTACCAACTCCTATTCTGGCCCCATCTGCTGGGTCAGTGAACACTGCCCTGGACTTGGTCATAGTCTAGAGTAGAACTAGATGTGCTTTTGGCATTGGCCCTAAAGGCTTTCCCTTACTATTCACAAACCACGTTTCATTGACTCAGACACCATGGAGTGTAAAAAGAAAAGCTGCCCATGGAAGTCTGATAGGTTATTGTTTTTGAGAAACACCCCAAACAAAATAAATTAAAATTAATAAAAAGAAATTAAAACACCCAATATCAGAGGGGCTCAGGAGTGGAACGGGTGAGCTTAGGGTCAGTAACACAATGACTACTGTCCAGGGTGGTGGAGGAGAGGGGACTCAGCATTGAACTGCAGCCGTGAGGCCATCTGGGGGCTTGGTAAGCCTTTCCACCAACACTGAACAAACCTCTATTCTGCATCCCGTCAGGGAGCAGGGCCAGTGAGATAGAGATGTCTCAAGAGCTCAGAGCCCAACCAAGGCAGTAGAGATGTCCTCGGGAGGCAGAGCAGAGAGGAATGAACACTTTGGCCCCTCCATTCCTGGGAATTGGGCACCATCTGCTCCTACATGTGGTGGTTGGGGACTGTGGGGAGGTAACACAAGAGGAGGTACACCAAGCATCCTGTACAGGCCAACATTCAGTGAATGCTGGTCACTTACTCATGATGTCACAGTGCAGGATGACAAGTGACACTATCTGCCCAGTAGGCGGTATCATTGAGGAGCTGACACTGGGTTAGGGCCTTAAAAGATGAGTGGGGACCAGCAAACGCATCTCCTCTTCTGTGTGGGACATCCAGCTCTCACGTTGCACTGACTCAGTGCCTGCATCCAACTCTCACACTGCACTGACTCAGTGCCCGCATCCAACTCTCACACTGCCCTGACTCGGCCCGCATCCGGCTCTCACACTGCACTGACCGGGGCCCACATCCGGCTCTCACACTGCCCTGACTCAGTGCCCGCATCCAACTCTCACACTGCACTGACTCGGGCCTGCATCCGGCTCTCACACTGCACTGACTCAGGCCTGCATCCAGCTCTCACACTGCACTGACTCAGGCCTGCATCCAGCTCTCACACTGCACTGACTCGGGCCTGCATCCGGCTCTCACACTGCACTGACTCAGGCCTGCATCCGGCTCTCACACTGCCCTGACTCGGGCCTGCATCCGGCTCTCACACTGCACTGACTCGGGCCTGCATCCAACTCTCACACTGCCCTGACTCGGCCCGCATCCGGCTCTCACACTGCACTGACCAGGGCCCGCATCCGGCTCTCACACTGCACTGACTCGGGCCCGCATCCGGCTCTCACACTGCACTGACTCGGGCCCGCATCCGGCTCTCACACTGCACTGACTCGGGCCTGCATCCGGCTCTCACACTGCACTGACTCGGGCCCGCATCCGGCTCTCACACTGCACTGACTCGGGCCCGCATCCGGCTCTCACACTGCACTGACTCGGGCCCGCATCCGGCTCTCACACTGCCCTGACTCGGGCCCGCATCCGGCTCTCACACTGCACTGACTCGGGCCCGCATCCGGCTCTCACACTGCCCTGACTCGGCCCGCATCCGGCTCTCACACTGCACTGACCAGGGCCCGCATCCGGCTCTCACACTGCACTGACTCGGGCCCGCATCCGGCTCTCACACTGCACTGACTCGGGCCCGCATCCGGCTCTCACACTGCACTGACTCGGGCCCGCATCCGGCTCTCACACTGCCCTGACTCGGCCTGCATCCGGCTCTCACACTGCCCTGACTCGGGCCTGCATCCGGCTCTCACACTGCACTGACTCGGGCCCGCATCCGGCTCTCACACTGCACTGACCCGGGCCCGCATCCGGCTCTCACACTGCACTGACTCAGGCCTGCATCCAACTCTCACACTGCACTGACTCAGGCCTGCATCCAACTCTCACACTGCACTGACTCAGGCCTGCATCCAACTCTCACACTGCACTGACTCAGGCCCGCATCCGGCTCTCACACTGCCCTGACTCAGTGCCCGCATCCGGCTCTCACACTGCCCTGACTCGGGCCCGCATCCGGCTCTCACACTGCACTGACTCGGGCCCGCATCCGGCTCTCACACTGCACTGACTCAGTGCCTGCATCCAACTCTCACACTGCCCTGACTCGGGCCTGCATCCGGCTCTCACACTGCACTGACTCGGGCCCGCATCCGGCTCTCACACTGCACTGACTCGGGCCCGCATCCGGCTCTCACACTGCACTGACCGGGGCCCGCATCCGGCTCTCACACTGCACTGACTCGGGCCCGCATCCGGCTCTCACACTGCACTGACCGGGGCCCGCATCCGGCTCTCACACTGCACTGACTTGGGCCCGCATCCGGCTCTCACACTGCCCTGACTCGGGCCCGCATCCGGCTCTCACACTGCCCTGACTCGGGCCCGCATCCGGCTCTCACACTGCCCTGACTCGGGCCCGCATCCGGCTCTCACACTGCACTGACTCGGGCCCGCATCCGGCTCTCACACTGCCCTGACTCGGGCCCGCATCCGGCTCTCACACTGCACTGACTCGGGCCGCATCCAACTCCCACACTGCACTGACTCGGGCCCGCATCCGGCTCTCACACTGCACTGACTCGGCATCCAGTCCTCTCTATCACAGCATTTTTGCCTTTTGCATTGCCAGTAGTTCCTCTCACTGGACTGTAAACCTCCTGTGGGCAGGACCTGGTTGGTTTTGCTTGCCGATGTCTCTCCGGGGCCTTGACAACAAGTTTTGAGTGGGTTTGAGAGGCACGTAACATAGTGGTTAAGATATGGATTTGGGAACCAGACCTCTTTGGGTTTGAACTTCTGCTCTGCAACTTACAAGTTTTATAAGCAGGGGTAAGTCACTTGTGTCTCTATGCCCCTGTTCATTCATCCATGGTCTGAGGGCTGTGGTGAGAGGTAATTGGCTTGGAGTGAAGTACCTGGTACATAGAGTGCCAGTGACTGTGCTGGTAGTGGTGAATAGTGTCCTCACTGTTGTCATTGTTATCTGTGAACCAATGCCTGAGCGAGTGGAAGAGCAAGACCTGCAAAGTGGGAGGAGCACAGATGACTGTGGCCACGCTCAGTCCCAGGGACCCTATCAGCTCCTGAAGAGTTCAGGTTTGACCCTCAGGCAGCGAGGCCCTGGACAATTTTTAGACAGTGAAAAGTACTGCTTAGATTTATGTTTTAGGAATGTGAAGGTGAGAGCCCAGGCTTGGGGGAGGTGACAGGCCCTGGCCCAGAGCTGTCACAGTGATGATGGGGTAGGGAGCAACTCTGAGATACACTGAGCAGCTGGAATCCACAGAAACTTGGGGACTGTTGAGCATGAAGGGTAGGGAGAAGGTTCCAGGCTGCTCCCCTCCTGGCTGACTTGGGGAGGAGGAGGTCATTGTGGCTGCATCCACAATGCTGACCACGTTCCACTGAGCACCCGCAGAAATGGCCCCCTCCAAAGCAACAGAAAGAGGGCTTCCCCTGTGGCTGGGAAGGCCCGCTGTGCTCAGGCAGTTGGGGGCTATCCCCCGAGATGAACAGACTAAGGCCAAGGGCCTGGGGCTGATGCGTCTTTGGTGGCCACGCTTTCCTGTTCTCAGCCCAAGGCACGGTCATAGTAATTAGCAGTTACTGGTCACTGCTCTTTCCCTGATGTTGTGCATGCATTGTCTGGCTAAAAGTCTCTATGTCCCCTGACCAGGCGCAATGGATAGAGCGTTGGACTGGGATGCAGAGGACCCAGGTTCGAGACCCCAAAGTCACCAGTTTGAGTGCGGGCTCATCTGGTTTGAGCAAAGCTCACCAGCTTGGACCCAAGGTCGCTGGCTTGAGCAAGAGGTTACTCAGTCTGCTGAAGGCCCACGGTCAAGGCACATATGAGAAAGCAATCAATGAACAATTAAGGTGTCGCAACGAGAACTGATGATTGATGCTTCTCATCTCTCTCTGTTCCTGTCTGTCTGTCCCTATCTAGCCCTCTCTCTCTGACTCTCTCTCTGTCTCTGTAAAAAAAAAAAAAAAATTAAATAAAATAAAAGTCTCAATGTCCCACAAAGCCAGCAGTCTTATCTTGGTTTAACAAATGAGAAAATGGACACAAAGATGGCTTTGATCCTTGCCCATGGTGAAGAGGTGGGGCCAGACTTGCCCCATTCCAAACCTGTACTGCTGCCCAACATGACTCTGCTTGCCACCATGCCCAGCAGGCTCTCGGGAGCTCTCTGGGAAGGTGGTGTCTGCACCAGGCCCAGCATGGAGAGGACAATCTACTGAACAGGCAGACAGGTGCCCAGTGATTTAAACCCCAGGCCTGCCAGCCCTAGACAATAGTGCAGCCTAATGGGTGGTGGAGGTTTGTGAGGCCTGGCTTCCTGGGAGCTGGGGACAAGAGCAGAACTACTGCTGGGGCCTTTAAAGGTTTCCGCCAACAGCTCAGAGGTCAGGAAGTCAGCTGTCACTCTTGGAACTGGTAACCATTGCCAGTGTTTTTATTCCCCCTTCTTAAAATAGCAAGCTGAGTTGCTTTTGTGGTTAAACAGAAACAAAACAAATATCCCCAGATTCCTGTGGGTTTAAATTTCTGCCCTTAATGGAACACACCTGTCCCATGGAAATCTTTAAGGAAGTCTTACACCTCTCCCCAGTCCTGCTCTCCACTCCCAGCCCTGACAGAAGGCAGTCGGCAGGTGATGGGTGGGCTGGGTCCGTCCTGATCTGGGCTCACCTTTCTTCTGCTGAGATTGTCCAGATGGAGCTTGTCTCTCTTCTCCTCTTTCTCTCCTCATTCCTGTTTATTCTGACTAAAACTCCCCTTACTCCCCGTTCCCCCAAAACCACTCCATCCTCTGAATGGCTCCACCCAGTACTGGCACTGGGACTAAAGAATTTAACAGCTGTGCTCAGATGGGCATCAGACTTGTGCTTCAGGTCCTTCTGCACCCACCTTGATTCCTTGGGATGGTAGTTCTGACTCACAACTGTCCAGCCGTCCCCTTAACAGTCTACCTGCCTTTCCCAAATGACCATAATCCCTGCTAAAACCTGTGCTCTCTCTCCAAGGAGAAGAGAGGTGTCCATCACCTTCAGGGGTCTCTGGGGGGACATAGGGGATCTGATAGAGGGGCTACTACAAGTCTAGCTAGTGGAGCCAGGGATCCAGAAAGAAGGGTGAGCGGCCTGAGCGGTCCAGGGACCCTTCTGGGAAAGCAGAGTTGCTGATCCCTGATGAGAGATGGGGCCCGTGGCGTCAGGGCTGCTCCTCCCTTACCGCTCGGTGACATCTCTACACCTCAGTTCCCTCAGCAGTTAAATGAGGGCAATAATGTACACCTTCTGTATATGTCTGTGAGGATAAACCACGTTCTTTATGGAAACAGCTAACAGTACTGCGTGTTACGCAGTAAATAACTTGGAAAGTTCAAGTGTTGCTGTTGTCGAGGGGCCCGGAGGCCTGGCTGAGAGCTAGGGGGCCTCTGATGGATTTGGGGCACAGAGGTACACAGTCACTTAGGTTTCAGGAAGTTAACTCTGGGCAGGAGGGAGAGTGGGTGGAGAGGAGGGTGGCAGGAGGAACTGAGTGGTCTGAGAGAGGGGTGGTGGCCGGCGGGAGCAGTGACAGAGGGCAGGGCGAGAAGGGAATGGGGAAGGTGGAGAGAGTCGGGAGCCAGAGTGTGCCCGTTAGAGGCAATCCAGGAGTGAGGGACAACAGTCCTTCTGCCCCATATGACTGGGGGTCACCCTCTGCTCAGAGGCTACTTGTCTAGCTGTCTTTGGTTCTTCCCATGCAGCTCAGCAAGTGTATGAGTCCCAGGGATGGAGAGTGTGATGGAAAGAAGCCACACTTAGGACACAATGGTAGGGTGAACTAGCCTATCTTTCAACCCTTTTAAAGAGAGCTCTTCCGACGGAATGGAGCAACCTACTCTGCCTCTGGGTCTCTACCTGGATGCCTCACTGCCTGGCATGTTTCCTGGGCCATCCTGGCATCTATCTGACTGCAGGACCAAGGTAGGACCCAGGGTAGAATGAAGTCAGGCAATTTCAAAACAAAGGTCAGAGAAGCCAGTTATGGGGAGCTGGCTCTGCTGACCCAGAGCAGGGATTGCCCTCTGGGATGGGCCTGCCTGCCAGGAAGAGGGCCCTTCCCAGTCACACAGGCTCCCGCTTCCGTCCTGCAGGCTGGGCTCAGAGCCGCGGCCTCTTCGGGTGCGATGGGGTTGGGACCATGTCCTTCCACCTTTGCCCCCCCAGCACCTGAAGTGGGCTTGACGCGTCAGAACAGGCCTCCCTGAGAGCAGGGTGATAGTTGTCCCATCACATCACACTCCATGTGCCCGGTCCGTCGAGCACTGTTGGCAGATGATGGATGGCTGACAGCGCTGTGCCAGTGGGCACGTGAGGCCGCGGTGTGTGAGCACACCACCTGCACCGGGGTCCAGAAGCCAAAGAGAAGGCTGTGCTGGGCAAGGACTCGCACAGTGCCCTGAGTCAGGACACCAAGGCTCTCGCTTGACTGAACCTTAAAACGTTGATGAAGTGCTGTTTCGTCACACATCTACGTGTGGTAAAAATGCATGTGTGTGCCTGACACACCATACAGGGGTAACATGCATGATAGACTGTCACCTGAAAAAGCAGCGTACAGAATTGTCTATGTGCTGTGGTGGGTCTTATTTAACAACTGCTGTGTGTGAGAGTGGGACTAAGCAGGGTGCAGAGGTTACTGAAAACGGGCGGCATTTTGGGTGGAGGGACAGCACTTCACTTTTTCAAGAACATGTATGAGTATCCTCCGATTATCAGTTCCCACCATCGTCATCTACCCACTGCTTCGCACATGACAGTAGAGGAAAGGCGGCCAGCCGGGGCCGTGCACCGAGCATATCTTCAGCAAATGGCTGCTGACCCTGACCTTGGCAGGCTTCGAGAATCCTGTAGCTAAGAATCAGCACAACCTAAGCTGGGAAGAAGTATTGGTTGCACCACATTGTGAATGTACTAAATGCCACTGAATTGTACACTTTATTTTTTCTTTAATTGTAAGTTTTAAAATTTTTATTGAATTCATTGTGATTACATTAGTTAATAAAATTATATAGGTTTCAAGCATACAATTCTATAATACATCATCTGTCTCTGGTATTGTGTGTTCACCACCCAATGAATTGTACACTTTACAAAGGTTAATTTTTTATTATGTAACCTTCACCTCAATTAAAAAAAAACTGCCACCACCACTTCCTGAGCACCTGTTTTGTGCCATGTCCCTTCCGGATGGCTTGTTTGCCTCATCACCTCTCAGCAGTCCTACAGGGAGGCTCGGTGCCTGCTCCCTCTGCAGGCAGGAACCGGCTCCAAGGGGAAGGCCAAGGCCAGGGGGCCTGTGGTACCGGAGTCTGGACTTCCCTGCATAGGTAAAGAATGTCTCCGGGAGATCCGAGAGGAAACGAGACAGTGGGGGCCTCTAGGAAGAGGGGATGGGAGGCAGATAGATTCACTCTCTCCTGCTTGCCACTTTGGAACTTTTTGAACCATGTGAATGGTTCAAAAGTATTTTATTATCAAAAACAAAACACTCTCTCTATTGTTATGTCAAAAACAAGCACTCGGAAGCCAGCCCTGCTGGACCTGGTACCTGCTCATCCATTCAGTACCCCGAGCCATGGCTTCCTTGGTGGTCAGAGGGCAGTGACACTCCCAGGCTAGCATGGCTACTGATAAGAACTAAGTGACAAAATGGGACAGCACAGGTTAACAGTTGACACAGTGCCTGGCCCGTCTTGTCTTTCCTCCTCTCCATCTTTTCCCACTGCACCTCCCTCACCACACACCTGCACCCCACTATTCAAGTTTGTCAGCTGGGACCCCACATACCTTTGTGACTTGTGGTGTCTTCTCCTCAGAGAAAGCTACAGATGGCTCCCTGCAGAGCGAGGACTGGGCCCTCAACATGGAGATCTGTGACATCATCAACGAGACGGAGGAAGGGTGAGTGGCCACAGGAGGGACAGCAACCCGCAGTGCAGCACCGGGTGGGAGAGCCGCCTGCAGTGCAGCACGCCCCGTCACGCCCTGCCCCGGCTGGAGAGCCCCCCGCCCCAGCTACGTTTCTGTATGACCCGTGATGCCAGCAGGGACTGCAGAGGTCCTCTGAGCCCACCCAGGCAGGAACATGGCATTTTAGAATCAAGATCCTGTCAGCCCGTACTCGGGAATGAGAGGCCAGAGGTGGCTGGATGTGACCAACCCTCCCGGCCTCTCAGCAGCACCCCAGGGACCAGGCCTTCCTCAGACATCACCTCTTCGTAGGAGAAGGCCAGCTGGCCACTCCGAGATAGGAGGCAGCCCCGAGGACCTTGCTGCATTCTGTGGACTGGAATGTGTGTCAGGGCCTCCCCGCTCCTCCGGGAGCAAGAACAGACTTTCATTTCCTTAATGTGACACCAGTAGGGAGGGCGGGGGTCACAGGGAGGGCAGTGAGAGTGAAGCGGGCCTGAGTTGGCCTCTGCCACGTCTTTTTGGTGCACAAGCCCAGCGCCCTGCCCAATGCCGAGGAGCCCAGCACGCGCATTCGTGGTGTCGGTGAGGCAGCACAGTCTGGCTCCTGGCCTCTGACTAGCCATCACTCACCAGCTCTGACCTTGGGCAAGTCACTTTACCTCTCTAGGCCTTTGTCTTCCAAAGCAAAACTCACTTCAGTCCTTCCAGCCATAAGGCCAAGGCCTGCAAGGAGCAGAGAGGGATGCTAAGTCCACTGTCCTCAGGAAAAACCCAGGAGAGGGGCGAGGGGTGTGATGACCACCGCCAGCAGGAAGTGCAGCCAGACGAGGCCTCTGTTCTGGAAAATGAGGATCAGCAGTTTGCAGCAGGATCTCGTTCCCCTCTATTTTTCACGGGGATATCCAGCTGTCCTGTGAGGGGTCCTCTTGGCCAGGCTGTGCTATGTATAAAGGGACGGGCTGGGAGCAGGCAGCAGGCGGGCACCCAGCTTGGAGCCCAGGAGAGGCTGCGGGCGATTGCATCACACAGGCAAGGCCGGTCAGGAGAGTACCTCCGAGTGTCTGCAGTGGTGCTCCATGGGCTTGCCAAGGAGCGAGGAGGGGACACTCATACCTACATCTGGGCTCATAGGATTGGGAGGTGAGAGTGGTGGGCAGATGGCAGTGCCACCAAGAGAAAAGACAGAAGGAGAAAACCTAATGGGGCTTCTAGAAAGATCTGGGGCTTCATGAATGGGCTGAAGTCACTGCTGGGTTCTTGGAGAGGCAAGTCCCCATCTCCCATGTAAACTTTGACAGAACTGGGGCTCGGGCTCCAACTTGCTCAGGTGTGTGCTATTAATAGGAGCACCTCCTATGTTCCAGGCCCTACATGGGGCACTGGGGACGCAGCAGGGAGCAAAGCAGATGTTGACCCTTGCCTCACTAAGCTTGTCCTCTAAACTTTAGTCTCTTGTCAACTCCTTCATTGGGTCGTGGCCTCCTGGTCATCCACTTTGGGCTCCTAGCAGAGTACTAGGCCCACAGCAGTCGCACACACAGCAGAACTTCAGATTCCCAATGCCATGTCCTTTCTCTGGACCACTCTATAAGAAGTGGAGACAAGTCCCTTTGGAGTTGAAATGGCCACAGATGAGCTGCCCAGCCAGGAGTAGAAACTAGCTTCCCCCACGGAAGAGTGGAGGGCAAGGAGTTGCCCCTGAGCATTGAGCTAAAAACTTGCCTCTCACTTCTGGGGCAGGGCCCCTCCCCACCAGGGTCCAGAGTCCCTTGTCCCAAGTGTCCTCTCTGTCACAAGCATTGACAGGCCTCCGTGGCTCTGCCCCTCATAGAGTCCATTCCCATGAAGGCTTTCCTGCTGCCTCCCCTTGTGTTGGCTGACCTGTGTCAGGACCCTGACTCTCCTGACCTGCCCTGGACTGGTCAGCACTGACAGGCAGACAGAGACCCGGTCAGATGGTAGAACAGGCCCCAACAGCCACTGGTGGCCTAGGAAATGTTCCCGTGCTCCTATAGCTCCGGCACCACATTGGCCCTTGGGGCAGCAAAGTGCCACATAGAATGTGGTCCCTGCCCTCTAGGTGGCGTCTTTAGCCAGCAGGCCCCCGTTAGTGCCACCAAAGAGATGGAGGACTGGGACAGCATTGTGAGCGAGGACGTGAAAGTTGGGGCCACAAGGGCTTTTAGGCAAGAGCGGTCTGTATGGGCAACAGCGATGTCACCTGTTCAGGGCTGAGGGGCAGGGGGCCAGAGTGAGTTGTGGGGGGTGACGGTCAAGTTACAGACGGGGTAAGGAGAGCAGGCTGCCACCAAAGCTTTCAGGGCTCCCTCTGCACACAGGTGCACCCTATCATGTTCCAGCCCCCCATCATCCCCCCGTTCAGTGTGGCCATCTTTCGTTTCCTCCACCCCAGGGCCCTGGTCCAGGCTCTATCTCACCCACTGCCCCTGTTCCCACAGTGGGTTCACCTCATCCTCCGGACTCAGCTATAATGCCCCCTCCTCGGAGAAGACATCCCTGACCCCTCCCCACATCCTCGCTCTTACCACAGGACCCACTCATCTCCCTCACTCACACCAGTCTCCCTACAGTGCGTGGTCTGTTCACCAGTGTGTCTCCAGCATCCAGCGTGGGGCTGGCACGTGTGGGGAGGCTTGAGGGAAAGGATGGATGGTGGAGGAACTGGCCAGGGTAGGGCATTAGGACTCTGTGCCTACAGGGATTGGTTCTTTTTATTTGTTTGGTTTTTGGTTTTTTGTTTTGTTTTGTTTTTACAGAGACAGAGTCAGAGAGAGGGATAGATAGGGACAGACAGACAGGAACAGAGAGAGATGAGAAGCATCAATCATTAGTTTTTCATTGCGACACCTTAGTTGTTCATTGATTGCTTTCTCATATGTGCCTTGACTGCGGGCCTTCAGCAGACTGAGTAACCCTTGCTGGAGCCAGCGACCTTGGGTTCAAGCTGGTGAGCTTTGCTCAAACCAGATGAGCCCGCACTCAAGCTGGCAACCTTGGGGTCTCGAACCTGGGTCCTCCACATCCCAGTCCATTGCTATATCCACTGTACCACCGCCTGGTCAGGCCAGGGATTGGTTCTTAAACTTCAGTCTGCATAAGAAGCCCCTGGGGCATGGTAAGCATGCAGAGCCCCTCAATGTTTGGCTCAGGGGGTCGAGAGTGGGGGCCCAGGGTCTGCGTTTCTCACAAACACACCTCCCCCTTAAAGTGTTCTATTGCAGTGGTGCTGGGGACCACACAGGGAGAATCTCTGCCACATATTCAGGATCTACTGAGAGGATTTTGGTGGGGCAGGCTGAGTGTGATGTGGTTTAGAACCTGGATAAACAGAGAACAGGAACCGGACCCAGGGAGGACGGTTAACAGAAGCCATCCCTGCTTCCCAGAGCCCTTGATCTCAGGCAAGCAGCCTCCGTGCCGGATAAGGAGGCCCCATGCCTCAGCCATCCTTCCTTCTGTCCTTCTGCCCAGTCCCAAAGATGCCTTTCGCGCAATAAAGAAGAGAATCGTGGGGAATAAGAACTTCCACGAGGTGATGCTGGCTCTCACGGTGAGTGCCTTGTCTGTCCACAGTAGCACCAAGGTCCACTGAGGAGGCCTTCCCAGCCTCTGTGGGGCTCCTCTTCCAAGAGCTGGGAAAGAAGGGTTTGTGGGCAAAGCGCTGTCCTGTCTACACTACTGCAAACCTGAAGTGGCAAGAGAGGCCACTGAAAAAAGTCCTCTCCAACCTACTTGCTTGGGAGCAGGCACATCGAGGCCCACCGCCCTCCAGAACCAGTCATGGAGAGCCTGGGCCAGTGAGACTGCGGGTAATGTAGATCCAGTGACTCCACGCTTCTCAGGGGCAAAAAGCCAGGCAGGCCCAGTTGGGTGCTGATTGGCACTTGGGCACTCTTCCTGAAAAATGAACATAAAACAAATGGTGGCCAAGGGCAGTCATTGCCCACAACAGGACGAGCCAGGCATGAGGGGATGTCCTGCTGTCAGAGTGGGTGTGTGTGGGGGTGGGAATGAGAGTGCTGTGCCAGCCTCCCCACAGCAGTGTTCTGTCAGAGTGGGTGTGGTGGGGGGTGGGGATGAGAGTGCTGTGCCAGCCTCCCCACAGCAGTGTTCTGTCCAGGCAGACCCGGCTATGCTGAAAAGCAAAGGCCACTCCTGCTGGGAGCAGGAACAAGGAGTTGGGAGGGCAGGCCATTGCCTTTTCCTTGGGCCGCAGGGTCACCATTTGATTAAACCTCTCTTTGGTTTCCACCTAGAGAGCCCCCACTCCCTCCCCCAGGCTGTATTTAGCTCAGAAACAGCCTCAGGACAAGATTCTATGGGCATTAAGGCCACTTAGTGAGCGGCCTCTAGCCCACACACCTCTCTCTGCCCACCCCAGCCTCACCCGCCAGGAAACCAGTCTGGGATCCCAGCATTATCCCTGCTTCTCGGTGTGCTGGGTCTCACTTCATAGTGAGAATATTAAACAAAGGCTTAAATATTAAACAGGGAATAAAAGCCCTGTTCCCTCTGAGATTGCCCTCTGGGGCATAAGCAGAGTGTGTGAAGGGTAGCTCTGGGTGGTCCTGTCCTCTGACAGGTGCTCACGGGCACCTCCTGGCCTCCAGGTCTTGGAAACTTGTGTCAAGAACTGTGGGCACCGCTTTCACTTGCTGGTGGCCAGCCAGGACTTTGTGGAGGGCGTGCTGGTGAGGACCATCCTGCCCAAGAACAACCCCCCCACCATCGTGCACGACAAAATCCTCAACCTCATCCAGGTGAGTGTGGGCAGGCGGGCGGGCCAGGGAGAGCTCAGTGCCAGCTCTTCCCTGACAGCTCTGGGCCCTGGCCAAGGAGAAGGGTGCCCGTGCCACTGCTGCTCTTTTTCTGTTGGCTTCAGTCTGTTTCTTGTGGGAGCCACCTTGGTCTGCTGACTGGGCATTCCGGGGGTGGGGAGACTTGTCATCTCGGGGCCTTGCTATGGAATGGGCTGTCTGGGCGATATAGCGAAAGGACCAGGAGGTCAGGGATGGAATTGCTGTTCTGTGGGGTGTGGGTAGGTGACCTTAAAAGGGTTTCAGTGAGCAGTGGTTACCGGCCGTATCCCCTTGTCCCCTCTCAGTCCTGGGCCGACGCGTTCCGCAGCTCGCCTGATTTGACAGGTGTCGTCGCCGTCTACGAGGACCTGCGGAGGAAGGGTCTGGAGTTCCCGATGACCGACCTAGACATGCTGTCACCCATCCACACACCCCAGAGGGTGAGGAGACTCATGAGGGGAGCAGCGGGTAGGGGAGGCAGGAGTGGTCACCAAAAGAGGTTTCTGCAGCTACATCCTGGGGCCCTTACTGGCCTCGCTGATCCAGTTGTTTGTCCGCTAGACCGTGTTCAACTCGGAGACACCATCAGGACAGAATTCTGTGGGCACTGACGCCAGTCATCGGGGGGACCCCACCCAGCACACAGCTCCTCTGCCCACCTCAGCTGTACTCCCCAGCGATGCACCCATAACTCCAACCCCTGAGCAGGTAAACAAGCCTGGGTCAGAGCCTCAAGGGTCAGGATGGTAGGCCTGGCCCCTCCCCACGTGTCAGGGAGGACTCCCTGTCAGAATGAAAATTATGGTCCTGGAGCCTCTACTGGGTCCTCACAACAGCCTCACAGGGGTGTATTCCTATTTGGGAGATGAGACTCAGAGAAATTCACCTGCCCAGAGCCACACAGCTCATTAGAGACAGAGCGGCATTCAAATTCGAGTCTGTCAGGCTCCAGGCAGGCTTTGTGTTCTACATCAGCCGTCCTCCCAACTGTTCTCCACGGAGCCCTTCAGGCAGCACCAGGGAGAGGAGGAGCCCGGCAGGCAGCACCAGGGAGAGGAGGAGCCCGGCAGACAGCACCAGGGAGAGGAGGAGCCCGGCAGGCAGCACCAGGGAGAGGAGGAGCCCGGCAGGCAGCACCAGGGAGAGGAGGAGCCCGGCAGGCAGCACCAGGGAGAGGAGGAGCCCGGCAGGCAGCACCAGGGAGAGGAGGAGCCCGGCAGGCAGCACCAGGGAGAGGAGGAGCCCGGCAGGCAGCACCAGGGAGAGGAGGTGCCCGGGAGGCAGCCCCTGTGCCCACAGCATCTCCACTTTCTTTGTGTGGTTTGCTTATGAGCTCACGTAAGATTTCATTTGAGCAGAGGTTCTGGCTAAAAACAATTTTAAAACATCCACACAAAAAAGAATTTTAAAAAGCTCTTGCATTGTGTGTGCCGATGCTTCCCGTGAAGCTCCAAGAATATTTGAGGCATAGTGTCAGATTCCAGAGGCTGGCCTGGGCCAGGTTTCCCAGGGCCCTGTGAGGACCTTTGAAAGAGGACCCTCCTCAGACTAGGTGTCACACTGGTTTAGTCGACATTTGTCCTTCAGTTTCTTCCTCCTAGAGGCAAGATGATCTGCCCTTTGGCCAGGAGCCGTTTGTAGCCTGCGGAAGCTGCTGTCCCTACAAGGGGCGTCCACAGCCGTGACCAGTGCTGCCTGGGTGTACCATCATTTGGCTGTTGGGGTATAAGTGAAGGCCTTGCGCTATTGGGTTGCCCACTTTGAGTTGTTTTACAAACTTCAGACCCATCACATCAGCTAAGTATAAAAGCTTAGCTGCCAAAAATGCTTGTGAAAACGTGCAGGTAGAAAAAAAGAGGAAAAAAAAAGAAAACATTCAGGTATATATGATGGAAACAGAAGTGAAACGACTTTCCCAAGCGCACCGACTGCCCTCTGGTACAGCATCATCTGGGTTCATAGACAAGCCTGCCAGACAGCCTTTCATGCCCTCACCTGTTTGAAGATAAATTTTTGTACTTTAATATCTTATAAAGTCACCTCCGAGAGTTACAGGTATTACTAGAGAAGTTTTCCTAACTGGACAAATAAAGGTACATAAAAATTGTAAAATCACCCTGTGATCCAAAATTTATCTTACTGGGGTTATGATTTTAAACCAGTTTGCCTGAAGTCTGGTATCTGCATGGGTTAAGAATCTGATTACAGCCCTGGCTGGTTGGCTCAGCGGTAGAGTGTTGGCATTCCCGGGTTTGATTCGTGGCCAGGGCACACAGGAGAAGCGCCCATCTGCTTCTCCACCCCTCCCCCTCTCCTTCCTCTCTGTCTCTCTCTTCCTCTCCCGCAGCCAAGGCTCCATTGGAGCAAAGTTGGCCCGGGCACTGAGGATGGCTCCATGGTCTCCGTCTCAGGTGCTAGCATGACTCAGGTTGCAGTGGAGTAATGCCTCAGAGGGGCTGAGCATCGCCCCCTGGTGGGCATGCCGGGGGGGGGGGGGGGGGGGCGGGGAGGGGCGGGGATGGATCCCTGTCGGGCACATGCGGGAGTCTGTCTGTCTCCCCTCCCCCTTCTCACTTCAGAAAAATACCAAAAAAAAAAAAAATCTGATTACGTCTAGTGCAAAAAGGTTTTTACTAAACAAACTTGAGTCTTTCAGAGTCTCCTGCTGTCTCTTGGGACATGTAGGACTTTTAGGCACTTAGTGATATAACTCTCAGACTTGTTGTAATTGGGTCCCATCTGACCTGGACATGCTGGGTTTGTGCTCGTAGTTTTCCCACTTACTTATACCGTGAGTGTTCATTAAAGAGGCCAGGTACATCACACATTACTCGGGTTTGGAAGGTGTCAGGTGAACTGTAGCGTGTGTACCGCCTGTGTCTGTGCTCCCACACCCTCATCTGTCAAGGCTGGGATAACGATAGGTGCCCTGTAAGGCGGTGGTCAAGTTTAATTAGCCATGTACGTTAAAACACTGGGCACTTACATCATAGATACTTGGGTGGAAGGAAAGTGGAGTGGTTCCACTGGCCAGAGGTGGGACAGGCATCAGTAAGAATGCTAAGTGAAATAAGCCAGAGAAAGACAGCTACCATATAATTCCACTTACATGTGGAATCTAATGAACAAAAAAAAATAAACTTTAAAAAAAAAAAGACACTGGGCACCTAATGGGTGGTCAGTAAAAGATGGCTGCTATCACCGGCATTGTGAATTGATATAGTGACACTGTTCCGATTTAGAATGTGTGAGCATTTCCCAAAATGTAAGCCACTTCAAACCAGACCCAGGAGATGTTCCGTGATCAAAGGGTTCTTTGGCCAGATTAATTCTGGAGCTTCCATACTGATCCCTTCCTGCTACCCACACCGTGCACAGTGTTCATGAGGAGACAACACGCCACAGAGCCCCACAGCATAGGGCACTAGCTTTCTACCACCTCACCCAGTGAAGAGACTGTGCAGCTTGATTTATAACAGCTCCCCAAGCCAACACCTTGGACCCTTTGATCACTGAAAGCTGCTGACATCCCTGTAACAAGTACTGAGTCTGAGTTTTGCACTCAGACTGGGGGTGGCACTGGGATGTATCCTCAGAAGAGCCTGGGACACTAAAGTAGACCAGGAACAACAAACAGACCAGGAGCAAGACAAAAATCCCATCATCCCAGGAGAGGAGAGGGTAAGTCCCGTCACTTGCAGAGGGAAGCCAGCCTGCCGACTCTCCTCTCTCCTGGGGAAACTGCCCCGGGGGCCTTGTTAGCTGCCCTTGGACTCAGGAGATGCTGGAGCCTTCCAGCTGTGTTCCGTGATGCATTCACCCTCCACTTCTTTCCTGTTGGCCTCTCCCTGCACCAGGCTCCCCGGTTGGAGATGGTAATGGTTGATGGAGCCCCTGTGAGGGGCCTGTGGGGTTGGGGACAGTTAGAGACCCAGGCCTCTACTGCAAGGATGTTGTCTGGGAGCCGAGAGAGGGTGCCGGCAGGTCAGCTCCTCTGGGCACCACACACGGACTGGTGCTGCCCGGCTGTCCTAGTGTGCAGCATCAGCTCAGGACTCCTGGCCTCTCACCAGGGCCAATGGTGTGTTTCAGATTGGGAAGCTGCGCAGCGAGCTGGAGATGGTGAATGGGAACGTAAGGGTGATGTCCGAGATGCTGACAGAGCTGGTGCCCACCCAAGCCGAGCCTGCAGACCTAGAGCTGCTACAGGTAAGCACGGATCCGCCCCCAGAAGACTTATTGCTCGTTTGACCACACACATTCCTACCCTATCCACCCTGCAATTTTCATGCTTACTCTGAACTCCTTTGTTACTGTGGGAGATGTTAAAACCGACTTTTAATTACTGTTACATATTTGTGTAAAAATAATTACACAAATTACTTCCCAGCCAGGGCACACAGGAGAAGTACCCATCTGGGGTACTTTGGACTCCATCAGATTGGAATATAGAATAGCCCCTCTGCCTCAGTTTCCTCATCTGTAAAATTGCTCTAATAACAGCCTTCATGGTACAAATTTGACATGAAGTTAAAGAAGGTTTTGCCTGCCCTGTTCCTGGTTCAGAATAAGCCCCCAATAATTAGTATTGAGCAAAAGCTGGTAGGCAAGATTGCCGCCTTTCAGAATACAGGCCTAGCGGGCAGGTGTGAGCACAGGGCCAGCTTGAGACGACAGCACTGGTCTCGGGAGCTGAGGCAGGTGGGAACTGTGGGTTCTCGCTCCCGTGTGTCATGAGCCACTCCCACAGTCCCACCCCCAGCTGTGAGGGAAGGGGCACTGGGGCAGGAGCTGGGTTTGGGGAAGGCACCTTCTCTGTGGATGTCAGTTCATAGAGGCGCCAAGAAAAGATGAGACCCCGAGCCCCAGGAGTCATCAGAACCCATGAGAGGATGGAGTGCTTGGTGTGATTGCCTCATTTTGTGTATGTCTCCCACTAGGCTTGAAACTCCTTGAGGGCAGGGCTGTGATGTGTCCATCCCGTGTCATCTTGTCCACTGAGCTGACCCAGTGTACTTGCTTGGGGCTCCTGCCTTGCAGGGGACGAGAAGTAAAGTCGGAGTCTCAGAGTGGAAAGAACACAGGGGTGTGAGGACTACATGAGGCTTATGAGAGAAGCCTGTGTGAGTTAGAAAGCAGCGGGTTGCTATAGTGCAGCTAATTCTGTGTCCCCCAAGCCGAAGCTTTGTAGGTGTGAGTGATTGCTAGAGCAGATAGGGACAGCTCACATGCATTGAGCACTTCCCATATGCCAGGCTCTGATGTGAACACTTGATATACATTCACTTACTTACCACATTTCCCAATGTATAAGATGCACCCTTTTTCGAGAAATTTGGGGTCTAAAAACTGGGTGCGTCTTATACAGTGGTTGAGTCATTTCAAATGCCATAGATCAGTGGTCCCCAACCTTTTTTGGGCCACGGACCAGTTTAATGTCAGAAAATATTTTCATGGACCGACCTTTAGGGTGGGATGGATAAATGCATCACGTGACCGAGACAAGCATCAAGAGTGAGTCTTAGATGGATGTAACAGAGGGAATCTGGTCATTTTAAAAAAATAAAACATCGTTCAGACTTAAATATAAAAAAACGGAAATAATGTAAGTTATTTATTCTTTCTCTGTGGACCAGTACCAAATGGTCCGCGGCCCGGGGGTTGGGGACCACTGCCATAGATGGAACTGAGGGCGAGGCAATATATGAAGACAGTGATTCGTCATCAGACACAGATGAGGACAAGCTAATGGATGAGAGTTCTGACAGTGATGAGGAGTTGTATGAATTTTGTGATGAATAAAACTTGAGTTCAATAACTTTATGTAATACTTTTTTCTTTTTCAAATTCTGGGCCCCAAAATTAAGGTGCGTCTTATACTTGGGGAAATACTGTGATCTTCATCCTCTTTCATGAGGTAGGGATTCTTGGCCCTATTTTCCAGGCTGAGGCAGAGAGGTCATGTGATATGCTCAGGTCACATAGCTGGTAAGCAGCAGAGCTGGGATTTGAACCCAGGGACTGGCTCCAAATACTGCTTTTGAGAAGATAAGGAAGTAGGAATAAAGCCATAAATGTGCTTGGTCATGGGCAGAAGAGGGGAGACCCACCAGAGGCTGACAGTCACTCTGCAGGCAGATAAGAAAATCCCAGGAGAAGGAGCCTGACCGAGGAGGGGGCAAGTAACAGGGTCCAGAAAAACCAAAGTCTGTATTGGGGCAGCGTCTAGGCTAATGACACCTCCAGGAGGAAGGGGCTGGTATGTGGCCACAGGCCCCATGCCTGACAACAGTTTATTTAGACCTCAAGACTGTGGCCCAGGTGCCAGTGCACCTGGTACCGGGCACCTGAATGAAAAACAGTCTTGTGAGTGAATATTTATAATGCTGTACCTTTTAGTTTTTTGCTTTTTCTCTACAAGTTTAAATATGTAACAGTAATTAAAAGTCAGTCAGGGACATGGCAACTAAATGCGGTGAGGGGTCCTGGGACATAAAAAGGGCATTAGTGGGAAACAGGTGAAGCCTGAACAAAGTCAGTGGTTTAGTTAGTAGCCCTGACCTCTTAATGCTTTCACTTTGACAAGTGCCAGACTGAGGAGACGTTGGGAGAAGAGTTACAGGACTCTGGAACTCCCTGTACTATCTTGGCAACTTTTCTGTATATCTAAAAATATTTTTAAAAATAAGTCAGTGAGCCTGATCTGTGGTGGCGCAGTGGATGAAGCGTCGACCTGGAATGCTGAGGTCGCCGGTTCAAAACCCTGGGCTTAACTGGTCATGGCACATATGGGAGTTGATGCTTCCTGCTCCTCCCCCCCTTTCTCTCTTTCTCTCTCTCTTTCTCTCTATCTCTCTTCTTTAAAATGAATAAATAAAAAAAAATAAAAGATTAATGGATTGACTTAAAAAAAAAATGTCAGTGAGAATAATGCAAAAATTCAAAATCAGGGTTTTTGAATAACAGAGTCATATAGTTCATTTTCTATGTTTTGGTTACAAAAGAGAACCCAGTCCACCCAGAGAAGTTACGGTTTGTTCAGCAAGCCACCTGGCAGACCAGTTTATTTAAACTGAGCAAAGATGGCGGCAGGAACTTTCTTCCGAAGTCTGCACGAGGCCAGGTTCTACCAGCAGCACCCTTTCATGTGTTAGTTAAATGTCAGCAAGGAACACTATGGTGAAATTCAAAGGCTCGCTCGTAGAACCCCTGAAGCTAGTCTGTGGAGCTTGAGTCCAGTCTGGAAACCTCTCCGTCCTCCAAGGCACACCCAGAGGCCAGAGCCTATCCATTAGAGATGGCCTCACTCTGGGTCCAGTAGCCATGGTTGTCTCACGTGCTGCCTCGACAGGAGCTCAACCGGACATGCCGAGCTATGCAGCAACGGGTCCTGGAGCTTATCCCCCGGATCGCCAATGAGCAGCTGACGGAGGAGCTGCTGATCGTCAACGACAATCTCAACAATGTGTTCCTGCGCCACGAACGGTAGCCCACCCCTCACCCAGCATGTGGCCAGCTGTCCCATCCTTCCCACTTCCCTCCTACCCTGTACTCCTGGTCTCCCCACACCAGCTGACTCTCTCTCCTCCCTCTCAAAGACCAGGCTGGCCATCCAGTGCGTGTGTCCAGCTGCCGTCCTCCAGTGTGGGCATACATGCCCGCCTTCACCCACCTCTCCTTTCCTCTCCTCTCCTTGCCAGAGTCAGCCCTGCACCTGTGTCCCTGCACCCAGCCCTTGGAAGTGGCAGCAGTGGGGCTGCGAGCGTGGGCCCCAGCCAGGCAGGCCTGGTCTGTCCTTGCTCACTCTACCACTGCCAGGCTCCAGGGCCATGGACCACTTACCTGATTTAATTAGAGCTCTGACCGCAGGCTGCACAAAGCGTTTCTGGCTGACTTAAGCAGAAGGATTGATGAGATGAATAGCCTCTATCAAATGTATCACTTTTAGAGTCCAAAAAAGACTGAAGCAGTGAGGCCTCCCACAGAGCAGGAGGGACAGAGCCTGAGGCCGCTTGGGGGTCTCTGGGTCAGAAACTCCTGGACCATGTCCCCAGCGTGTCACCATCAATAAATGGGTGCATTGCGTTCCTGTTTTGTCCTCTATTCCTATTCATTTGACTAATGCTGGTCATGACTGGAGTGGCCAGATAATTGATAATCCAAATTGAGACACTTTTGCAAATGAAAGAGAGGCACTGTTAATTCCCTGGGCCATCAGGTATCAGTGGATCTGCTCAGGACAGACAAGATGCGCCGTCCCCGCCCTGAGCCACTGCGTTGATGTTGAGCCCTGCAGTGTGGAAGGCTCTGCCCGGGCTGGGCTGAGGGCCTCTCTCAGTCTGTCTCACTGACTCTGCTCTCTGTCTTGTAGGTTTGAGCGGTTCCGAACTGGCCAGACTGCCAAGGTAAACAGCTTTCCTGTGACTAGACCATGCCCTGTTAGCAGGGAGAAGATGGGCTGTGTTCACCTCCCACCCCCACATCCTGGACAGGATGTGCCTTCTTATCTAGGCTCCTAGAAAAGACCCCTTCTAACTTTCTGTGTCAGCGTCCCTTTAAGGCTCTGCCATCAGCTGATGCCCAAGGGTCTTTCCAGCCTTCGGAAAGGGAACGGTGGAGCTAGAGGCCAAGGGGTTGGGGGAAGAACTCCTAAATCACAGCTGCCAGGGCCCTGGTGGCAGCTCCTCAGGCGGCTCCAGTGCTCCGAGCAGAGGGGAATGAGGCTACAGGGCATGGAGGATGATGGTGGCATCTCCCTTCCCCCCAGGCCCCAGCTGAGGCCGAGGCAGCAGCTGACCTCATCGACATGGGCTCAGACACGGCAGCCACCAGCAACCTCTCGTCCCAGCTGGCAGGAATGAGTAAGTGCGGGCACCCCTGTGGATCTGGGCGCCACCCTGTGATACCGCTGGAGCTGGAGCACCAACAGCAGAACATCAGCCCAGACCCCCTCCCCACGGGGGTCCCATGTTGAATCTTGCCACAGGGTTGGGTCTCAGGGACAAAACACATGGGACTTTTCCTCATAGCCTCACAATGGCTGAGAGCTCTCGGGTTTCAGAAAGCCCACTGTTCTGAAAATGCCTGTTGTCACTGAATTCTCCATAGCCTAAATCACCTGGGTGAGCTTGGGCAAGTCACTTGAACATCCTTCGTCCTTCTTTCCTCCTCTGGAATGGGCAGCAGTGAGCCCTTCCTCACAGTCCTCGTGAGGACTGGAAGGGCTGGGCCTGAACCAGGCTCAGACCAGTGCAGTCCCAGAATGCACTCCTGGCCCATGGTAGCATTCGTTGGCATAGCACTGTCATTAGCTCTGTTTGTTTATTTTTCATTTTAATTTTTAAACAGAGTCAGAGGGACAGATAGGGATCCACAGACAGGGAGAGAGATGAGAAGCATCAGTTCTTCGTTGCGGCACCTTAGTTGTTCATTGATTGCTTTCTCATATGTGCCTTGACTGGGGGGCTCCAGCAGAGCGAGTGCCCCCTTGCTCAAACCCATGACTTTGGGCTCAAGCCAGCGACCATGGGGTCATGTCTATTATCCCACGCTCAAGCTGGTGAGCCTGTGCTCAAGATGGATGAGCCCATGTGCAAGCCATCAACCTTGAGCTTTCGAACCTGGGTCCTCCACATCCCAGACCAATGCTCTATCCACTGTGCCACTGCCTGCTCAGACATGATTAGCTTTAGTATTGACTGTCTGCTTCATGCCAAGCCCTAAGAAATCATTCCAAGAGAGGAAGTGACTGTGCCCATGGTCCTTCAGCCAGCAGGTAGCCTACCCCATGCGTAGACACTGCCCTGGCTCCAGTGATCCATGCTGCTTATCCAGAAGCAGCCCTGGGCCTGGCAGGGAGCAGCCTGGCCACAGCGTGTACAAGGACAGCTGGCGACATCTTATGTGGACTTTCTGTCCCTGCAGACCTGGGCTCCAGCAGTGTGAGAGCTGGCCTGCAGTCTCTGGAGACCTCTGGCCGGCTGGAAGATGAGTTTGACATGTTTGCATTGACACGGGGCAGCTCGCTGGCTGACCAACGGAAAGAGTGAGTGTCCCCCCTAGCCCCACCCTGATCCCCTGCAGTTTGGGTCACTCCCTATAAGAGAAGAGCCTCTCCCTGGGTCCCTGAACCTGGCATGTTGATGGGCACACCCTGTGGAAAACCCAGAGCCCACTGCCCATCAGGATGGCAGATTTCCTGCCCCTAAGTCAGTCCCGCATGGCCCAGAGAGCCCAGTACCAGGTAGCAGACTGAGTGCCCAATAGGCAGAGCTGGATGGGGGAAGGATTGCCTATATGTTGACCAGCTGTGTGCCAAAATAATCTTATCAGATGAGGAAACTGAGGCATGGAGAGGCTGGGTCATTTGCCCTGGGTTGGGAGCCCAGGTATGTCTGATTGGAACCTGACTCAGGCCCCCCTGCACACACAGTGCAGCAAGCCCTCTGGGGGGCAGAAAGACCCCCGCTGATTCTCAGGGGCTTGTCCACTCATTTCTGTTCTTCCATAGTCCCTGTTGCCCCATCCAGGTCTGTCCACTCTGCACCAGAACTGGGGCTCTGTCCTATGGGGACTGTCCATTTCCAGGGAGATGCTTTGAGTAGTCAGGTCACATGGCCAGCCCCTCACCTCAACTTCCCATGATGGACTTCCGTATGGACATGTCAGGGAAGCAGTGTGTGGAGGCTCATTGTCAGCCCCTTGCTGATGGCCCCAAGTCTGACCTGGGGCCAGCCAGAAGAGATAGCCAAGGAAAGTGCTAGATTAAGGAACCTCCCCAGGAGACCCTCCAGCTCCCTAGTGGTCATTCTGGTATCTTTGGAAACTGTTAATAGGCCTCCAGAGGGCCCAGAGATAACCCTCCACACTGGCAAATCCAAGTCCAAGTGTAGCTCGCCTGAGTCCGTGGGGCCCATAGCCCCACCCACTGGCTATAGCCAGCTCTGGGAAGAGGGGGGTGGGTGAGCCATGAGCCACGTCGTTATTCGGGCAGTCTGTAGTCCCAAGCCCAGGTGCTCTGGGACCAGTGGCTCAGGGTTGCCATGGAGTTAGGGGCACTGTGAGGCTGCTGTGCAGGCAGAGGCTAATGAGTCCAGTGTGACTTAACAGCCAGGAGGATGGCCCGCCCCAGTAGGCCCCAGCAGGCAGCACACTGGCCACACCACATAGCCCCTGGCACAACTCGACACCCTGGCTGAGGTTTGCTGTTACTAGAGTGAGGCCCTGAGGGACAGAGGAAAGCCCACCCGGAACATTCTCTCCAGAGCCTACAGTCTCAGGGAGAGATGTGCACATGGACCACTGCCATGCAGTGCTAAGTACGGTTCTGGAGGGTACTTGACACCGCGGCCTGGACAGCGGGGTGGGGGAGGTCAAGATGGCCATTTCAGGCCATGGAAACAGCATGTGCAAAGGCTCAGAGACGGGAGAGAGCATGAGATGCCGGGGGTAGGGCAGATGGTCAGATACAACATCATGTATCTTCACAGATAATAGGTTCTCCTGCAGGCCCCCAGGATTGGTTTCTACCCCAGCAGAAAGCGCCCTGCAGGGGACAGGAATGGGCCCTAGCTCAGAGTCCCTCTTTCCTCTGTTCTCCTGACTGGCTCCACCCCTTATGCTGCAGCTGGATCTTCTAGCCCTAGTCACCTGATTGGCCTTTGGACTCCTCACCTTGCCCTGTCCTCTGAGACTTTGAGTCCTCCCAGGCCTGTTCTGTCTACCTGGTCCCTGGCCCATGCCCTCCGAACTGGACGGCTCTGCCTCCACTCTCCAGGAGGCCAGCTCCTTGTCAGTCCCTCTGTTTCTGCTCTGCCTTGACCACAGCTGGCACAGTCCTGGCCTCTCCACCTGACCAGGCCCTTCCCCTCGGGGCACCAAGGAGAGCGACGGGGGCTTCTGGGTGAGCCAGGTCAGGGGCACCATAGCCAGGCTTTGCCGGGAGAAGGAAGGCTCTTTCTCAGCTTCTTCCACGTCATCGTTCTGGGGACACACTCCACTTCTTCCTAATAAGTGGTGCAGGTCCAGCTGCCGGCCAGCAGCCTCCTGGGAGCCTCTGAGGAGCAGCACCCCTACACTGAACATGGGGACCCCAGACACCTGGCTTAGGTCTGCAGCCCTGTTGGGGCGTACTAGGCCTTCACTGCTGCAGGCATGGCCCAAGGAATGGCTGGCCTTTGGCCTGCAGGGCTGTGCAGGGATGTGGGGGCAGAGGGAGAGAAAGAGAGAGAAAGGAGTAGAGGTGATGAGAGTAATTAAGAAAGAACATAAGTTCTTTCAGGTGAAAGGAAGCATCAGTTTCTGTATGTTCCTAGGGCCACTCATGCCTCATTCTGCCTTTGTCCGCAAGGCACCTGCCAGGTCTTAGGCCCAGGGAAAGCAATGTGACTGCTGCCATGCCCAAGCAGGCCTTCCCTGGGTCAGGGCACAGCGCACAGTCTCTGGCATCATTCCCCCCCTTCAGTGCCCACTGCCCGGGTTTAGCCAGGGCACTGCGCTACCCTCTGGAAGGGTACGAGCATGCTGCCTGCCACCTAGCTTCAGGTCCACTCCAGCAAGGCCCTGCAGGTTGCCCAGCCCGCTTGCCTTGAGTGGCAGCTATGCAGCCAGGGGATGAACTAGCTAATGACCGCATTTTTCTGGCTAACTGCACATCCTTTGGGAGGAAGTAGACAGCAGTACTTCTCAAAGTGTCCATGGGAATTTGGGGGTTTATTCAAAAGGCCCCTTTAAGTACAGCCTGCATTATTTCCAGAGGGCGAATGGGATTGCAGAAGTGTGACAGGATCCCAGTTGCCAAAGCCTGAAGCTGGTGCAGCCCTGGCTTCAGCAGTGTGGGGTGCTGCCCCGCCCATGCCCCCCACACAGTAGGAAGATGCCTCCTCCCCACCTGTGCAGGGTTTCCCTTTGTAACAGGGATTCTGGGGCTCGCTTCACCTCAGTGCTGGACTGACCCAGTGCCAAGGTCTCAACTCCTCTCTACTGTTGGTTCAGAGCAAGAATTATGGCTTTTTCCAGGCATCAGGGCTGTGTCCCTGGATGTCCCCTGCCTCCCCTGGACATCCCCTCCGTAGCAGCCAGGGAAGACACACAGCCCCCCTCATTAGCCCAGGTCTGCCTCCCACTCCTGGTTTCTTCTCTTGCCCCCCTGACACTCCCCCTCATATATAGCAGACACCCCCTCCCTGTCCTGTGTTCCCCGTGCAGATGTGGCCTCACACAGAGCACGATGTAACGTTACCAAAGGGGAAAGGGTCTGCAGATAGGAATTCTTTGTGAGCGTGGAGTCCTTGTCCTATTTCTTACTCCTGGGGCTTGCCTAAGTCTGGTGACTGCCGTTGGCGATCTTGTCCTGTCTTTGGCCAGCAGCACCCGCCCCCCCTTTCCCCTCTAGCCTCTCTCCTGCCTGCCATGCACCCCAGCCCTGATCCCAGTTCCCAGAGGCAGGAGGCAGGGTTCCTTCTACCTTCCCAGGCGGGCCTGCAGGCAGCCCTCAGTCAGGGCTGAGTTGGAGCCTTCCTAGGGCCTGAGACAGCCCTGCCCAGGCACAGCCCAGCCCCACACGGGATGTGAATCCAGCTCGTCCCTTCCCATCCCCTCCATTGTCACAGCAGCTGGTGCGCCTGGTACAGCAGGGACAGCATCTAACGGCTATGGGCCCCCTGTGTTTCAGAGTAAAATACGAAGACCCCCAAGCTACAGACGGCCTGGCTGGAGCACTGGACGCCCGGCAGCAGAGCACTGGAGCGGTAAGCAGAGGGCCCAGGAGGAAGGCAGGAAGTGCCTGCCCTCAGTCCCCGTGTGCCGGGCACTGGCTTGGCACGCCCTCCACCTGTGTACTCGTGTGAGTGTTCATTTCACAGCTGAGGGAACTTAGAAGTTAAGTCATCTGCCCAAGTTCACGTGGTGAGACGGGTTAGAGCAAAGACTCAGACCTGAGTCTGAGACAGAGCGGGAGACCAGCAGCTTGGTTCCCACCCCAGCTCCACCTCACCAGCTGTGTGTCCTTAGGCAGATGACTGCCCTTTCTGATCCTCAGTGTCTTCTCTGCTGGAGCTTCCAGTGTGCCTTCATGGTTTATATAACAGGATACGTGAGAGGGTGTATGTAAGGTGCTTGGCACAGGCTGAGAGCTCAGTCAGTGTTCTCCCTCAGGCCTCTCTAGAGACCTGTCATCTGCTGAAGAATGGACGGGGGAAACAGGAGAACAGAGAGCGAGAGCTGTGGCATCAGCCCTGCCCCTCCCAGCCTGTCAGCCTGTGGTTCCTCCAGCTCCCTGCCTGCCTTCTCACCCTGCAGCCACAGGGGGGCACCCTGGGCATCATTTCAGTCCCACTTAGCTGCTGACTGTACAGTATATAGAGTGAGAGCCACAAGTCAGCACTGAGCACACTCTGCAGGGGGCCCTCCCCCTGGGCAAGAACTCCAGGCACACTTCTCATACCTTTGAATTTGTTTCTGGAAGCCGTCTGGACCGAGAATTTCTGTCCCGGTAAGTGGACAGAGTTGCTCCTTGGGAGCTGGTGGGAAACAGCAGGCCCCGGGGTTGGAGAGAGAGGAGCAGTGAATTCGCCAGCACAGGAGAGGGCTGGTGACAGCACAGGGCTCCTGAGGCCAAAGGGACTGGCTGGCAGGAAAGGTACCTGAGAGGCAGCAGGGACCTAAGGGTGTTGGGGCAGCTGGAAGGACTGTGGGTTTTGTTCTGTGTAAGGAGGAAGCCGTGGACAGTCTTGAGCAGAGGGGACATTCATCTGACTTCTGCTTTGGAAGGATCCAGTGTGGAAGCTGGGAGAGCAGTGAGAAGTTGGGGACACTGCCCTCTACTGGTGGGGTGGGGGGAGTCTTGGCTAATCCCCCCCCACCCCCACCCCGGACATCTCCAATCTCCAGGGTCCTTCCCGAGTCAGAACAGAGTGGGACACTCTGGAGGCAGGGCCAGCAAGGGAATCGAGGGCCTGCTCTGTGTGGTGTGACCTGTCACCCCGCAGAGCCGCCCACCCTTTTCCTTCTAAGTGGCTGTTTGTCAAGCCTGCGCTCTGTGCCAGGCCCTGTGCTAAGTTCTCTTCATCCCCCCTACTGAATCGTCACACAACCCTTAAGATGTGCTGTTATCCCCTTTCATTGATGAGAAAACTTGAGTCCCAGAGACGGGTTAAGTGAGACAACAACTATAACATCCTTAGCGTGGTCCTGGCACTTAGTGAGCTATTTAACCTTCATGGTGCTGCGGTGTGGTTTTTCCACTAACAGAACACCAAGGCTGAGATATATGAGCTCATTTGCCCAGGTTCTCATCCCGGGGTCTGGCTGGCTGCAAAGCCAGTGCTGGTAACGAGAACCACAGAGGGCCTGCAAAACTCAAAGGAGCAGAGGTGAATGCGCCCCTGCTCAACCTCCTTTCCCAAGGGCACCCTCTGGCTCCAGGGCTCCAGATGAATCCGGACACTCTGGCAGCCTGCTAAAAGCACTGCCCTCCCGGGCCACCTGGCCTCTCGTGGGCAGGCACTGACCCCACAGCCCAGCAGGCAGCAATCCACCCAGCCAACCCCTTCCTGTTGCAAGTGAGGGAGCTACAGGCCAAAGACAGGCGGCACTTGCCCAGGGGCACAGCACAGCAACTTGGGGCATGCCGAGAACTAGAACACAGGTCTCCTGGCCCTACGCCACCTCGCAGTCAGCCACAGGGAAGGAAGACACACAGTTCTCTACTTGCAGAAAAGCAAAAACTGGTAAATGATGGCTCATTCATTTTTGATAACTTGAGAGATTCAGGCCACTTCTGCCAGATCACAGTATGGCTGTCTTAAAACCATGTTAGTAAACACCTGCTCCCAAGGTGCTTAATTCTGGCTGGTGGTAAGACTTCCTCTCATTGGCCCATCAGAACGTGATTCCAGGCAGCCAAGTACAGAGGAGTATCAAGTGCCACCTCTGTGGCAACAGTGTTTGTCCCTGCTGCCCAGTTCACAGGTCCTGTGATGTGTGGCTTTGTGTGCTGGGCCCCATGTGAGCTCTGTCCAGGGTGGGAAGGCAGGACTCCTATCGCTCTCTCCCATCAGTATGCTCTGGGGTCCCAGGAACCTTGTGTCTGCCATAGTAAACACGAGGGGACTGGGTAAACCGGTGTTTCTAAGCCTGAGGTGCCCGTCAGAATCCCCTGAAAACCAGTTGGCTGGCCATGGCTGCCTGCTCGGCCATCCTCAGGTTGCTCAGGCCCACCCTTCGGGATTTTTTTTTTTTCTACAGAGACAGAGAGAGAGTCAGAGAGAGGGATAGACAGGGACAGACAGACAGGGACGGAGAGATGAGAAGCATCAATCATTAGTTTTTTGTTGCGTGTTGCAACACCTTAGTTGTTCATTGATTGCTTTCTCACATGTGCCTTGACCGTGTGCCTTCAGCAGACCAAGTGACTCCTTGCTGGAGCCAGCAACCTTGGGCTCAAGCTGGTGAGCTTTTGCTCAAACCAGATGAGGCCGCACTCAAGCTGGCGACCTCGGGGTCTCAAACCTGGGTCCTTCTGCATCCTAGTCCGACGCTTTATCCATTGCGCCACTGCCTGGTCAGGCCCTTTGGGATCTTTATGAAAAGGCAGGAGAAGCTTTTCCCAGCCCATTCTGGGGTTCATCTCCCCGTGAGACACCCTCTGCTGCTTCCGGTCCCCTTCCAGCTGCCACCACACCCAGTACACACCTGCACACGCACACACACACACACACACACACATGCACACACACACGGCGGCTAAGGTGGCAGCAGCCTGCTGACCTGAAAGGAGTGTCCTGGTGGAGAAGGCTGCCAGCACACCAGTGGCCCAGGCCCTGTCCTTCCCGCCTCCTTCAGCGTGACCCTTTCTCACCAGATGGGAGGTGGCAGTGAGAAGAGCCTCAGTGACTGGATGGTGAGACAAGGCATGGTGAGGAGGGGCCATCCGAGAGCTGGGGCTGTCACTTGTAGGGGTCCCACCTGATGGTACTGTCAGAGGGAGCAGGACCGTTAGACCAGAGAACAAGAGGTTCCGTGCGCACCTGGCCAGCCCAGGCCCGCTGGACCGAACCCAGCACTCAGTGTGGTCCTGCTCCCTCTGCTGCTTGCACGACCTCCTGGTGCCCGCTTTGGCTCCTGGCTCTGAAGCAGGCCCAGGCAGCCCCTCTGGCAGCTGAGAAGTGACTGGGGCTTGCCTGGTTCTGGACGGAGAGCCAGCAGAGCTGAGTGAGAGAGGGTGCTGTTGTGGACAGCCCAGAGTGCTGCTGCTGCCACCGCTGGTGCTGCTGGGACGGCGGCTCCTGCTGCCTGTCTGGGCTTGCTGCTACCCACTGGGGCCTCCGGTGCCAGAGAGAGAGCTTGGGAACCGAATTGGCGTGGTTTAAGGAAGGACTCGCTCCTCCTCTTTCCCACAGTAGCTAACGGGTAACTAGCGTTTCTTGAGCCTTTACTCTGCTAGGTTCTTTCTATCCATCATTTCATTTAATCCTCACAACAACCCAGACAGTAGGTACTGCTGTTATCCTCTAAAGATGAGTGTAAACTGCCCACAGTCACACTGTACTGATTCCAATCTCTGACCCAGTGTCTTTATGACCCAAAGTAAAGTGTCCCTGTGCATAGCCTCAGCCCTCTGGGTCCTCCGGCCTGGCCTTTTCCGGTCATCTTGGCACCTCCCTTCACTTCAGCCCTTCCACCATGAACTCTGACCCTAGGGACATGCAGGGAGACAGACCCCGGCAGCTCCTTGCCCACCATCGTGCCCCCACCCCACCCTCGCTGGCCCTTCCTGGGCTCTGTGCTTTCCTCCGTCAGAGGCTGCTCAGCACCTGTGCTCAACCCTGACCAGAGCGTGTGCCCAAAACCCTTCTCCTGCAACCTGGAGCCTCGCCCACACCGTCAGTGTGAGGAAGCTGGATGTCCGTTTCCTCCCGTGGACTTGCTCCAGCTGTTAGGAGCCCCTTCCTAGACCCTGCTGAGCCCACTGGCCCGGCATCCCCCTGTCACAGCCTGTCACCATGGACAGAACTCTGGGTCAGGCAGCTGGGCAGGAACCATCTTAGAGGGCGTGTCAGGATCTCAGCTCCCAGGAGGGCATGGGGCAGGTCTGACTGGCCCCATTTCATAAGTGAGGAGGCTCAGGGGTAGGTGACTGCCTCAGGCCACCCAGTGGGTGGGGCTTGTACACTGTCCCTCACTGCCCACCCTTCCTTCCAGATCCCTGTCACCCAGGCCTGCCTCATGGAGGACATCGAACAGTGGCTGTCCACTGACGTGGTAAGTCAGGGCCCACCCAGTCCAGAGAAAAGGCTCGGACCCGCTCCTTGCCCACCTGACAGGAAGCGGCTGGTCATAGGGACAGGTTAAACAACCAGTGAATGACAAGAGGCGCAGGCAGTCTCCCCGCAGTGAGTTCCATCCGCAAGCCCCCAAGGCCATGTTTCGGCAGAGGTCAGGCAGGGGTCCATTGTCCTGTCTTGTGGCAGTGGCTTACCCTGCCCAGCCCCAGCCTGAGTGTGCCTGGCCTCAGTCTCGGTGTCGACCTTGCCCACCGTGGGCATGCGTCCGTCCACCCCTCTAGACACTGGAAGAGGAAGTCGTGTTCATCGAGGGCCCACTGGTGCCACAGCCTGTGCTCGGTACCCTGCCTGTAGTACTCCATCCTAGCTTCCCGACAGCCGTGTGAATTTTGCCAAGCAGGAAAGCCAGGCCGCACCCGGGCCAGGGGCTGAGGAGGAGGTTCAGGTCCTCGGCCCGCAGAGCCTGCGTCTGCGTCACTTTGGTTCAGCAGCCTGAGCCCTGTCCTGCCCAACTCTGCCTAACCTCTGCTTCCTTCTGCTTTCTCAGGGGAATAACGCAGAAGAGCCCAAGGGCGTCACCAGTGAAGGTAGGGTGCCCTGGCCCTGCCCCCATCCATGTCCCCTTCCACCCCCCACCTCACCCCGCTCAGGCCTCAGAGCCCACCCCCAGCCTCTCTCTCTTGTTTCTCTAGAGTTTGACAAGTTCCTGGAAGAACGGGCCAAAGTGGCTGATCGGTTGCCCAGCCTCTCCAGTCCCTCAGCAGAGGGGCGCCCGGGGCCCCCTCCAGGCACCACCCCTCAAAAGAAGACCCAAGAGAAAGATGATGACATGCTGTTTGCCTTATGAGTGGGGTCTGGCACCCCGAACCCCACTGCCCCCATACCCCTTGGCTGGAGCCCATCTCCCTCCTTTGGTGTTAAGGCTGCTTTGGGGGTGACTTGTTACCCCCTTCTCTCCTCCTTGAGGCTGGGCCACATGGTTTGAGGGTGTGGGAAGGCAGCAGATGAATTGGGGAACAGGTCAGTTCTTCATTGGGATACTGGCCACTCCTGCCTCCTTTCTCACCCCAACCAACCACTATGACTGCTGAGACCGGGAAGGCCTGGGACAGACAGGCTGGCTGCTTGGTTGCCCCAGGTGACTCCTTGCCCTGGGTGATCCCATCCCTGGGCCCATCCCCAGAGGTGCCGTCTTCAGAGCCCACACTGCCAGTCAAAGCCTGCCTGGAAGCCAGAAACAAGTTTCTGCTGCAGCTTCTGGTCCTTTCTCCAGCCCCTGCCTCATGGAGCCTGAGGTCTGGCCAGCTGTGGAGGGCAGGGCATGTGGCCTGTGTCACACTGCACACTGTCCTGGTACGAAGCTGCACATGGCATTGCCAGCGCGCCCCACCCAGGCTGCAGGGGCGGCCTCGGCATGCCTGGGGCTCCTGTGGCCCACGGCCTCCTCCACTGCCTTCCCTCCACCCTTCCTCTTCCTGCCGGGCACAGCCCACCTGTTGGTTGATCATCTTGTAATGGGAGAGGTGCCTTTTATGTCCCTAATTAAAGATAGAAACCCACCCTGTTAGCAGTAGTCTCCAAGTGGGAAGTGACTTCTTGGTCTCACCAGTGGCAGGGACAACTTTGCCACTCTGGGTGGGGGCCATTCAAAGGATGGTGTCTGCAAATGGTGCAGGCAGAGCAGCAGGACTGGGCACCCAGCGACACCCCACCAGGCACAGGTGAGTGCAGCCCTCTGGTACCTCACACGGGCTCAGCCACGATTTGCCCTGCCAGGAGTTTGTCCCTGCATGCTCAGGGCACCTTCGCACTGCTGCCCGCCTCGGGCCAGCCCTGCAGCAGCACAGCAGTGACAGTGGGAGCTCAGGCCATGTGACGGAGACGCACCTGTGGGGAGGAGAGCGCCTTCTCGTCTGAGCCAGGTGCTGGGCTCGACTAGGCTGCACGCAGACTCAGAATGGTCACAGCAGCCTGGGCAAAGCAGGGTTACCACCTCGTCTCATAGACACAGGCGGAAACGGTCATGTGAGCCGCCAGGCTCAGAAGGGGCACAGATGTTGGGCATGTGCTGGCACCTCTTCGTGCCTCAGTGCAATGTCTTCACTTGTCAGATGACAGCACAGTCTGTCCAGATGACGGCAGGCACACAGCTCAAGGAGCTGGGTCAGGTAAGGTGCAGGGCGTCAGTATTTGTCTCACTCCTGGTGGCCAGAGGGCCCCAGGTCTTGAGTTCCTTCCACCTTTTCCGGTCTGTAATTTCTGAGTCACTGCTTGAAGCATGTTGGCACCTCCTGGCCCAGCCCTCGGTGGCAGAAGGAGAGGGGACTGGTGTGGGACTGGGATGATGGACCTGCCTGAAAGGTCAGCCCATAGAGAGCAGATGTCAGAATGCCCGAGTCCAGGGGGCCCCGGCAGCTGTAGTGTGGCCTGGGTCTCTGAGCAGCCCCCAGCCCCCATCAGCAGTGGGCAGGCAGACCTGCATTCTGAGGTGTGGCCTGTAGCTGGGCACACTGGAGACTTGGGACCCTGGGCTTGTCCATCCCCTAAGTGGGAGGAGGGAGCTTATTGTCTCGGCCAGCTTCAAAGCCTGCAGGTGAGCCTGCCTGGAGGAAGGCAATGGCTGAACCTCCGTCTGACCCATTTCCCCAACCTAAACCACTTCTCTATGTGAGGAGAGCAATTACCCACTCTCCCCCGTGCAGCCCGCCATCAGCCTGGTCTGACCAACTGGGGGGAAATGGTGGCACCCTAGGCCCATGCCCTCCCGTCATACCACACTCAACTGGTCCAAATTGGAAGTCACCTCCTACATCATGCAGCAGTTAGCTGTGTTAGCCCAGGTCACAGGAAGGCTCTGGTTTTAACAAGGTAGTGTCTCCTAGACAAGGCTCAACCTTGCCCAGTTACTGTGCAGGTGACCCTGTGCTGAGGGGTGCGAGCTTGTCAGCCCTGCCCAGAGGCTGCTCTTACTCAAAATGGGGAAAAAGCCGAAGTTCAGGTGCCATGCTGTCCCTGGGCCCCTTGTGTACCTGTCTCCACGTGGACACTAGCACTTCTGTGTCTTAGCCAGCTTTAGTTCACTCTGAGGTGGCCGGGTGCTGGGGACCCGCCCTAGTCTGAATGGCCCCACTGGCTTTATCTCACTGGCCCTGCTGCCTCCTTCATCAGCACACATGACAGCAGGTTGCTTGCAGAGGCCCCTTCCTGGTCTGTGGCTGGCTGGCTGCCAGCAGCACCACACCAGACCACTAGTGTCTGGAGCAGCAAGCTGAATTTCGTGTCCAGTCCCATGTGTTGGAGGAGGGACCCTAACGCACCTGGGCACTCTTTTTCATTATTATGAAAAATAATTTACAGCTGGTACCAGCATGGCTGCAGTTGGCAGCATGTAGTAGGTAAGAGTACTCGGGTAATAATTGGTCAGTTACTTTCTCACTCCTGGCTTGGCTGGACATGCGGTGGGGTGAGCTTTCCTGGTGAGCTCTCACAGAGCCATTACAGACATCTGTCCCAGGGCCTGACCTGGGCCACGGGCCATCTCAGTGGACAGGTGAGAGTTGAGCTCCATGAGCTCCTCCTTCCTTGCAATCCCCCAATTCTCCCTCCCGACCTACATTCAGCCGAGCTGCCATGTGCAGTACCTGGCCTGGTCTCACCTCACAGCAGCCCTGTGGCATCAACAGTTTTGACCACCGCTTATTAGTGGGGAAACTGAGGCTTGGGGTGGCAAGGACTGGCCTAGTCACACAAGTCACGGAAGAGTGGGATCCAGTCCTTGAAGTACCATTGCCTCTTCTCCCCGCCCAGCTCACACCCCACCGTGCCTACCTCCTTCATCTCTCCACCAGGTGAGTGATCATACCATTCAACGGGGTAGCCTGAGGGGAATGACGACTTTACAAGGATCTAAGTCCTCCTCTCCCAGTGTTTGCTGACCGCCCCAGGAAACCAGCACGTGGCTTCAAGGGTTAGTAGCCCTGTTCGTGGCTCAAGTTGCCAAGTCGTTTATTCTATCCTGTGTATAGTATCTGCTGAGTGCCAATCTCATGCCAGGAGGGGGTCTAGGTGCTGAGAATACAGAGGTGAATGTGACCAGGTGTCAGCCCTTTTGGGTCACATGAGAGGGAAGGGGACAATAAAGACATGCAAATTCAGAAAGTGCCACCTGCTCTGAAATAAAGAGAAACAGATGCAGAGATCTGGGAAGTGAGGGAGGGGCCAAGAGCCAGGCAGGAAGGAGACCCAGAAGTCCTCTGGACTTCCCCGGGAGGGGGCAGCCTGGGCATCCCCTCTTTAAGGGCCCCTCCAGAGAGAAGGCTGCTGGGGCTGAAAGTGGGTGAAGGAGTGCTGGCAGCAGCCATTGCGCTGGCGCAGGCTGTCTGGGCTGGTCACTCGGGCCCCCCCATAAAAGAGGCCCAGCCGCTGGCAGGGACCTTGAGCTGTGCCCACAGAACAGGATTAATGAGGCACCAGGGCCCAGCTGCCTCAGAAGGTAACATGGCCAGGGATGTGGGAAGGTTGAGTGGATCCCAGCCAGAGAGCAGGAGAAGAGGCAGCCCCTGGGGCCTGTGAGGAGGTGCTCACCAGAGCTGCCTGGAAGCCTCTTGGCAGAGCCTCCATGCCTTCCTGGCTTTCCTGAGCCACCAGAACCCCACACTGGGCCTGGACTGAACCACCCCCTCCCCAATGTCAGCATCCATCCTCTTCATTGTCATGTAACAATAACAGTAAATCCTGGTGTGGTCTCTTCTGAGCTGTGTGACTTTAGGAAAATTACCTAATCTCTCTGTGCATCTTTGTTTTCTCACTTGTAAACTGCTACAGCAGTTGCTCCCTCACAGGGTTGTTGTAAGGGTTAACTGAAAAGACAAGAAGCACGGCACCTGTCAAGAAAATGCTCCCTGCATATGTCATCACAGATGGTACCCCCTCCCTCCAGACCAGCCTCTGCCCCAGACCCCTCTGACTCTAGGTAATTTCAGGGACTCTAGTTCTCAAGGGTGCTCGCTGCCTTCAGGACAGCTTCAGCTCCCATGAAAGTGCCACAGCACCCCTTTCCTGGGCCTGGGTTGCTGCCCCCAAGGGACATCAAGGGAGCAAGGAGTTGTCTGCCCAGGTGTCCTGAATTGGGTTTTGCAGACTTAAGAGTGGGCACTTCTGGAGGCCCCATCCAGAGGTGGCACGAGCTCAGGTCGGGTCAGTGTTCCACAGCGGCCACAGGATGGCAGCAGAGCTTCCCACACCAAGTCCTGTAGGGGCACAGTGGGGTAGGGTCCCTCTCTTCCCTTCCCCAACCTGTGGAGGGGTGGGGTGACTGCCAGCCGGCTCCTGCGCTGCCCTCTCTGTCCTCAGTGCCACTGCACAGGGCTCTTTGTCCCCCAGCCCAAGCCCCATGCAAACTCTGCCCTCTGCCTCCCACCCCACACACACTTCTCTGACTGGGAGGGCTGGGAACTCAGTTGAGAAGGATCTGCAGGGAGACTGGACAGGATCCCAGCCCTTAATTATACCTCACAACCCACAGGGTTCTGGAGAGGTCCGTTGAGACGAGCTAGGGGCCAGCAAACAGGTGGACACTACCCAGCCCTAGCCCCCTGAGCTGTGGACACCTTCTCACCCCCAGCCCCCCCCCACACACACACACACATACCACCTCAGTGGACACGGCATTTGGATCTGTGTGTATTTCTAGTGCTACCTGCATTTGTAGAGAGCGCAAGTTCACTCCAGTAACTCCAATGTCAGTCCAACACCGCAGATTCCTTCCAGCATGTCCCTTCCATGACTTCCTTCTCCTACAGGGAGAAACCTGGGTCCCATTACCCTGCATGTCCTTGTATCGGAACAGCGAGAAACAGACGTTTTGCCACACAATTACATAGCCAAATTAAGGAATCTTTATTTTATTTTATTTTTTGTATTTTTCCGAAGCTGGAAACGGGGAGGCAGTCAGACAGACTCCCACATGCGCCCGACTGAGATCCACCCAGCACGCCCACCAGGGTGCGATGCTCTGCCCATCTGGGGCGTCGCTCTGTTGCAACCAGAGCCATTCTATCGCCTGAGGCAGAGGCCACAGAGCCATCCTCAGCGCCCGGGCCAACTTTGCTCCAATGGAGCCTCGGCTGTGAGAGGGGAAGAGAGAGAGAGGAAAGAGAGGAGGAGGGGTGGAGAAGCAGATGGGCGCCTCTCCTGTGTGCCCTGGCCGGGAATCGAACCTGGGACTCCATGCTAGGCCGACGCTCTACCACTGAGCCAACCAGCCAGGGCCAAGGAATCTTTATTTTAAAGCTGGCGACCTCACAGAGACCTAAGTCAGTCAAGTCATGTGGCCCCGAATACAGTTTGAAGTCATCTTTTCGAGACAAAATTACACAGATTGGGGAGTAGGAAGGAGAGGAAGCCTAGCAGTAAAACAAGCCCATTTACAATGCTTATCTATAGGATTAATTCAGGGAGAAACATTCTGGGAACACCTGCAACCTCGCAGAACTTCCCCAAGGCCACAGCCTGGGAAACCAGCCTCAAAGCCAGGGGTAGGGAGTCTTTTAGAAAAAGTAAATTCTGCCAAAATCTCTTTGTTTTAGAGAAAGTAAGTTCTGCTAAAAGTTACTTATGCTAAGAGCCTCTTTCCTACATTTCATCCGGACTTACCTGCTCAATCCTGTCGGTAGCCAACCTCCCGCTGCCAGCCCTGCCCCACCCTGGGAGTGCCCTCCTCACCTTGCTTCGGCCCCCACAAACACCAGAGCCCCTCACTCAGCACAGGCTCCAGCCCCCTGCTCGGGCCGCTGCCGCCCACCCCCAGACAGCGCACGTCCTGCCTGGTCCCACCTCATGGCTTTGGGACAGACAGTTCAGGACAGGGTGGAAGAGGAAGAGGAGGTTTCCTTTTCACAGATATCAGAGTAAGAGTCTCTGAGGCGATGTCTGAGTCCTGCTGCCCCACAAACAGCCCAAACATTTGCACAGTTCTGGTCTTTTCACCCACAAACTACCGCTGCCTGCCCTTGGCATCAGAAAGCACCACGAAAGCCCTTGCTCATTATATGAGGTAACTGGGCCAGCCATAAGAGTGCCACAGACTGGGGCCTTACAGCAGAAATGTCGTATCTCAGCCCTGGGGCTGGAGGCCAAGGTGCCAACAATGCAGTCTCTTCTCCTTGGCTGGTAGTGGCTGTCCTCTCCCTAGATCTGTGTCCTAATTCTCCTCTGCTCACCAGGAAGAACACCAGCCAAATGGGAGTAGGACCCAGCTCATCCTAATGACCTCATTTAGCCTTAATCACCTCTTTAAAAGCCTTGTCTCACTGACCTGTGGTGGAGCAGTGGATAAAGTGTCGACCTGGAAATGCTGAGGTCGCCGGTTCGAAACCCTGGGCTTGCCTGGTCAAGGCACATATGGGAGTTGATGCTTCCTGCTCCTCCCCTCTGTCTTTCTCTCTCTTTGTCCCTCTCCCTCTCTCTCTCCTCTCTAAAATGAATAAATAAAAAATTAAAAAAAAATAAAAGCCTTGTCTCCAAACACAGTCAGACTCTGAGGTGCTGAGCACTAAAACTTCAAAAAATGGAAGGGGGCGGGGATACATTCAGTCCATAATGGTCAGATACACCGATTACTTCTGCACCCTCTGGCCATTCTCCTGGGCGGGCGCACCTGCTCTGCGCTGGGCACAGCCCCAGGGTGGCACCCTGGCCCACCTCCACCCCTCTGCCTCCTCTCCTGGTAGGTGGTGTCAGGATAGCTTGTGGATTTATTCTTGGGCCAACCCGGCCTTTAGAGCCCAAGAAGGACCAGCCGTTGCGTTGGGGCCAATGGCAGACCAGAGTGGGGAGAGAGCGGAGGAAAGCAAAGCCACAGGTATCCTAACCCCAGGTGGTCCCCACCTGCTGTATTTGAGAACTGAGGCAAGGAGCTGGAAGGGTTCACTGCTGTTCTGCCCACTCAAGCTCAGAGTCCACAAGCCTCCCTCCAGAAATGTGAGGCAGGAAATTCTAATTGCAGAGATGGAGACATGGGGCCCACTCCAGGACCCATAGGTTGGCGAACACCCGCCACGCAGGTCATCTGGACAGCGTGGGGGTGGCTGTGAGTTATAAGGCCTGGGTGGCCTCCTCACTAGGGTGCTGGGTGTTCCCCGGGGAGCTCGTCTGGCAGAGGAGGGAAGTGAAACCCCAGCTGGGAACATACTGCACTCACCCCCCACCCCCAGGAACAGGAAGCAGCTGGCCCACTGAGGAGGAGGGCAAGGGCGCTGTCTGTGCTCCCTGCCTGTAGATGCACTGGGGGCAGTGGCACCCTGCCCCACTGCTCCTGAGGGGGGAGGAAAAGGAAGCTCCATTTTATGGAGGAGAAGTGAGGCTCAGAAAGGTTGGCTGACAGACAAGGTCACAGAGCTGGGAAGCGGACAGGCCTCTTTTCTGGGAAGAAAGGATCCTTAAGGGGATTGGGGTGAGATTCATTTTATTGAGGGTGCTTGGGGCCAGAAAAAGTCACTCTGTATGTGTATAGATGTGTGTACACATCTGCATAGGCAAATACATGTGTGGCCCTGAGTCTGGTGGGCTAGAAGGCACCACTTAGTCTGCAGAAGCTTCCTGAACACCCGCAAGAAAGAGCTGGCAGGGATGCCTCTCAGGCCCAGAGTGGTGCAGGGACTTGACCAAAGCCACACAGCGAATCTTTGGCAGGTTCCTGGCTTGAATCCAGGTCTCCCACAGAACCTGCCTGGGAGGAAGGTGGGGAAGGGAGAGCAAGCAGCTGGAAGTCCCTCTGCAGAAACACCTCCCTGGCCCCTCCGCCCACTCCGCTATGAGGACATTAAGCATCAGAGACCACCTGGTCCAGTTAAACCTTCTCTCAACAAGGACCTCCTGTCCCATGGCTGTCCCCAGCCCCTGGATCTGGAAGTGGTTTGTTTTTGGGGTGTTTTGTTTTTGTTTTTTTGGTCTATTTTGTGGTTCACTAAGGACTTCAAGTTTTCCCTTTTGTGCATCGTAGTGAGGTGGATTACGCTTAATCCAGTGTCAAAGACCGAGGCACTCTCATTCCAGCCAGAAGTGCTCCTGGCAGCCTGTCCCTGGAAACTGTGCAGCCTTTAGTACATCCCTGCTGGGCCCACCCTATAGACCTGCCCCACCCACTGCTTGGGGCCAAACCTTATGCATGGGGGGGGGGGGGCAGGAGCTGAGAACAGCTGTGCTCTCCCCTGGCCAAAGCCTCCACTGGTCACCCACCACCATTCCTGACCTCATGGCTTCTGTACTGTTCCCAGTGGGCACAGCTCTGCTTCCTGTCCCCGAACCTCAACTCTGCAAACCCAGCCTTAGGGTGGGTTCCTTGGCTCTCAGATAGGCTACCTGTTTCACTCCCATTTGTCCCACCCTCCCTGGCACTTGGGCATTTGGCCTTTAGACCCCAACTTCCAGGGAGAAACTCCTATCCCCTCTCTGCCTCATTCCCCTCAACCAGGAGCTTCACCCACTCCCCCCAGCTGAAGGTCAAGGGAAGGCACCACTGAGCTTCCTCAGATGTTGCAGTCGAGCTGAAGGACCCAGACAGAGATGGTCAGAGGCCTCCAGATTGAGAACTGTCGTGTGCATTCTGGCCCCTCCTCCATCGCTCCTTGTCCCATTCCTCCCATCCACTCACCACTGGTCCATCCACCATCCTGCCCTTCTTTCATCCAACACACAGGCCATTCAGCCATCCTTTCTTCCATCACCCATCCATCCAGGGCCCATACAGACACTTGCCACACAGAGGACAGCAAAGGCCCGTCACACAGCAGGGACATCACACAGCAAGGACATCACACAGTGCCACCAGCTGACAAGAGATAAAGTCTTCTCTGTCTCCCTACTTCCCACTACAACCCATCAAAGAAAAAAGGGGCCAAGATGAGGGAAGGGGAGTGAAGGAGCAGGCCACCCCCCACCTCAGCCCTTCCAAGTCCCTCCAGCAAATCCTTGAAGGTGCAGGGGAGGGGAGGGAAGTGAGAGTCAAGTCAGGTGTGAGATTGAACTTTGAGACTGGACTTTGTCATGATTCAAAGTGACAAGATGTTAGCAAAACTGCCTGAGCTGTCACAAAGGCTGCAGTGGTCAGCTGGACTTGGTCCAAAGCAGTGGTCGGAAAAAAGTGAAGGATGTTGCAGTCACGTTTGTGAATAGTGACTTTGGATCTGTAAGCTCAGGGAGGGAGCTGGGGAGAGCGGAATTGCTCTGCAGGTAAGAGGGAGGTGTATCCAGGCTCCAGTGCCACCTGAAGAGAGGAGGACAGCCCAGAGACTAGAAAGGAAGGGCAGAGAGAGGAGCCAGCGGAGGGTGGGACCAAGTAAAGGGTCCCCCGAGAAGACTTACTTTGCTACAGGGAGAGTAGGGAACAGTGTACCCTGAAAAGGTTTGGAAGAACAGATCTGAGATGCCATGTGAAAGTGTCTTCTAGATGAGGCCTAATGTCACCCCGAGATCTTTAGTAAATACTCTGTTCACAAGTAGGGGAGGGCTTTGTGTAAATGGAGAAGGGGTGAAGTTTCACATCTGAGTGTCTGAGTCAGCACAGGGCCAGCAGGAACCTCTCCGCAAGAAGCAGAAGCAGCAGGGGAAGTGGTGAAAACAGCGTCCAGGGAACTCTGAACTCGGCAGAAGGCTCTGAGCTTTCAGGGGACATGAAGTCATGAAGTTAGAGAATTGAAGCACCAATTCTGCCCTCCCCACAGTGTCTTCTTCACACATGACCAGAATACACTTCAAAAGGCTAATCTGACCATGTTTCACAGAGCCGCACTCCCAAACCCCAACACACCCCAGAACTCTTCGCTTGATCTCAGGTTGAGCCCCACTTCCTGGCCTGGCCTCCAAGGCTGTCAGGGTCTGGGCCCCAGCAGACTCTCCAGATCCTCTGCATCCTGGACACACAGGCGGTCTTCACACCTCAGAGTTTCACACCCGGTCCCAGGGCCTTTGTACCTGCTGTTCCCTCTAGAACTGCCCCACCCCACCCCCAGCCCCCAGTTAACTTACTTCTCAGGACTCAGATCAGACAAGTGACTCCTGACCTTGGAACTCACCTCTGCGATTGCACTGGCAAAGAGGAGTAGAATAGCCACAAGATGGCTTAGAGTCCGTCCATGCCTTAGACTAAACTTGATTCGTGCCCTGGCACTGGGCTCACCTTTATTGAATACTTTTCATCTGAATCGTGAACAAATTAGGCGTCTGTCATCAGGTGGGCATTCCTATTTCATTAGAACAATTGGTGGGCTCTGGAGCATGGGCAGGTGTCCCAAATCAACTTCCTGTGAATGATCAGGCCATTGCCCAAATTAGGAAATGTTGCTTGCAAGCTTGGGAGAAAATTGAATCTAAGGGACAAGTGGCTGTCTCTTTTCAAAAGGTATTGCAAGAACCAAAGAGCCCTATACTGAATTTATTTCCTGGCTTCAAGAGGTTATTAAAAAACAAATTACCGCCCTGGCTGGTTGGCTCAGTGGTAGAGTGTCGGCCTGGCGTGCAGGAGTCCCGGGTTCGATTCCTGGCCAGGGCACACAGGAGAAGCGCCCATCTGCTTCTCCACCCCTCCCCCTCTCCTTCCTCTCTGTCTCTCTCTTCCCCTCCTGCAGCCGAGGCTCCATTGGAGCAGAGTTGGCCCGGGTGCTGAGGATGGCTCTGTGGCCTCTACCTCAGGCAATAGAGTGGCTCTGGATGCAGCAGAGCAACGCCCCAGATGGGCAGAGCATCGCCCCCTGGTGGGCATGCTGGGTGGATCCCGGTCGGGCGCATGTGGGAGTCTGTCTGACTGCCTTCCCATTTCCAACTTCAGAAAAATACAAAAAAAAAAAAAAATTACCAATATTGAAGCTGCTGATACTTTACTTCAACTATTAGCAGTTCAAAACACTAACCAAGATTGCCCAAAAAGCTATCGGCCCAATGAAAGGAAAATTAGACTTAACCGGATACATTAAAATTTGCCAAGGAGTTGGTACTGAGAGTTACAGAGCTACTATGATGGCTCAGACTGTGGCAGGATTAAAGTTAAACTCAAAATTTCCAGGAAAATGCTATAATTGTGGCAAGTTAGGACATACTAAAAAGAATTGTAATAAAAAAAAAAAGCAATAGAATAACTCCTCAGCAAAAACAACGGAATGAGGGAGGAAAGCCGCCCAGAATATGCCCACATTGTAGGAAAGGTAAACCATTGGTCTACCAGGGGTCCCCAAACTTTTTACACAGGGGGCCAGTTTACTGTCCCTCAGACCGTTGGAGGGCCGCCACATACAGTACTCCTCTCACTGACCACCAATGAAAGAGGTGCCCCTTCCGGAAGTGCAGCGGGGGGCCAGATAAATGGCCTCAGGGGGCCGCATGTGGCCCGCAGGCCGTAGTTTGGGGACGCCTGGTAGCCAATGCCATTCTTGATATCATTAAAATGGAACACTGCTTCAGGGAAACCACCAGCGGGGCGTGTTTCCAGCCCCATTCCCAAAAGGGAGCATGCCCAGTGCAGCAGGAAGGTTCTACTCCGCAATGTCACAGTTTAGTCTAAGGCAGGGGTCCCCAAACTACGGCCCGCGGGCCACATGCGGCCCCCTGAGGACATTTATCTGGCCCCCACCACACTTCCAGAAGGGGCACCTCTTTCATTGGTGGTCAGTGAAAGGAGCATAGTTCCCACTGAAATACTGGTCAGTTTGTTGATTTAAATTTATTTGTTCTTTATTTTAAATATTGTATTTCTTCCCGTTTTGTTTTTTTACTTTAAAATAAGATATGTGCAGTGTGCATAGGGATTTGTTCATAGTTTGTTTTTTTTTATAGTCCAGTCCTCCAACAGTCTGAGGGACAGTGAACTGGCCCCCTGTGTAAAAAGTTTGGGGATCCCTGGTCTAAGGCATGGACGGACTCTAAGCCATCTTGTGGTTATTCTACTCCTCTTTGCCAGTGCAATCGCAGAGGTGAGTTCCAAGGTCAGGAGTCACTTGTCTGATCTGAGTCCTGAGAGGTAAGTTAACTGGGGGTTGGGGGGTGGGGTGGGGCAGTTCTAGAGGGAACAGCAGGTACAAAGGCCCTGGGACCGGTCGGCTGTGTGTCCAGGGTGCAGAGGATCTGGAGAGTCTGCTGGGGTCCAGACCCTGACAGCCTTGGAGGCCAGGCCAGGAAGTGGGGCTCAACCTGAGATCAATTAATCCCAGCCACAGCAGACAGTACAGCAGTAGTAGATATTACTACCAGAGAGGGTATTCTTTTAACTCCAGACAGGACCCTGTAAAGGTTAAAACCGGTTTTTGTGGATGACTACCTCCCAATATGGTGGGACTTTTTCTAGGACATTCTAGTTTAACATCAAAAGGAGTTCAAGTTCATAGTGGAGTTATTGGCAGGGACTATACTGGGGAAATTTTAGTCCTGATGTCTTCCTCAATCCCATGGAAGGCAGATCCTGGAGAACAGATCGCTTAATTTTCATTGGTGCCCTATATTCCAATTGGATCAAGTCAGAAGGTCCACGGCTCACAAGGATTTGGGAGCTCTGGACAAGCAGCGTTGTTTTTTTTTAACAGAAAACATTTTAGATGAATGTGTTACCTGTGAAATTAGTATACAAAATAAAAAATTTAAGGGTTTAATTGATACAGGGACAGATATATCCATTATCAGCATTCTTGGTCTTGCAATTGGCCCCTTCAAGAGGCCAATATCTGTACTTGGCCTAGGTACTGCAAGAGGTTTAAAGCAAAGTGTTAACATACACTCTTGCTCTGGACCAGATGGTCAGCCTGCGACATTACAGCCCTATGTTGCAGAACTTCCTAACAATCTTTGGGGAAGAGATCTTTTAGAACAATGGCAAGCAGAAATTCATATTCCCACTCTCCCACAGCACAGCAAACAAAGCCAGAAAATTATGAAGCAGCAAGGATGTATTCCGGGGAGTGGCACTGGTAAGACATCATCAAGGCATTACAGTACCCTTAGCTGCAGGCAATGCGACAGCCGACAAACTGGTTATGCCCGCTCTTACGGAGGCAAGTCAGTTTCATGACTGGACGCATGATAATGCTACAGGACTCCGTGGTAGATTCCATTTGTCTTGGAAACAGGTTAAAGATATTGTACACACGTGTCCTAAATGTCAAACCATTAACAATCTCAAACAATCGCCTCCTGAGATTAATCCCGAGGCTTGGAACCAAATCACATTTGGCAGATAGATGTGACGCACATTCCATCTTTTGGTAAAAAATCATGTTCCAAAAGGTTTATTGGAATGCTAATCGCTGCTATCATGCTTACTACTGTTGCAGCAGTATCAGGAGTAGCCTTACATCAAAGTATGCAAACTACTGAATTTATTCAGAAATGGCATGGAAATGCTAGTTTAGCATGGGGAAGTCAAATTCACATTGATCAAGAAATCAACACACGCCTAGTAGATTTAGAAAATGCGATGTTGTTCGGGGAAGAACTACTAACTGTAAAAATACAGCTTAAACTTCACTGTGACTGGAATCATACCTCATTCTGTGTAACCCCACACAAATTATAATGAGACTCTTACTTCTTGGAATAGTGTCCAATGTCATAATCTTAGTTTAGACATTGTACAGCTTCAGGCTGATGTTTTTAACATACAAAATGCCCAGTTAGAACTTTTTTTTTTTTTTCATTTTTCCGAAGCTGGAAACGGGGAGGCAGTCAGACAGACTCTGCATGCACTCAACCAGGATCCACCTGGCATGCCCACCAGGGGGCAATGCTTTGCCCCTCTGGGGCGTCGCTCTGTTGCTTCCAGAGCCATTCTAGTGCCCAAGACAGAGGCCACAGAGCCATCCTCAGCGCCCGGGCCATCTCTGCTCCAATGGAGCCTCGCTGCGGGAGGGGAAGAGAGAGACAGAGGAAGGAGAGGGGGAGGGGTGGAGAAGCAAATGGGCACCTCTCCTGTGTGCCCTGGCCAGGAATCGAACCCGGGACTCCTACACGCCAGGCCGATGCTCTACCGCTGAGCCAACCAGCCAGGGCCCCAGTTACAACTTTTTTTTTTCTTTCTTTTTTTTTTAACAGAGACAGAAAGAGAGTCAGAGAGAGGGATAGACAGGGACAGACAGACAGGAATGGAGAGATGAGAAGCATCAATCATTAGTTTTTCATTGCGTGTTGCAACACCTCAGTTGTTCATTGATTGCTTTCTCATATGTGCCTTGACCGCAGGCCTTCAGTAGACTGAGTAACCCCTTGCTCGAGCCAGCGACCTTGGGCTCAAGCTGGTGAGCTTTTGCTCAAGCCAGATGAGCCCACGCTCAAGCTGGCAACTTCGAGGTCTCGAACCTGGGTCTTCCGCATCCCAGCCCAATGCTCTATCCACTGCGCCACTGCCTGGTCAGGCCCAGTTACAACTTTTATCAGCTTCCAAAACTGTGTGTAGCACTGCTGATGGTCTGCAAATCCCTTAAACAAATGTTAGAAAAACAAAAAGGGAGAGATAAGGATCCACCAGCAACTCAATATAAAGCATTGTTTAGTCTAAATTTTTAGAATTATCCTTCTTTGCCCTCCACAGCTGCGGATCAACATTACTCTGCTTCTTCCTTATCTTCTGTTTCAGAACATCCACTCATGTGGTGGCAGGATCCGGTGACCAACCTTTGGGCAAAGGGACAGTTGTTAACCTGGGGACGGAGTTTTGTATCTCACCTTCTACAGTAGAAGCCCCACTTTCGGTACCCTCTATGACCTGGAGCCCCCAATCATGCAGATGGAGGGACTAACCCTCCAGACTACCCATCTGGCAGGTCTGATGCAAACAATGAAGAAGGCAGCTCTTCCAACCTGGGGACAGATAAAACATCTGTGCCAAGAAGCAGAGAAACGATTGAAACAGCAGAAAACTTCAATGACGGCCCCTAACATGAGGCTGCAAAACTGCTTATGCAGCTATACAAAAACAAAAAGGGGGACATGTGGGAAATGGCCGAGAGATTAAACTGCAGGCTTCAGACAAGTCTGTGGTGTGGACTTTGGAACGCCAAGTCCTGCGGGGCAGAACTCTGTTCTGGCAAGCACTACTAGGATTGTTTATAGGAAGAGCTGATCCCTATGGCCATTTTCCTACAGGCCTGGGGGGCATCGGTTGGCCATCTTTCTCTGCACCTGAATCTATTGTAGACTAATTTGACCCAGGCTCTGCTAATTTGCTTGATGAGCTAAGAGACCAATAAATACGATGAGGCTGCAGAGATCTGGGCTCTCAGTCCCAGAGGCTGGGAGTCCCCTGTAGCCATCTTTTCTGTATGTTATGTCTCGTGTGCTTTTAAGTCCTGCAGTGCCTTCCTTTCGTGCACACCCACGGCTTAGCTGGTTGCTGCAGGAAGGCCTGGGCACTTTTGTCAATAATCACAATTACAAAAATGTACCCACAACAATTTTTTATTGAGCAGTTACAATAAGCCAGGTGCAACGCTAAATATTTAACATGGATAATTTCATTTCATATAAGCCTAAGCGGTAGGTACTATTATTATCCCCATTTTACACAGAAGAAAACTGAGGCCCACAGATATTTGAAGATTTGGCCAGGTCAGAGGACATTTTTTGCCTGAAGATGTTCCTTTGGTTGTTCATTAGAACGAAGTGTGTGCCTCTCTAGCACCCCAAGTTTTTTGTCGTTTTGTGTTGTTTTTTTTTACAGAGACAGAGAGAGAGTCAGAGAGAGGGATAGACAGTCAGGAACGAAGAAAGATGAGAAGCATCAATCATTCTTTTTTTGTTGTGCATTGCGATACGTTAGTTGTTCACTGATTGCTTTCTCATATGTGCCTTGACCACGGGCCTTCAGCAGACCGAGTAACCCCCTGCTCGAGCCAGTGACCTTGGGTCCAAGCTGGTGAGCTTTTGCTCAAACCAGATGAGCCCAAGCTCAAGCTGGCGACCTCAGGGTCTCGAACCTGGGTCCTCGGCATCCCAGTTCGACGCTCCATCCACTGCACCACCGCCTGGTCAGGCACACCCCAAGTTTTTAAAGAAAACACCCTATTTTTCCTAATGGATTCACAGGTCCTAGGGATGTGTTTAAGCACCGGGCATTAAAAGGAAGAACAGCATCATGTATATTAATAGACCCCGTTTCCTTTGTTCAGGGAGCACTTCCCACTTGACACAAAGGCACTTTTCCTGTCCTGCATAATCAGTTCCAGGCCCAATAAAAGCAAATATAAAAACTGGTACTGAAATGCATCTAAACTCCGCCACCAACTTGCTGGGTGGGACTCAGTTTCCTTATCTCCCTTATGAGATGTAACATGATCACACTGTTCTTGCCAAAAATGTTTTTTAGCCAGGATCACCTAGTCATGTGGGAAAAAGACAAATCTAGACCCTGGGTCATTTTTTAATTTTTTTATTTTTTTACAGAGACAGAGAGTCAGAGAGAGGGATAGATAAGGACAGACAGACAGGAATGGAGAGAGATGAGAAGCATCAATCATCAGTTTTTCGTTGCGACACATTAGTTGTTCATTGATTGCTCTCTCATATGTGCCTTGACTGCAAGCCTTCAGCAGACCAAGTAACCCCTTGCTCGAGCCAGCAACCTTGGGTCCAAGCTGGTGAGCTTTTGCTCAAACCAGATGAGCCCACACTCAAGCTGGCGACCTCAGAGTCTCAAACCTGGGTCCTTCGCATCCTAGTCCAACGCTCTATCCACTGCACCACTGCCTGGTCAGGTGACCCTGGGTCATTTTCAACACAACTGACCTGTCTCTTCAAAACAATTCTTCCAGAGTCTACGTCACAAGCCCTAGCCAGGTAGTCAACTGGTTAGAGTGGCACCCCGATTTGCTAAGGTTGCAGGTTAGATCCATCCCCTGTCAGGGCACATACTAGAATCAACCAATGAGTGGAGCAACAAATCAATGTTTCTTTCTCCCCTCTCTCCTTTATGTCTAAAATCAATTTTAAAAAAAAGTATGTCACAAAAGACACTAAAAGGACTTGACAAGTTGACTGAATTATGGTGGGGTGAGGGGTCCTTTAAAGCAGCGGGTCCCAACCCCCAGGGCCACAGACCGGTACCAGTCCGTGGGCCATTTGGTACCGGTTCGCAGAGAAAGAATAAATAACTTACATTATTTCCGTTTTATTTATATTTAAGTCTGAACAATGTTTTATTTTTTTTTTAAATGACCAGATTCCCTCTGTTACATCCGTCTAAAACTCACTCTTGACACTTGTCTCGGTCACGTGATACATTTATCATTCCCACCCTAAAGGCTGGTCCGTAAAAATATATTCTGACATTAAACCGGTCCGGGTTTAATGTCAGAACCTTTAAAAAGGTTGGGGACCACTGTTCTAAAGAGCTGTTTTGGAGCCCGTGCCTCACTTCCCTCTTCGTCCCGGGAGCAGGCCCCCCTCCCCCTCCTTCTTCCCCTCCCCTCCCCCCTCCCCCTCCCCCTCCCCCTTCCCCTCCCCCTCCCCCTCAGGAGTACTACCTTTACCTTGCTCTCTCCTGAGCTCCAAGGGCCCTTCTTGTCTCTGTAACTTGTTTCCTGAGCCCATTTCTTCTACAGCTCTCTTCTTCTACCTCTGTGACTCTCTACATAAACTTCCTCTTACAATTTGGGGGAAAAAACTGTTTTGGAGATTGCCAGGAAAACTTGGATGAGGACTGATATTACAGGACATTTCAGAGTCAGAGTTCATTGTCTTAGTATGGTAATGGCAGTGTGGACTGTGTCCTTGCTCTCATGGGTGAATGGTTAGGATGTCTGCAATGGACTCTCAAATGGTTCTGGAAGGAAAAAAAGGAGAAAATGGAAGAGAGAAACAAAAGCAACCAATTATTATTTTTTAAAACTATTGATTTTATAGATAGGATAGAGAGAGAGAAAAGCGGGAGGGGGGGGGGGAGCAGGAAACACCAACTCCTAGTAGTTGCTTCTTGTATGTGCCTTGACCAGGCAAGCCCAGGGTTTCAAACCAGCGACCTCAGCATTCCAGGTTTACACTTTATCCACTACGTCACCACAGGTCAGGCCACAAATTGTTAACAATGTGTGATCTAAGGGAAGGATTTACTGGTATTTTATTGTGCTATTCATTTCAGCTTTTTGGTAGGTCTGAAATTTTTTCAAAATTAAAAGTAAGAAAAAATCAGAGAGGAGAGAGTAGTTGTTTGAGCCAGATCACTCAGAGCCCTTTCCGGCTGTAGAGTCCAGGGCCCTATACTAGTTTTGGGAATGTCATAACCAAGTACCACAGACCAGGTGGCCGAACCAGTACACATTTCCTTGCTCACAGTTCTGGAGGCTGGAAGTCCGACCATCAGCAGGTTTGGTTTCTTCTGGGGCCTCTCTCTGTGGTTTGTGGGTGGCTTTCTGTGTGTCCTCACAGGCCTTTTCTCTGTGCCTGTCCCCATGTCTTTCTGTAAATCACTCCTCTTCCTATAAGGATACCAGAGACACTGGAGTAAGGCCCACCCGCAGGGCCCCATTTTAACTTCATCACCCCTCCAAAGGCCCATCTCCAAATACAGTCACATGCTGGCCCTGGCCAGTTGGGTCAGTGGTAGAGCGTCAGCCTGGCGTGCAGGAGTCCCGGGTTCGATTCCCAGCCAGGGCACACAGGAGAAGTGCCCATCTGCTTCTCCACCCCTCCCCCTCTCCTTCCTCTCTGTCTCTCTCTTCCCCTCCTGCAGCCAAGGCTCCATTGGAGCAAAGTTGGCCCAGGCGCTGAGGATGGCTCCATGGCCTCTGCCTCAGGTGCTAGAATGGCTCTGGTTGTGACAGAGCGATGCCCCGGATGGGCAGAGCATAGCCCCCTGGTGGGCATGCCGGGTAGATCCCAGTTGGGCGCATGCGGGAATCTGTCTGACTGCCTCCCTGTTTCCAACTTCAGAAAGATACAAAAAAAAAAAAAAAAAATACAGTCCCATGCGGTATTGGGGGTAAGGGCTTCAACATATGGATTTGGGGCCATATTTCTGCCCAGAACAGACCTAAGGCTACCTTGAGCTTCACCCCAAACTCCACAGGGGCACGTGGAGGCCTTTTCCATCAACCTGTCTGTCCTTCCGGCAGAGCGAAGGTGGAACTCCTGCTAGGACTGGGGAAGATGGGAGGCAGAGGTGGCCCTCCGCCTTCAGCACCACGACCTTCTCATTGCTGCAGTGCCACCGTCCCCACCATGCTGCTTCACACCGCCCCCACCATGCTACTTCACACCATCCCCACCGTGCAGCTTCACGCCGTCCCCCACCGTGCTGCTTCACACCGTCCCCACCGTGCTGCTTCACGCTGTCCCCCACCATGCTGCTTCACACCGTTCCCGCCGTGTTGCTTCACGCTGTCCCCCACCGTGCTGCTTCACACCGTCCCCGCCGTGTTGCTTCACGCTGTCCCCCACCGTGCTGCTTCACACCGCCCCCCACCGTGCTGCTTCACACCGCCCCCCACCGTGCTGCTTCACACCGTCCCCCACCATGCTGCTTCACACCAGGCACACATGACACATACACCCTGCTGCCAGACAGCTGCCCAGACAGTTTCTCAGGGTCAAAGTCATGCCACATGGTAACCTGTGACAAGGCTCCTCCCTGCCCTGGAGGCAGGATTACAGTGCCTCTGCTCCCAGCCAAACAGATGGTAAAAGTTACATTTACGATAGAAATGTAAGTTATAAAAATTAATAATTTACTTTTACCTATAATTAAGTGAAACACTCCAGAAACCTTAAACATACGTCTATACTCTAGCTAAACCCATGATCAAAAATGCGTGAAACGCCTACAGGTGGTAGCACAGTGGATATAGTGTCAACCTGGAATGCTGAGGTCCCAGGTTCAAAAACCTGCGGTCCCGGCTTGAGCATGGGCTCATTGATATGATGCCATGGTCTCTGGCTTGAGCAAGGGGTCACTGGCTAGGCTGGAGCCCCCTGGACAAGGCATGTATGAGAAGCAATCAGCAAACAACTAAAGTGTTGCAACTACAAATTGATATTTCTCTTTTCCTCCCACTCTCTCTCAAAAAAATTTTTAAAAATGCATGAAACACTTTTTGCTTGAAGATGTTCCTTTGGTTTTATTTACAATGAAGTGTAGCCCAGTGTGTACCTCCCTGGCACCCCAAATTCTTTGAAGGAAACAGCCTGTCTTTTCATTTTAAAATGCATAGGCCCCAGCCCTCACCTGACCCACGAGGGCAGCTCTTGTAGGGGGAGCTCTTAGTCCCGCAGGCCACTCCTCACTCTCCTGTCCTTCTTCAGAAAACTCTTTCTCTCTTTCTTCTTTGGGAGTCCATTTCTTCATTCCTGGAGACCCTACTCCACCCCACCCAAGCCTTTGGTTCAGCAGAGACTGACGGAGGGTTTGGGATGGTGGTCCATAAAATTTAACATTGGCTGCCTCTGTCCGCAAGCCCAGCGGCTTTCTGTCACCCACACCTGACCACGTTCTCACCCCAGACCCCAGCCTCCCCGCAGGGCTGCATTCTGACTTCCATAGGCCCAAACACCTTTGTTTTGGAAGGCCCTTTCCTCCATGAAAAAAAAAAATTTTTTTTAAATTACATTTGAGGACTGCAGTAATATAGAGATAAATATACTCCAAACTGGCTTCATTCTTCTATATTTATTATTACTGTCTTCTTTTTTTCTTCTAATTTTTTTTATTTTTAAGTTTTATTATTTTTAATTGATTTTATTGGGGTGACACAGGCTAACAGTAGACAGGTTTCAGGTGCCCAATTCTATGACACATCTCTGTACACTGTATTGTGTGTTGTGTGTTCACCCCCCCCCCCCCCCCGCCCCAAGTCAAGTCTTCGTCCATCATCTTCTGATTTTTTTTTTTTTTTTACAGAGACAGAGAGTCAGAGAGAGGGATAGACAGGGACAGACAGACAGGAACGGAGAGAGATGAGAAACATCAATCATTAGTTTTTTGTTGTGACACCTTAGTTGTTCACTGATTGCTTTCTCATATGTGCCTTGACCGTGGGCCTTCAGCAGACCGAGTAACCCCTTGCTGGAGCCAGCGGCCTTGGGTCCAAGCTGGTGAGCTTTTGCTCAAGCCAGATGAGCCCGCGCTCAAGCTGGAGACCTCGGAGTCTCGAACCTAGGTCCTTCCACATCCCAGTCCAACGCTCTATCCACTACACCACCCACCGCCTGGTCAGGCCATCATCTTCTGATTTTATTTATTTATTCATTTTTTTAGAGGGGGAGAGAGAGAGAGAGAGAGAGAAGGGGAGGGAGGAGCAGGAAGCTTCAACTCCCATATGTGCCTTGACCAGGCAAGCCCAGAGTTTTGAACCAGCAACCTCAGCATTCCAGGTCGATGCTTTATCCACTGTGCCACCACAGGTCAGGCCATCTTCTGATTTTAAATGAAATTTAAATGAAACATTTCTGTGGGGTCCTGGGCACAAAGCCTTCTTTGTGTCACACTTAGAAGTGGGCTTCTCTGCTACCCAGAGCCTGCCCCCTCCTCTGCTTCCTCCTGTGCCTCACTTTCCCTTCCAGACCATAGTGGGGAGAGGAAGGCAAGCAGCATATTTTCAAAACTAAAACAAAGACAAAAAATAAAATAAAAGGACAGTTCTCTGATATGAATCATGCCCCTCCCCTAGTGCGTGAAAGTCACTGAGATGATTCTGTTTGTTTTAAATATGACTTACTAGAAAGCCCGGCGGTCATATGAAATGACCGCTGTTCTAGATATTATAAATTGTAATTAAAATGATTTGTGCAAAGGTGTCTGCTAATTCAAACTGAATTACCCAGGGCAGGCGGCAAGGACGCCCCTTTGCTTACTGCCCCACGGGGTTTCCCCCTTCTACTTGCTTAATTGCTTAAAGTAGAGTGCAATGAAGGAAACCACTGGTGGTACATTTCTTAAGAGCCACTGCTAGCTCAATAAATAAAGGTGATTTAAATAATAAAATGTTAATTCACATGTCAAAGATCTCTTTGTACACAACATTTCTTTTTTTTTTTTTTTTTTTTTTTTTCATTTTTCTGAAGCTGGAAACGGGGAGAGACAGTCAGACAGACTCCCGCATGCGCCCGACAGGGATCCACCCGGCACGCCCACCATGGGGCGACGCTCTGCCCACCAGGGGTTGATGCTCTGCCCATCCTGGGCGTCGCCATGTTGCGACCAGAGCCACTCTAGCGCCTGAGGCAGAGGCCACAGAGCCACCCCCAGCGCCCGGGCCATCTTTGCTCCAATGGAGCCTTGGCTGCGGGAGGGGAAGAGAGAGACAGAGAGGAAAGCGCGGTGGAGGGGTGGAGAAGCAAATGGGCGCTTCTCCTGTGTGCCCTGGCCGGGAATCGAACCCGGGTCCTCCGCACGCTAGGCCGACGCTCTACCGCTGAGCCAACCGGCCAGGGCTTTTTTTTTTTTTTTAATACAGAGACAGAGAGAGAGAGTCAGAGAGAGGAAGAGACAGGGACAGACAGACAGGAACGGAGAGAGATGAGAAGCATCAATCATTAGTTTTTCATTGCGTGTTGCAACACCTTAGTTGTTCATTGATTGCTTTCTCATATGTGCCTTGACCGCGGGCCTTCAGCAGACTAAGTAACCCCTTGCTGGAGCCAGCGACCTTGGGCTCAAGCTGGTGAGCCTTGCTCAAACCAGATGAGCCTGCGCTCAAGCTGGCAACCTCGGGGTCTCGAACCTGGGTCTTCCACATCCCAGTCCAACGCTCTATCCACTGCGCCACCGCCTGGTCAGGCTGTACACAACATTTCTTGTGTAGATCTTTCCATCATTTTTTTTTTTTTTTTTTGTATTTTTCTGAAGCTGAAAACGGGGAGAGACAGTCAGACAGACTCCCGCATGCGCCCGACCGGGATCCACCCGGAACGCCCACCAGGGGGCGATGCTCCGCCCCTCCCGGGCGTGGCTCTGTTGCGACCAGAGCCACTCTAGTGCCTGGGGCAGAGGCCAAGGAGCCATCCCCAGCACCCAGGCCATCTTTGCTCCAATGGAGCCTCGGCTGCGGGAGGGGAAGAGAGAGACAGAGAGGAAGGAGAAGGGGAGGGGTGGAGAAGCAGATGGGCGCCTCTCCTGTGTGCCCTGGCCGGGAATCGAACCCGGGACTTCTACACGCCAGGCCGATGCTCTACCACTGAGCCAACTGGCCAGGGCCTCCATCATTTTTAAGCTCGCCTTGCAGAGGACCATCAATTATTTTTAATTTTATGTCCGTTCTTTCCCGAACTCTTGAACAGGCAACATAAAGTTGACCGTGTCCAAATGCAGGCTCAGGTAAAAAAATGCCAACATGCTTAAGTGTTTGGCCCTGAGACTTTTTGATGGTCATAGCAAAGGCAAGTTTTACAGGAAATTGTCTACGTCTCAATTGAAATGGCAACCCTGTTTGAGATGGAGCCAAATCAATTCTTGGAATGACATGTATTTCACCTTTAGAGGAGCCAAAGACTTAGCTATTATGACATTATTTTTCAATTGGAGAACCTCTAGTCTTGTACCATTGCAAAGATCCCTTCTGGTGTTAAGATTTCTTAACAGCATAATAATTGCTCCAATCTTTAACCTCAATTTGTGAGGTGGCATGCCAGAAGGCGGGACTATTTGAATGCCGTGAAGGCGGGACTAACTTCACCCCATTGGCTAGTACAGTTATGCAAGCAACCAATAAGCTATCGGCAACAAACACACTTAAGCCGCATATAATAAAGATTTTTCTCTTTCAAGAGGAAAAAAATATAAAAATAGGAAGCAACAGAAAGGTTTTAACAGTAGGGGGTGGGCACTCAGGATACTCTATATTGAATGAATATGTCCTCTGTGTGGATTTTTGTGTGGCCTTTGAAATGGTGCTTACTTGCAAGGGACTGCAAAAATTTGGGAAAACGTTAATGTTAAGCAAAAGGGATTAAAAGGTACAAAATAGACATTATAATGGCAGTCACAGATTTTACATAGAAAAAGACTAAAGAATGACCTATTTCTTAAGGAATGTTCTGTACAAATATTCATATTGTATATAGTATACTGTTTTGTGAATATGACAGTTTATCATTTTTTTAATCCTAAGAAATGGTCTCCAGGTATGGGATTATTACATTTAAATGTTGTTAGGTAGCCACGCAGTATTTCATACCTGGTGGATAAAAATGGATTATTTAAAGATTTTATTTAGAAGTCAAGGATGATAATAGATCAAGAGATGTCATTAAGTGAAGGGAACTCATCTGTGTCCCTCACTTTTAAAATAGGGAATCTGAGGACCCAGAGAGACACCAAGTGTGTCTTGAATTGGGCAGAAGGACAAGGTCCCATCACTTGCTCTGGGTCATTTGGTGAGGTCCCCATTGAGTGTCTGCCACTCCTGGGCTCACTTAAACCTCCCAACAGCCCTGCACGAAGGGCAGAGGAGTGAAGAGAGGCTGGGGGGGGGGGGGTGTTTAGGGCGTAAAAAGAACGCAGTGTGCCCGTCTCAGGGACCGCTTGGGGCGCCCGATCCTGCTGAGTAATCCTTTCCCCAGTGAGCACGGGGCCTCGCCTTTCCTGCTGAATCACAGTCACTGTGACTTTTCGCTGAGTCACGGTCCCGAGGTCTGTTTTTGCTGAGTCACAGTACCAGCTGCAGGTTGGGACCGGGGTTAATCTCTGGTGGAGGCGGCGACTGCCTGGGGCCAGCACGTCCTGGATGACCGCTGTGTCCTGGCAAAGCCAAGCCTCCCCTCCTCCCACCTCCTGCAGCTTCTTTTTTTTTTCTCCTGCAGCTTCTTAGCCTGTCGTCCTCCCTGTCCCTGTTTTAGAAAACTAGTATTTCTCAGTAGCCTCCCACAGGCCATGGGGCTTCATTAAATGGCAGAGCCCTGTGAGGTGGGCGTTGTGGTCCCAGTTGGAGGTGGGGAGCCACTCAAACGCAAAGACAACGGCCAAAGAGACAAGGTCACGAAACACCGGCTGCGAAGAGCACAGAAGTAGGACCAGGAAACTCATGGCAGCATCTGGGTTGGAACCCAGTGGGCCATAGGTGAAATGTGAATATAGGGTTTATATAATTAATTTGTATGGAATTCCCTGATGATGTTTAGAATTAATTGTACTGCTGTTGCAAAAGACTCCCCTGCTAAAGAATTTGGGAAATGATATCTGCAATTTACCATCAAACGAGCGGTGGGGGGGGGGGGGGATATATATATTATATTGGATCTATGTGTATATAATGGAAAGAGAATGAGTGATAAAACAAATAAGACAATGTCAATGTAAGAAACGTCCAAACCTTTAAGAATTTTTATGAGTTTATTTGACAATTGCCAGGAAGCAAAATCTCAACCGGATTGAGAAAATGCTACAGAGAATGGCAGTTTTACCACTTATTTACACAACTGAATCAAAGGGAAGATATTGAGTGGGGGTTACATGCAATCCACTGGTGATAGATTAGGGAAGTGGGAGAAAGCAAAGCCGGGAAATGTCTGGGACTTTTGCATTGGTGGGTCCAGGATGGTTAACAATGAACATTTACAGCACATGGAGATGGTATGTGGGAGAAGGAGATAGCAATGAGAGGTAAGCTTGAAGGGCTCTGTGGTCTGATTGTGTCCTGAGAAGTCTGGGAAAAGGAATTGATTACGTTGACATTCCAAAGGCATGTGATCAGGTATGTTATCTGAGATGCAAGAGAGGACAGGCTCAGGTAAGGTAAAGACTGACCTTTGTTAGGGAAATATACTGGTCTAGGACCTGACTACTCTCCATGAATTGCTTTTATAGAACATTTCAATTTCAGACCATCCTATGTGGCGACTTTAGGTCTGAGATTGTCAGGCCACCGTGTGGGCCTCCCCTGAGCTTGTCAGATTTAGTATGTGGCCTCTTTTTCATCTACAACAAAATACTAACTGGTGACGCTAGGTGACATTATTCAGAAATCCTCTGTATTCTCATTCTTGCCACTTCCCTGGACATTTGAAATTATTTCAAAGAAGTTTACTTTTTGAGGGAAGAAAATAAAAAGTAAAGGTGAGGTGTCTGAGATTCAAAACTCCTAAATAAGAGCAAGGTGATTTTCACCTTACTCAGAACCATCCAGAAATTTCTAGATAGGAAAAAGCTCTGGCTGAATCATGAGGGGGGAACTGGAGGCCACCCTTGGACCAAACCTGACAGCTAATGCTTCCTGAGGCTCTTCCACCAGGTCCCGTCGGAGCTTGTTACAGATAGTAAACTGATTTAATCCTTACCACATCCCATTGAGCTGATTTTGTCAGACGAGAAAATAAAAACTGAGAAGGGCCTGGCGCAGTGGATAGAGTGTCGGACTGGGATGTGGAAGGACCCAGGTTCGAGACCCCAAGGTCGCCAGCTTGAGCGCAGGCTCATCTGGCTTGAGCAAAAAGCTCGCCAGTTTGGACCAAAGGTCGCTGGCTAAAGCAAGGGGTTACTCGGTCTGCTGAAGGCCATGGTCAAGGCACATATGAGAAAGCAGTCAATGAACAACTAAGGTGTCCCAATGAGAAACTAATGATTGATGCTTCTCATCTCTCTCCGTTCCTGTCTGTCTATCCCTCTCTATCCCTCTCTCTGACTCTCTCTCTGTCCCTGTAAAAAAAAAAAAAAAAAAAAGCTGAGAAGGGTACAAGTGCACACAAGTATGCTTTCTGCTCCTTTCCCCCTTCTCTCTCTTTCTAAAAATGAATATATAAAATCTAAAAAAAAAAAAAAAAACAGTGAAGGGAAGAACTTCAGAAAAGCTGGGCTGAGTTTGCTTCACAGCTCATTAAGATATAATTGACATACGAAAACTTTACATATTTAAAGTATATAATTTGATGAGTTTTAATAAGGACACCTGTGAAACCATCATCTCCATGATCAAGATAAGGACCTTATTCACCACTCCCCAAAATTTCCTCACGGTCCTTTGTAACCCTCCTCACCCCCACCACCTTCCAGTTAGGTAACCATTGGTCTGATTAGAGCTTCTAGAATTTTATATAATCCTATATACATTTTTATATACAATTTTATATTAATATAATCAGTAAGAAGTTTTTTTGTTGTTTGTTTGTTTAAGTCTGGCTGTTTTTACTCAGTATAATTATTTAGGGATTTATTCATGTGGGGAGCCATGATTTATTCCTTTTTATTGCTGAGTATCCAGTGTATGTTATACCACAACATGCTAATCCAGGGGTCCCCAAACTTTTTACACAGGGGGCTAGTTCACTGTTCCTCAGACCGTTGGAGGGCCGGACTATAAAAAAAAACTATGAACAAATCCCTATGCACACTGCACATATCTTATTTTAAAGTAAAAAAACAAAATGGGAACAAATACAATATTTAAAATAAAGAACAAGTAAATTTAAATCAACAAACTGACCAGTATTTCAATGGGAGCTATGCTCCTTTCACTGACCACCAATGAAAGAGGTGCCCCTTCCGGAAGTGCGGCGGGGGCCGGATAAATGGCCTCAGGGGGCCGCATGCAGCCCACAGGGCCGTAGTTTGGGGACCCCTGTGCTTATCCATTCACCTGAAACAGATATATGGGCTGTTTCCAGTATGGGGACTATGACAAATCAAGCTGTTGTGACCATTCATGGACAGGTCTTTGTGTGGACACGTGCTTTCATTCCTTGTACATAAATAAACACTCAGGAGTGGAACAGCAGGTGTATGTTTTGCTTCTTAAGAAATTACCAAACTATTTTCCAAAGTGGTTGTACTGTAGGGGAGGAAAAAACAACTGTGTCCTCTACCATCCTAGGTTCGCCAGCTGGGGTCCTAGAAATCAAACTGACCAAAGACAAATTAACAAGGGAGAAACAAACAGTTTATGAACACAGGCAGCGCACATACACATGGCGGAGACTACGTAGTCACTAACTAAAAGGCTGGTCAGAAGTGGGGCTTATGTAGCACCCTCACAAAGAAAAGGAAGAAGGCTGTGGCAGGGTAAACGTATGGGGGAAATGAAAGGAAAATAAGGATTAGTTTGGGAAGGTTTATTGTGTGGATTCCTCTCTTCTCTGGGCTGATAAGAATCTAGAGTTGTCTCAGGTGATTAAGAACCTAAGCTTGCTTCTAAGCAAATGAGAGGCAAGGCAGAGAGCCATTTTGGTATTTGCAGTTTCTCAATTGTCTGCAGTTCAAAATAACCCTTATGCCAAAGTGGCGTATTTTGGGGTGGCATCTTCTGATGCCCTATAGCAGCGGTTCTCAACCTGGGGGTTGCGACCCCGGCGGGGGTCAAACGACCAAAACACAGGGGTCGCCTAAAGCCATCGGAAAATTTTCCTGTAGTATCATTTTATGTTCTCACCAGCAGTGAGACTCAAGTTGTTCTACATTCTCAACAGTAGGAATAGACAGTCTTTTTGATGTTAGCCATTTGATTAGGTGTGTAATGTTATCTCATTGTGGTTGTAATTTGTATTTCCCTGATGACCTATGAACTTGAACATCTTTCCATGTGCTTAGTTAGCATCCATGTCTTCTCTGGTGAATTGTCTGTTCAAATGTTTTACCTGTTTGTTTGTTTATTTTTAATTCCCTTATCTGCCACCTTATTATTGAATTACTATATACAAATTCTTTACATATTGTTAGAGATAAGTCCTTTGTTGGACATATGTTTACAAATATTTTCTCCTAGTCTCTGGCTTGCCCCCTTTTTTTTCATAACAGTATCTGTTGAAGAGCAAATGTTTTTATTTTGATAAAGTCCCATTGGTTGATTTTTCCTCCTTAACATTATGTGCTTTTGGTGTCGTACTTGAGAAATCTTTGCCAAATCTAAGGTCACTAAGATTTTCCTTTCTGATTTAATTTATAGAATACATTTTATAGGTTTAGCTCTTTCATTGAGGTCTAAAATCCCTTTCTGAGCTGAGTGTTGAAAGATGATTATCCTGGCAAAGGGGCAAGAGAGGACATTCTAGGCAGGAGGTACCACCTGAGCAAAGGCCCAGAGGGATGGGTGTCTTAATACATAGTTGGAGCGGGGAGTATTTCTGAGACTGGCACATATGGTTTAAGGGAGGGAGTGGGGTGAGATCCCCTTGCTGGTAAGGTAGCCAGGCCCAGGGCAGCAGGCAAGGTGTGCCAGGCTAACAAGCTTGTACTTTATCCCAAAGGCAATGGGGAGCTACCGAAAGCTGTTGACCAGGGGAGTGGTGCGGCCACCTGTTGCCTTAGCTGCAAAACTGGGGGCAAGAAGAGGAGCAAAGGAGAAAAGAACAGAAAGGGGTTCAGTCATTCAGCTGGCCTTCTTCTCCTTCTCTTTTTTTGGCTCCCTGCCCTCCCAGGAGGCTTATGCTAAGCACCCACTATTTTTTTTAAATTAATTTTAATGGGGTGACATTGATAAATCAGGGTACATATGTTCAGAGAAACCATCTCCAGGTTATTTTGACATTTGATTATGCTGCATTCCCATCACCCAAAGTCCAATTGTCTTCCGTCACCTTCTAACTGGTTTTCTTTGTGCCCCTCCCCTCCCCCAACACCTTCCCTCTCCTCCACCCCACCCCGTAACCCCCATACTCTTGTCCATGTCTCTGAGTCTCATTTTTATATCCCATCTATGTATGGGATCATATAGTTCTTAGTTTTTTCTGATTTACTTATTTCACTCAGTATAATGTTATCAAGGTCCATCCATGTTGTTGTAAAGGATCCGATGTCATCATTTCTTATGGCTGAGTAGCATTCCATAGTATATATGTACCAAAGCTTTTTAATCCACTCGTCCACTGACGGACACTTGGGCTGTTTCCAGATCTTCGCTATTGTAAGCACCCACTATTAAACGTTAACCCTTCCCCATAACTGTTTTACTGCTTTCGGGAGCGCTTTTATTAGGAATGTTCATCTCCTGTCTGTCACACATGCGGCAAACATTTTCTCCCAGTCTGTCATGGGGTCTTAACCTTGTTTACATCCCAGAAAGCTTCAGTGTCCAGTCTGGGGATGCCTTTTCTGATTTGGGTTTGTCTGCCTTACTGAGGAAGGCTGTGTTCCATTCAGGCTGCCCACCACCACTGGGGGCCCTGCCCTGCTGGGTCCAAAGCATGTCCTCTCCGGTAGGTGTGGGGCATGAGTGGGGTCGGGGCACCCTGTGTAATCTTGTTTATCAGGGGTGCCTCTGCTTGAGGATACTCAGGAGGGGTTTCTCTATCCTCTCAAAACCCCGTCCAGCACCCATTGGGGAGGCAGGAGGCTCCCTAATGTGTTCCCAGTCTTAGCTGGCGCCTTGCCTCCGCTTTTCACAATTAGAACCTTGGGAGCCACAGCTTGGCCCTGCCAGCAGCCCAAACCACTTCTGTTTTCCAGGCAGGCGGCAGGCTGGGCGGTGCCTGCGGAATGCTGAGTTGAGATTTCCTCATCCCCCTCGTGCAGCTGCGTTTCTGCTGTGTCACAGTTGGGAGGGGTGGGGTACTCCTGGAGACAAATGGGCAGGAAGATTTTGCTGAGTCACTCCGCAGCTTCCTAGGGCTCCCTCTGGATGGTGGGTGAAAGGACAGCGTTCAAGGCAGGCTGGAGGAAGTGAAACTTCTAGAAAAGGACAAAAGGCTCCTATTTATCACATTGTTTGCAAAGTCCTGTCCCATACATCTCAAAATTGATTTGTCCAAGTCTGAGCTGCTGTGCCTCCCTCCCCCAACTCCCGCCCCATCATAGTAAACTGGCAATTCTGTCTTCCCAGTTAGATGAACCAAAACCTTTGGAATCATCCTTGACTGCAATTCTCTCCCACAACCCAACCCACTCTTTATTCTGAAAGTCTTGATGCCTCTGCCTTTAACACACGGCTAACCTGGGCCACTTCTCATCCTGTCCTGTCCAAGCCACAGCCATCTCTCCCCTGGATTACTGCAGTAGGTAGCCTCCTGCCCTTGGCCTTCTTCAGCCCAGTCTCACCACTGAGCCCAGCAAAACTGAAGCCATATCCCATCTCTGCTCCGTTCCAAACCCTGCAGTCTCCCCTCCTCACAGAGGGTCCTTGCCACAGCGGCAGGCTCTGCGGGCTCGGTCCCCCTCTCTCCCTGCTCTTGTCTCCTGTCTGCCTCTCCCTCTCTGGGCTCCAGCCACACTGATCTCCACGTGGCTGCTTGTCCATGCCACGTTTGTCCCACCAGGGGGCCTTGACTTGTCCTGGATTTGGGGGCCCTTGCCCTGCTGCCTAAAACAGTGCTCCCCCTGATTTAACACTGTAATCACCAAGTCTCCCGCATGTTCCCCATCTCCAACTTCTCCTGCCATGTCCCGTCTTCCTCTGCCAGGGAAAGTTCTGTACTTTGGAGGATTTATGGGATTAACCTGGGCCCACGCAGAAGATCCAGGATCATCTCCCTATTTTAAAGTTTGTAACCTTTTTTAAAAAAGATTTTATTTATTCATTTTAGAGAGAAGAAAGAGAGAGAGAGAGAGAGAGAGAAACAGGGAGAAGCAGGAAGCATCAGGTTCCATATGTGCCTTGACTGGGCAAACCCAGTGTTTTGAACCAGCGACCTTAGTAGCGTTCTCGGTCGATGCTTTATACACTGCGCCACCATAGGTCAGGCTATATTTACCTACACACACACACACACACATCCATAAAACTCACTTTTTTATAAACAGTATGTTAATCCCAAACCTGAGATTCTCACTCTTTTCTCTTCTTTTGAAATAATAACTTCTAAAAATAGATTTTGGTGTATGAAGGTGTATGTGGGCTTACCTTGGTACAATAAGAGTGTCTTTTTCTTAAAAAAATTTTTTTAATTTAATGATTTCAGAGAGAGAGAGAGGAAGGAGGGGGGAGAGAGAGAGAGAGAGAGAGAAGCATCAATTTGTTGTTACATGTATCTGTACATTCATTGGCTGACTCTTATGTACCCTGACCAAGGATTGAACCCAGAATCTTGGTATATTGGGCTAACACTCTAACCAACTGACCTAACTGTCCATGGACTAAAAGTATCTTTGAAAAATAAAATAAAACCTGTAACCTTGAATTCATCCACAAACTCTAATTAGTCTTTCCAATGGTAACATCTTCACAGGTTCCAGGTGTTAGTGCATGGACAGCTCTGGGGTCATGACCCTCCCACCGCAGGTGAACTCCCACCCCCTGGTTTGGTGAGGATGAGCCATGCTTGGGAGAAGGCTGGCTCAGAGCGGACCTTGGTGTTCCTTTCCAGTTTTCCACCCACATTTGTCTCCTTGCCCCACCATTCCCCGCCAGCCTGCTCTGGTCTCCTTTCTGGGTCATTTTCCTTGTGTCCAGACACACCACTCCCCACTAGGATCCTGAGCACACATTCTTTGTCAAGGTGGGCTTCTAGTTTCTTCAATTTTGTATCTCTAGTGCTCATAAAAACAAAACAAAAACCCAGCCCATTCTAGTTGTTCAAGCCAATGACTCTGAAAAGAAAGACCAGAGAAGGGGGTGGTGGGTTCTGACAGATTAAAGCTTTAACAAGGGAATGCCAGGTGCCACGCTGGGAGAGGGGGAAAGGGAGCCACTGAGGATAAATCTCCCAGGGTTCCACTATTCATCCCTTTCTCCTGCCTTCCAAAGCTGATTCTCTGCGCCAGGTGTGAGGAAAACAGGCCTTGAGGGAGGCTGTATCGTTCCCTATGGCTGTTACGAGATACCATGCTAAAACACAGATTTATTCTCTGGGGGTCAGAAGTCCCAAAATTGGGGTGGCCGGGGTGTTCTAAGGAGTTCTAAGGAGAATCCACTTCCTCATGTTGTCCAGCTTCTGAGGCGGCCTGCTTTCCTTGGCTCGTGGCCGCTAACTCCATTCCAAAGTCAGCAGCAGAGAGAGCATCTTCTAGTCTCTCTCCCTCTCTCTCCTCTGCCCCCCTTCGCACCCCTTTCCATATCTGTAACCCTGCAGCCTCCACCTTGTAAGGACTTTTGTGATTACATTAGGCCCCAGGTGGTTAATCCTGGATAACCTTTCCATCTCAAGGTCTTTAATCTATTTACATCAGCAAAATCCCTTTTGCCCTGTAGGTAACAAATTCACAGGTTCTGGTGATTAGGATGTGGACTCCTTGGGGGCCTTATTGGATCATTGTTGCGGTTGAGATCAAGAAGGGGAAGTCGGGGAGCTGAATCAGCAGGGGAAGGGCTGCAAGATCACCAGTGGGACAGAGGACAGAGTAGGACCAGCCCTGACCTGTCCTCCTGGGCTCCGGGGTTGCGAGTGGGGGAGTGTGTGTGTGTTCTAACCAAGTCCTGGGCTTCCAGTTACAACTGGAAGAAGCAAGGCTGGACTGAGGGCTAGGAACCCCACTGAAGATTCTCCTGTTGCCCGCCAGCTTCCATCTCTGAGAAGCACTTCCTCCTAGCTCTCTGGAAACCTCAGATTCCTGGGGTGCCTCTAGACCCATCACTGGGTGCAGGTTTCTGGAGGGGGCAAAATCACACAGCTGCTTAGATTTCTAGGAGAGCTTTTTTTTCATGTCCTGTAAAAGGCTTTGTTTTCCAAGGCTCATGTGACCGCTTCCCCTCCACCCCCGCGGGCTAGGCTGCGGGCGGGGCGCAGGCTGGGGTGTTGCAATGTCTGGCCGGAAAGTTGGGATCAGCTGTTGGGCGGTGGCCACGTGACCCGAGCCCGGGAGGATAAATGGAAGGCGGGGACCCAGTTGGGCACAGTCACTCGCCTGCCTCATTTCTCCGGTCTCTAGACGTTGGAGCCAGCCCTCAGTCAGCACCGAGCCAGCCTAGCGACGGCCAAATGGAGCGCCCACAGCCCGACAGGCAAGCACTGGGTGGCGGGGTGGGGGACGCCGGGACCGGCCCTCCGGACTGGCCCAGACGGAGCCGGGAAGCAACACTGCTGAGCCGGGAGCAACACTTGGGATTGGGAGTAAGGACGGGCTGGGTTCCAGTCCTGCTTGTACACGTGTGTTTGAGGAATGAAAGCTTAGGTGCCTGGCTACCGGGAAGGGTGGTGGGTGACCTGCCCATGGGAGTGTTGCTATGGTATCCAACTTTGTTTTTGGTATGGGACTTTTGAGTGCATTTGGAAGTGCCATTTGCTTAATCTAGCATCCTTCCGGCTGCCTGAGCCTGGGTGTGTGGTTCTCTTACAGAGCCCACTCTTGGCCAGGTCCCCCCTCACTAGCTGTCAGGACATCGCTGTGAATGTGTCCCCACTTTACAGATGAGGGAGGCAGCAAGCCCAGGGTTGCTCAGCTAGCAGGTGGCAGAACTGGGCTTGGAAGCTTGGTTATCTGTCCACATCTGAGCCTGGCTCCTTCCTATATCCCAAGATTTTGATCTGCGTGTACAGAACAGGGGTTGATGTTTCTTGCAAGGGTTTTGGAAGAGAGAGGAGAAATGACAGTTCTGTGGGAGGCGGATACTGAAATACGGCAGAAATTCCGGACTCCCAGAAAGTTTTTCTTTGAGTAAAGCATAGCATTTACTCAGGCATTTTAACCCAAATGATTTTATAATGTGTATATTATAGTGGATCATGAGATTTGTATGTGGAATCTCAGCACAAGAAATGAATTAAATCTTGAGTCTAAAAAACCCATCAAAGAAATTAGGAAGTTGAGTAAGAATGCTCACCCTGCCCACTGCTGCTTCTGCCTGGGTTGTGCTGCCTCCTCCTCCCCCTTCATTAGAATAACTGGTGCCAGGATTTTCCCCTTGGTTTGGGGGACCGTATTATAATTTATTTTAGTGGCTGAAGAGTGTTGTTGGGCCTGTATCTTGAGGCATTTGGGAACGTGGCTTGTGTATTAGTTGAGAGGCTGGACTTGTTTCTTTGGAGAAGCCTAATACAGCCAAGATCTATTGAAGGCCCCCTATAGGTGAGAGGCCCCCTCAGAGGCACAGCCTTTGGAAGAACCCTGCTCACAGCTATGCCTTACTCACCCTCCCTTCCTTCCCTCTGCAGCATGCCCCAGGATTTGTCAGAGGCCCTGAAGGAGGCCACCAAGGAAGTGCACATCCAGGCAGAGAACGCCGAGTTCATGAAGAATTTTCAGAAGGGTCAGGTGACTCAAGAAGGCTTTAAGGTATGTTGGACCAGCCCTGGTGGAGGGTATGACAGGTGTGGGTGTGCCCAAGGCTCAGGCCAGAGATTCAGTAGGACTGAGATCAGAGAGGCTGAGGGACTAGGTGGGAATGTCTGAGAGAATCATTTTATAGATGATGACATTGAGGCTCCTAGAGCGGTGGTGACCCACCCAAGGTCATACAGCAAATTCATAATCTGCTATATAGTATTGTGGAGGGGCTGGGGCAGTAGTGCCAGCAGCTGAGCACCTATTTCAAGTTGGGCATTTTATACACTTGATATCTAATTTTTGACTTAATCATGAAAAGATAGGGGAGGGAAGGCTCAAAGAGGTTAAGTAACTAACACAAAGTCACACAGCTAGTAAGTAAATGGGAAAGGCCAAAATCAAACCAACGCTAGCCTTATTTCAGAGGCCTGACTTAATTCTAATCTGCCTCTGAAGGCAAGGGGTAGTAAGTACCCCATACTGCTCCTTACTTCTAACAGTGAGACTGTGGACACCTCATCTTACCTCTCTAAGGCAAGGTTTCCTTCATCTGTGAAGTGGGATTTTAGTTTTTATTATTATTTTTTATTGATTGATTGCTTTTAGACAGAGGAAGGGGGAGAGAGAGAGCGGCATTCACTTGTTGGTCCACTTAGTTGTGCCCTGACTGGGGATGGAACCTGCAACCTTGGTGTTTCTAGATGATGCTCTTACTAACTGAGCTACATGGCCAGGGCTTAAAATGGGATTTTAACTTCAGGGTTTTTAAAGCACTCACTTTTAAGCTAGATACTGACTTTGCTATTTCCCAGCATGGTTGTGAAATTCATGCAAATAGCAGGGAAGCTCTTGACAAAGAACCAGACACATGCCTCCTGCCTCTTATTAAAACATCAGCATGAGGCCTGACCAGGTGGTGGCGCAGTGGATAGAGCATCGGACTGGGATGCGGAAGGACTCAGGTTCGAGACCCCGAGGTTGCCAGCTTGAGCGCGGGCTCATCTGGTTTGAGCAAAAAGCTCACCTGCTTGGACCCAAGGTCGCTGGCTCGAGCAAGGGGTTACTCGGTCTGCTGAAGGTCCTCAGTCAAGGCACATATGAGAAAGCAATCAATGAACAACTAAGGTGTCGCAACGAAAAACTGATGATTGATGCTTCTCATCTCTCTCTGTTCCTGTCTGTCCCTGTCTATCCCTCTCTCTGACTCTCTGTCCTTGTAAAAGAAAATAAATAAATAAGTAAAACATCAGCATGAGGAAAGACTTGTTCAGGTTGGACAGAGCAGGTGGGGGGGCTTTATCCCAGCACTCCTGACACCCCTCCCTTTTACAGTCTGGGTCTTCCCCACTTCCAACCTGAGAGGCATTGCAGCGAGAGGAGATTTCACCAGCAGGTCTAGGGGGTTGGGGCCCTTGGCTCTGTCCTGTGGGTGCTGGGTCTATCCCTTGCTCCCTCTTCCTCACCCTCCACCTTCCCCCTCTCAAAGATGACTTACACACGGTTGCTGTTTTGTGGCTGGGGCAGTGGGAGCAGGAGGTGGGTGACTATTGGAATGTCCTGTCCCCAGCCACTGTAGATTGGGATTTTACCTCGAGGCCACTGAGTTCAGAGTGGGTGCTGACTTGAGTTCTGGGTGCCAGGCTGCATCAACATGCCAGGCTGTGCCCAGTGCTTACCTGTGTCATACTGCTCGACTGTCACACCAGCCCCATTTAGTATGTGGTCGGATTATTCCCTTTGCAGGGGGTGGGGTTCAAGGCTGGACTTGCACAGAGTCACTCAGACCTCAGATCACCCAGAGAGGGAGAGTGGTTCACCCATGGTTACCCAGCTGCCAGCTGGCTGAGCCAAGGTTAGGACCAGGTTGCTCACACTTAGAAGCACAAGTTATTCTGTACCAGACTGCCTGGCTGTCTACCCCATTGAGAAATGGGGCTGCTGGGAAGGTTTATGGCTCAGAAATAACCTGAATACCTCAACTGGAATGTCTAAACTTTGTCCTCGTTCAAACTCAAACTAGAGTATTAATGTGTAACAAGAATCCCCCCAGCCAAGGTACACTGGGCCTGTCACCCTAGACCCAATCCAGATGTGGGAGGGTTCAGAGTGGGCCTCTAGGAAGGAGAATGGGCCCTGCAGCTGGTCACCCAGAGGTCAAAGGCCAGAGGCACCTGTGTTTCTTGGAAGCACTTTTATTTAGTCATTCCCTTGCTCCAGAGCCATGATAGCTTCCTAGCAGCCCCTGAGCTTGACTCCAGTTTCATTTCTTACTAACTGCGCAACCTCAACATCTCATGCCCTCTTAGACATAATTTGTTTTTCTGTAAAATGGGGCTAGCAACTCTGTGGGATTTTATGAGAATTAGGTTAGGCCGTTAACCCAGTGAGGTAAAAGGGCTTTAGGCTCAGAAAGTGAGCGATCAGCTTTTTCTCGTGTGACACTCCCTCTGACTGCTGTGTGGGGAGGTTTGGAGGGAGGGGCAGGAGGTGGGAGCCCAGCCTGGGGACGGGACGAGGGCCGCTGTGAAGGCAGCAGTGAAGGCTGGATGGGGGCTCTTGTATGATGCAGCAGCCTGACCTGCGCACTCTGGTTTCAGCTGGTGATGGCCTCCCTGTTCCACGTGTACAAGGCCCTGGAGGAGGAGATTGAGCGCAACAAGGAGAACCCCGTCTATGCCCCCCTCTACTTCCCGGAAGACCTGCACCGCACAGCTGCCCTAGAGCAGGACTTGGCCTTCTGGTACGGGCCCACCTGGCAGGAGGCCGTCCCCTACACGCAGGCCACCAGGCGCTATGTGCAGCGACTCCAAGAGGTGGGGTGCAAGGAGCCCGAGCTGCTGGTGGCTCACGCCTACACCCGCTACCTGGGTGATCTGTCTGGGGGCCAGGTCCTCAAGAAGATTGCTCAGAAGGCCTTGGACCTGCCCAGCTCCGGCGAGGGCCTGGCCTTCTTCACCTTCCCCAACATCGCCAGTGCCACCAAGTTCAAGCAGCTGTACCGCTCCCGCATGAATTCCCTGGAGATGACCCCTGAGGTCAGGCACAGGGTCACCGAAGAGGCCAAGACTGCATTCCTGCTCAACATTCAGGTGAGAGTCTGGCAGCCCAGGATAGCCACCACGTCCCCTAGCTGATCCTCCAAGGGACTCTTATATCAGGGGAGGTGGGTGGACAGGGCAGAGGGTCAGCGTTAAGTGCTCTTATATCAGGGGAGGTGGGCGGGCAGAGGGTCATCGTTAAGTGCTCTTATATCAGGGGAGGTGGGTGGGCAGGGGGTCATCATTAAGTGCTCTTATATCAGGGGAGATGGGTGGGCAGGGGGTCATGGTTAAGTGCTCTTATATCAGGGGAGGTGGGTGGGCAGGGGGTCATGGTTAAGTGCTCTTATATCAGGGGAGGTGGGTGGGCAGGGGGTCATCGTTAAGTGCTCTTATATCAGGGGAGGTGGGCGGGTAGAGGGTCATCGTTAAGTGCTCTTATATCAGGGGAGGTGGGTGGGCAGGGCAGGGGGTCATCGTTAAGTGCAGGGATGCAGGAGCCTGGGTTTTAGTTCTGCCTCTTCGTGGCTTGGTGGTTTTGGAAAAATCCCTTATTCTCTCTGTACTTGTTTCCCTGTCTGTAAAATGGGAATGTAAATATACCTATCTCTTAGAGTTGTGAGGGTTAAGTGAATTTATCCCGATAAAGTCCCCATAGCAGGGCCTGGAGAAGGGGTCAGCCCTCTAATGTTAGCTACTGTTCTTATGGGGCATGAGTGTCACAGTTGGAGCACTCTGTGACAACATTCAAGTTGTGTATGCATTTGTGTGCAGCTAGGTTGGCACTGCAGAGTTTAGAGGTGGTGCAGATGTGGCCTCTGAGGCCTCTCAGGCCAGCCGCGAAGGCAGGATACACATTACTTCAGGAGCCTCAGGTCAAGGGGCAAGGTGGGCTTTGAGGAAGGCCTGGAGGCAGGAGTTCCTGGGCAGAACTGGAGGGTGGTAGGTGTTGGGGGGGATATCCTTCTAACCCGGATGTTGCTCTCCCCCCACCTGGAGGAGCTATGGAGGCTGGGCCTCCAAGCTCCTGGCTTCCTATTCTCAGCTCTAGTAATAGAGCAATGCCCCCACCCCTTGCAGTTCCCTAAATAACAACAAACCAAACCTGGTTGGTTGAGTTTCCAAGAGAAGTGTTGTAGAAGGACAGGGATCTGGAGGAAGAGCCCTGCTGGAGGACTGGCCCTTGCCCCTGACCTCTGGGTTAGCCTCGGTCCAGGCACCAAACCCTTAGGAGCTGTTGCTTCCCCATTGAAAATCCCCGCTGATGAGTCCCATGAAACATGCTTTCCAAGGGGGACTGTAGACTTGGGCCCACTCATGAAAATGCTCTGCAGAGGGACGTGAAGGTCATGAATGGTGACAGGGAACCTGAAGTCCAGGGTGGGTGTTATTGAGGAGCCCTGGGGAACAGCAGGCAGGCGAGGCAGATGCACTTGTCACATCTTATCCCTTAAGCTGGATGAAAAGTACATGAATGGTCAGTGTTTTTCTTACGGGTGTTGTTATGTCCTAAATAGTTCATAACGAGACTTCACATCCCCTAGCGCCATCCTTCACTTAGGTGGCACGTGTGTCTTCTGTCTTCCAGCTGTTTGAGGAGTTGCAGGAGCTGCTGACCCAGGAAGCTGAGGACCGGAGACCCTCGCAGGCACCGGGGGTCCGCAGGCGCGCTGGCAGTGGGACTCGAGGTGAGAGCCTCTAGGGGGTGGTGTCTCCTAGGCTCCAGTGGAGGGGCATGTGACCCAGCTCTCTGGCTCCAGTATCTCTTGACTCTTCTGTCTTCTGAATGTTTTAAATGAGAATGTCTTCTGAATGTTTTAAATGAGAAGTGGGTACCAGCAAAAGGGCATGAGGTCAGCCTTCAGTGTGTGACTCTAGGCAAGCCATGTGACCTCTCCTTACCTAAGTTTCCCCATCTCTAAAACCAGAGGCAGTTGAGTTCTAGGTCATTGGTGCAAAAGTGCAGATTTGCACACAGACAACCCTCAGAAGTCAGGGGCAAAGCCCCCCTCCCTTAATTTGGGTTCCTTTGGGGCCCTTGAACAATTCCTGAGTGGAGACTTGTGATGTGGAACAGGGAGTCTGGGACTATTTCTTGCTGTTATCCCTCTATGGGATGCTAGGAAGACACCTAACTTCTGGGTCTTCTAGCATGTTAGTCCCTCTTTCCTGCCTCAAAGAGGTATCGAGGCTGTGGCTGTGCTGAGAGAGTATCTGGGAAACTTTAAAAAATACCCAAGTGCTCTACAGAATGGTTCCTCAGCAAGCCTGACCCCTGGGAGCGGGAGTGTGGCTGTGAGAGTCAGGGGAGTGGAGATGTGAAGCTCACTGCCTGCTTGGTGCTACCCTAACCTGCCTCCCTTGTGGCTTTCCCATGTGTCAGGTCCATGTGGACCCATGCTGGGATTGTGCCTGGGAGTGTTGGCATATGCGCAGTACTGATGGGATTGGCTACCTGGTGTGGGCTAAGGTGACATTGCCTTAATGCACCAGTTCTCAAAGTGTAGTCCCTGGAGTACCTCTGGAGGGCGTGGCCTCATAATGTAGGCTGGCTGAAAAGGGGAAAATAGATAGTTAGGAGAAGTAGTAATTTCCCTGTCTTTGGAGGTATGCAAGCAGTGGCTAGAGGGCCAGCTGTTTGTGTTGTAGCAGAATCCTGGCATTGAGCGGGACTATACTAGAGACTGCTGATGCCTGTGTGCTGTGCTTTTCTGTGAAGTCAGGCACCCTATCTCTGTCCACCTGTTGTTGACATTGACCCCCTTTCTCTTTCAGACTTGACCCCCACAGAGACTCCCAGAGGGAAGCCCCAGCTCAGCATCCTCTCCCAGGCACCACTCGTCCGATGGGTTCTCACACTCAGCTTCCTGGTGGCAACAGTTGCCATGGGGCTTTATGCCATGTGATGCACGCGTGTTGGCTCCTGGGGCCATGGACTCTGTCCAGCGGAGGGACCTCTTTCTAGGGAGGGAAAATCTCTTCGCTGGATTCCCTTCCCTTGGGCATGGGAAGCTGTCAGCCCCCCACCCCCATCCCTCGCTCTCTGACAAGGAAGGAGTCTGCGGCATCTTCCCAACGAGAAGCACATCCAGCCAATGACCTGAACTTCCAGAGTGGGACGTGGGGTTCTTTCCAGCCCTCAGAACCGCCAGCCCCATCCCCTGTTCCTGCACAGCAGAGCCCAGAAGACGTGACCAGAAGTAGCAACCGTCCTCAACCTCCAAAAGCCCTGGGTTTGCAGTGTCTTTGTTGACGTACCATGACCACATTCCTCATGGGCCATGGCAGTTTTCACATAAATGTTCCAAGAGGTTATGTCTTGTGTTTGTCTTGTTTTTTGTTGGAGCCACTCTTTGTTCCTGGCTCAGCCCGACTGTGTATTCTGTTGTGTTCTGTTCTGTTTTTATAGCAGGGTTGGGTGGGTTGGGGTGGGGGAAGGTTTGCTAAGGGAGATTTTAACAGCCCTGTGGCCTTGGTCTCTAACTTTTGTGTGAAATAATAAACTATTGCCTGATAGTAACTTGCAGTATTTTTCTTGGGCTCTGTGACCCTTGGGGAACTGACGTTTTCTTCACTTGGTTTTTGAATGGTGGGAGAGGGGGTGAAGGTGCGGGTCTGGTACAGAAGCCAGTTGTTGTATTCTGTTCTGAGAATGATTTTGCGGGGTGCGGGGAGCTTTAAGTAGTTGGTGGGCAAATCTTCGTGGTTGAACCCTGCCTTATATGACTCACCTTGACTGAGGATGGGGTTGCCCTGTCAGCCTGAAATGAGCAGGTTCTGGGATAAAATTTGAGTCCTGTACTGTGACTCTTAGGGACTGGGGTGAGATCCCTGGGTTGAAGTCCCTGCTACTCTGCTTTGTAGCTCTGCCTTTAAGGTTAGTCATTAACCTCTCTGCAGGCTCAGTGCGGTTACCTTTGACATGAAGACAGTGAGACCTACCTCACCTGCCTGTCTGGAAAAGCAAATGAGATGCTTGTAGAATGCCAACAACGTACATTAGCTCCTCTTAGGAAACAAGCACGATCGGGTTTGTGTTCTTGCTCAGTGCTTCTTATACTTCAGGTCACCTCAGCTATGTCATCTCATTTAATTCTCAAATGTGTGAGGAGTGTTACCACTCTGAGGGTTACTAAGGATTTAAACCAGGTCTGTCCAGCTCCATCCACAACCCAGGTCTTTCCCCTAAGTCACAGAAGCCACTGGAATATTGGAAGAGAAGTCTCCCGATCGGGGAAAGGGAAAGCCATTTGCTGAAGGTGTATTTGGGAGCACGGGGGACAAAGTGTTTTCCTTAGACAACTAGGACCCAAGGATGGAGTCAGGAGGTCCTTTGTCCCTGATCCTGGCTTTGTCACCAAGTCTGGAACCTTGGACAAGTCACTTCAAGTCTCCTTTTGTTCACTGGCAAAATGAGAACAATACACCTCTCACAGCTGGTGGGAGAGTCCAGTGGTGTCCAAACACTAGTCTGTGGATGGTGGCGTCAGAATTCCCCGGGGAATCCTGGGCTCCACCTGGGAGGTTCTGATTCTGGAAACCTGGGTCTGGAATCCTGTGTATGACAAGTTCACTGGGAGATTCCAAAGTGCAACCTGGTCCAGAAACCAGTTTATTAGGTTGTGTATGCAAAGGGTAGGTATCCAAGTAACCCAGTTTCCAGCTTTCTGTGAAAGGGGCATGGGTATTCATTGTTTGTAGTGACAAAGACAGGAAGGGAGGGAAGAGGAGAGAGAAAAATCATCCTCAATTCTAATAGGGAAATGGCTGAATAATTGCATTCTATTCATACTATGGCAAGTTAGGTAGTTCTTAACTACAATGAGTTAAATCTGTGTGTCCACTCAGAGGGACTTCCATGAAGAATCAGTGACAAAAGCCAGTTTCACATTCACTTGAAATAATTTTTATACACTGTAAAAATTCACATTTTAAAAATTGTTTATCGATTCCCGGCCAGGGCACACAGGAGAGGCGCCCATCTGCTTCTCCACCCCTGCCCCTCTCCTTCCTCTCTGTCTCTCTCCTCCCCTCCCGCAGCCAAGGCTCCATTGGAGCAAAGTTGGCCCAGGCACTGAGGATGGCTCTATGGCCTCTGCCTCAGGCGCTAGAATGGCTCTGGTTGCAACAGAGCGACACCCCAGATGGGTGGAGCATCCCCCCCCCCCGTGGGCATGCCGGGTGGATCCCAGTCGGGCACATGAGGGAGTCTGTCTGACTGCCTCCCCGTTTCCAACTACAGAAAAATAAAAAAAATAAAAAAAAATTGTTTATTGATTGATTTTATTTATTAAAAAAAACAAACCCTTTCTACCTAAGTGGTGGTGGCACAGTAGATAGAGCATCCACCTGGGACTCAGAGGTCTCAGATTCGAAACCCTGAGATTGCTGGCTTGAACGCAGGCTCATCAGCTTGAGTGTGGGGTTGCCATCTCGAGCCCCCTAGTCAAGGCATGTATGAGAAGTAATGAACAACTACAGTGTCACAGCTATGAGTTGATGCTTCTCATCTCTCTTCTTTCTCCCTCAAAATTTTTTTCCCCATTTATTTGAAGGAAGAGAGAGAGAGAAGCATCAAATCCTTTCACTTAGTTGTTCCATTTAGTTGTGTACTCATTGATTCCTTCTCTTACCTGCCCTGACCCAGCAGCACCCCCCCCCCGCCCCCCCGCTCCCGGCCAGGGCCTATTTATTGATTTTAGACAGGGAGAGAGAGAGACAGAAACATCCATCTGTTCCTGTGTATGCCCTGAGCAGGTATCAAACCTGCAACCTTTGCATCTTGGGACCATGCTCCAACCAAAGGTGCTAACTGGCCAGGGTAAAATACACATTTTAAACACTCCACCTAAATACATGTTAGTGCAAATGTGGCAAAGACAATAAAAGGTTCTTTCCAATTAGAGATGGGAATGAAAAAGGGAATTTATGCAGCCCTTGTTGCTGGTTGAGCATACGTCGATTTTTGTCAACTCTCCCCATTTTTCAAGCTAGGTTGGGAATCTGATCGTGAATTTTCACAAAATTTAAGCATTTGCAATAATTTAAAATCTTCAATTAATAAAAAACAACAGGCCCTGGCCGGTTGGCTCAGTGGTAGAGTGTTGGCCTGGCGTGTGGAGGTCCTGGGTTCGATTCCCGCCCAGGGCACACAGGAGAGGCGCCCATCTGCTTCTCCACCCCTCCCCTTCTCCTTACTCTCTGTCTCTCTCTTCCCCTCCTGCAGCAGAGGCTCCATTGGAGCAAAGATGGCCCGGGCGTTGGGATGGCTCCTTGGCCTCTGCCCCAGGCGCTAGAGTGGCTCTGGTCGCGACAGAGCAACAGAGCAACGCCCAGGATGGGCAGAGCATGTGCCAGGTGGATCCCGGTCAGGCGCATGCGGGAGTCTGTTGGACTGCCTCCCTGGTTCCAGCTTCAGAAAAAAAACCCAAAAAACAACAAACCACCATTTTAGTCTATGAAAAGTTTGGGACGACTTTGGCCCCAGATGCTTTAAGATAAGGTGACCAACTGTTTTACAATGAAAAGGACAAAAATAAATTGAAGAAAACAGCCTGACCTGTGATGGCGCAGTGGATAAAGCACTGACTTGGAGTGCTGAGGTCACTGGTTTGAAACCCTGGGCTTGCCCGGTCAAGGCACATACAACAAGCAATCAACGAACAACTAAAGTGAAGCAACTATGACTTGATGCTTCTTGTTCTCTCCCCTCCTCTCTCTGTAAAATCAATCAATAAAAAATTTTTAAATTGAAGAAAACAATATTGTAAATAAAAGAAACATTTTGTTAATTGCAATAATAATGCACTATAATATGATAAGTGCATAATAAACATTTGTAGTGTTTTATATTGTAATTATGCTTACATGCCTATTTTTTTTTAATTTTATTTATTGATTTTTAGGAGTGAGAGAGAAAGAGAGAGAGAGAGAGAGAGAAGGGGGAGGAGCAGGAAGCATCAACTCCCATATGTGCCTTGACCAGGCAAGCCCAAGGTTTCAAAAAGGCAACCTCAGTGTTCCAGGTTGACGCTTTATCCCACTGCGCCACCACCAGGTCAGCCTATTTTTTATTTTATTTTTTTTTGTGAGAGAGACAGAGTCAGAGAGAGGGACAGACAGGAAGGGAGAGAGATGAGAAACATCAATTCTTCCTTGCGGTTCCTTAGTTGTTCACTGATTGATTTCTCATATGTGACTTGACCAGGAGGCTACAGCAGACCGAGTAACCCCTTGCTGGAGCCAGTGGCCTTGGGCTGAAGCTGGTGAGCTTTGCTCAAACCAGATGAGCTTGCGCACAAGCTGGCGACCTCGGGGTCTTGAACCTGGGTCCTCCGCGTCCCAGTCCGACGCTCTATTCACTGCACCACCGCCTGGTCAGGCTACATGCCTATTAATTTTTAATAATGATTGTAAAAAAAAAAAAGTACTCATTTAGATACAAATACGTCACATCACATGCAATGGATTGCCTCTGCATCGATCAAATAAGGATATTTACACATTAACCTTCCAATATCAAAAAGAAGGACATGTAGGAGGACACTTTTCGAGGGAGGACGGAACTTACAAAAGGACTGTCCTCCCTAAAGGAGGATGATTGGTCACCTTATTTAAGAAGACCAGAAATGACTTATGTCGGATGAACTTGGGAAGAGTGTGTTAGGTTGAGAAGGCGGAGCAGGTGTGCAGGTGGTCCCCACCCCCACCCCCTAGCGGGCTGTGGGTTCGCACCAGACAAGCGTGTATTTTTCAGGGATCTGTACCTTCCCAACCGTTGGCTCTTTCACCTCGTGGCTCTGAAAAGGGCCATTTTCTCATGAGATTTTTAAAAAGACTTGAGGATAGTACACAACAGAACCCTAACTACATCCCCTCCCCCCCCTTCCGCACAAAGCACCCCCAACCCCGCCATATTTGCGCCCAGCCCCGCCCCTCGCCTTCCTGTCACAAATTTCGCGCCAAATTTCCTGACACACAAAATGGAGCCCGGAAAAAGGCCAGGAAACCTGACGTCATCATCACTGAAGCCAATCCTCTTCAGATGCCGGTTCGGGAAGCGGAGCTCGAGGGCGCAGAGTGGTCCAATCGCTGGCCGCGGGGCCCAGGCGAACCAATGGGAACGCTGCGGACGCGGCGAACGAACTCGGCGTCTCGTTTTTCCCGCGAAACTCGCCAGTGGAACTTAGGGGTACTTGTATCTCCGGGTCTGAGGAGTGCAGGAAGCGAGAGGTGAGGCGGGTGAAACTGGGGCGAGGGGACCCGGGAGCCGGCACCAGGGCGGGTCGGCAGCGTCTGCCTTTGGGGGCGCAGTAAGGGTGGACAGGAGTTTCTTCTGGGAGGTCTGGGTCGGGATCCGGCGGGGTAGCCAGGGCCCCCCCACTCTTGAGTGGGAGCTGGGACACCCCGCCCTGCAGACGTCGGGGTGAAGGGGAGGCCGCGCGCTGCCCCCAGTCTGTTCTAGCTTTGTCCCTGCGCCAGGTGCAGTCATGTCGGGCTTCGACGACCCCGGCATTTTCTACAGCGACAGCTTCGGGGGCGACACCGCTGCCGATGAGGGCAAAGCTCGCAAGTCGCAGCTGCAGAGGCGCTTCAAGGAGTTCCTGCGGCAGTACCGAGTGGGCACCGACCGCACCGGCTTCACCTTCAAGTACAGGTGCGGGCTGCAGCGGGGCGGGAGGCGAGATGCGCCTCCAGACCCTTCTGCTTGGGGAGCTGGGTCACGTCTCCACGCAGTCTTTTGGTGTCATTGGCAGGCAGGTGAGGGAGCCTGTCCCGTTCTAAGGACTTTGGCTCCAGCGGTGCTTCATCAGACCTGGTGGGGTATAGATTTTTTGTGTGTCTTACACCTGAAGTTAACTTTTGTATTTTTCTGAAGCTGGAAACGGGGAGGCAGTCAGACTCCCGCATGCGCCTGACCGGGATCCACCGGCACGCCCACCAGGGGGCAATGCTCTGCCGCAACCAGAACCATTCTAGCGCCTGAGGCAGAGGCCACAGAGCCATCCCCAGCGCCCGGGCCAACTTTGCTCCAATGGAGCCTCTGCTGGGAGGGGAAGAGACAGAGAGGAAGGAGAGGGGGAGGGGTGGAGAAGCAGATGGGTGCTTCTCCTGTGTGCCCTGGCCGAGAATCGAACCCAGGACTCCTGCACGCCAGGCCGATGCTCTACCACTGAGCCAACTGGCCAGGGCTTGAAGTTAACTTTTGAGTGAGTCACCTGTTGAGCAGGCCACCAACAGCTCAGCTAGAGCCACTTGGGCCCTTGGGGTTTTTTTCCAGATCTTGTTCCTTTGTCTTCTTCCTGTTCTTCCACGTGATGTCAGATATCTCGGAAACTCTGGTTCTGTATGGGTGCCATGGGTGAAGATGAGAGTTAATGATGTACTTCACTCATTTATTTGCCCCAGTCTTGTAGCTTCTATTGATTGAGTGCCCGCTGCATGCCAGGCAGTGTTCAAGTGCTGGGCAAGGTCATTGTACAACCTGTGATATTGTACCAAGTCATCGTAGGCCCTTTAAAATGCTGAGAACATGAGTTTGCAGGTCCAGGCTCTGGTGGAATGACTTCCAAGCGACAGTCTTTCTGGCCCTCAGTTTCTTCATCAGTAAAAATGGGCATAGCTATTCTTGCCTCCATTTATTCATGCACCAGCTGACATTGACTCCCTGTGTGCCTGGCACTGTGCTAGACATTGAGATACAAACATTAAGAGAGTCCTATTACTTGTCCTCAAGAAGTCAGTGGGAGTGAGGCCTAGAGACCAACGAATAATTACTTAACAAGGTGGTAATCACCTCAAAGGAGGAATGTGAAAGAGGAGCTAGGGGAGGCTTCCAGAGGAGCTGAAGTTTAAGTTCAAGGTGACCTTTAAGCTGACAGAAGAGTTGTGTGGGAAGCATTCCATGGAGCAGTTGCATAGGGAGAGGTGTGGGGTGGCCTGTTAGAGCAAGGGGCTCTCTGGGCCAGGCTGGCTGTTGTATATGGCTCTTGGGCATCAAATAGGTGGGGTGGGATGAGACCTCAGATGAGGCTGGTGAGCAGAGTCTGTGTAAATTCGTGGTCCCTAAGTTGTATTTGGGACAGTAGTCCTGTGGGATGCTCTATGAAGAGTCTGGTGGTTGACAAGACAGACGTGATGTCTACTGCCTTCCCTCTCCCAAGTTCTGAGGTGTGTGCCTTGTTAATTTCCCAGGAGAAAGTTAAAGGCTCCAAGGAGTCCCTAAATGAAAGAACAGATTTGCAGTGAGAGTTGCCCAAACTGACCTGTGCACAGCACCTGTCTTTGTTGAAACACCGCTCCACAGAGCTTTGGAGGATGCCTCTGCCGGCAGTGGGGCGCCCCTGCAGGGTTAAGTGATGGAACCACCTGGAAGTTCGATGTGTGTCTGGGAAGAGGAGCAGTGAGGCAGTATTGGCGACAGTGAGGGCACATTCAGGGTGCAGCGCACCTATGCCAGCGTTGGTTTCTTCTTTCCTGCACCCTTCCCTCCTTCCCCCTGCCACCTGCCCACTCCAGGGATGAACTCAAGCGGCATTACAACCTGGGGGAGTACTGGATCGAGGTGGAGATGGAGGACCTGGCCAGCTTTGATGAGGACCTGGCTGACTTCTTATACAAGCAGCCTACAGAGCACTTGCAGTTGGTGAGTGGGACCCTGTCCCTGCATCCCCCAGGGCTGGCCGTGCTCTAGTCACTAACAGTCTGCTCCCTTCCTCCTCTAGCTGGAGGAGGCTGCCAAGGAGGTGGCTGATGAGGTGACCCGGCCCCGGCCCGCTGGGGAGGAGGTGCTCCAGGACATCCAGGTCATGCTCAAGTCGGACGCCAGCCCGTCCAGCATTCGTAGCCTGAAGGTGGGTTTGCTGAGAGGTCGCTGGAGGGTGGCACGGGCTGCTGCATGGGGCAGAGGGGCTTCGGAGGCAGGCCGGCCTGGGTGCCCACTGTGTGATCCTGAGAAGTTAACTCATTGGTCAGGTATTTACTGAGCTCCTCTTGTGGGCAAAGCGTTGAATTGGGTCCTGGAGAAACAACGGTGAACTAAAGGACAAGCTCCTGTTCCCATGGAGTTTATATGCACCTGGGGGAGACTGAGTGAACTAGTAAACATCACCCATGATTATTTTAGATGATTGTAAGCGCAGTAGGAGACATTAAGGAGGTGAAGAGAAAGTGTGGGGCCTCTTAAAAAGATGGAGAGGGCTTCTTTGAGGAGTGACACCTGAGTGGGGATCTGAGGATGCGACCGAGCAGCACGCAAACAGCTGCGGGAGAACGTCGGGATGGGGGCGTGTGCGGCGAGGGCACGGGATATTCAAGGCCACGTTGAAAACCAGCCAGCATGGCTAGAGAGTGATGAGGAAGCAGGAAAGGTGGGCAGTGGCTGTCTCATCCAGTCATTTATCTGTTTTACTCGGCAAGTGCCTACCAAGCAGCTGCTACACTGTGGGTGCTGGTCTAGACCCTCACTGTAACAGACAGGACCGCTTTCTCATGGAGCTATGGAGAGACAGGAGCATTGAGATGATTTCAGGCATTGGGATATAAGTCATGAAGAAGAGAAATCGGGGCCCTGGCCAGTTGGCTCAGTGGTAGAGCATTGGCCTGGCGTGCAGAAGTCCCGGGTTCGATTCCCGGCCTGGGCACACAGGAGAAGCGCCCATCTGCTTCTCCCCCCTCCCCCTCTCCTTCCTCTCTGTCTCTCTCTTCCCCTCCCGCAGCCGAGGCTCCACTGGAGCAAAGTTGGCCCGGGCGCTGGGGATGGCTCCTCGGCCTCTGCCCCAGGCACTAGAGTGGCTCTGGTCGCAACAGAGCGACGCCCCAGAGGGGCAGAGCATCGCCCCCTGGTGGGCAGAGCGTTGCCCCCCGGTGGGTGTGCTGGGTGGATCCCGGTCGGGCGCATGTGGGAGTCTGTCTGACTGTCTCTCCCCGTTTCCGGCTTCAGAAAAATACAGGGGAAAAAAAAAAAAAAAAGAGAAATCGGGGATAGTGTGACAATGGTGGGGGAGGCTTTGGTGGCAGGAGCAGGCCTCTGTGAGGAGTGCTGCCTGAGTGAGTGAGTGATGTGACAGCCTGAGGGGGGAACATTCTAGGCTCCAGGAGATGCAGGTGCGGAGACCTGACGTGGGGACATTGCGTGTTTCCTGGAACAGGAAACAGCCAGTGTAGCTGACCCCAGAGAGTGAGGTTGGGGGAAAGGAAGGGTGGAAAGGGGTAGTAAGTCAGATGGCAGGCTTTTCCAGTTGTAGAAAGGAGTTTGGACTTTGAGTCACACTAGGGAAAAATGGAGGGTTACATAGAAGAATAGGCTGATTGCATTTTTAAAAGGCCCCTCTGGCCCGACCAGGTGGTGGCACAGTGGATAGAGTGTCAGACTGGGACGCGGAGGACCCAGGTTCGACACCCCAAGGTCACCAGCTTGAGAGCAGGCTTGTCTGGTTTGAGCAAGGCTCACCAGCTTGAGCCCAAGGTCACTGGCTTGAGCAAGGGGTCACTCAGTCTGTTGTAGCCCCCCTCCCCCCTCAAGGCACATATGAGAAAGCAATCAATGAGAAACTAAGGTGCTGCAATGAAGAATTGATGCTTCTCATCTCTCCATTCCAGTCTGTCTGTGTCCCTCTGTCTCTGTCACACACACAAAATAAATACATTTTTTTTATTTTTTATTTTTATTTTTATTTTTTAAATTCATTTTAGAAAGGAGAGAGAGAAGGAGAGAGAGAGAGAGAGAAGGGGGGAGGAGCAGGAAGCATCAACTCCCATATGTGCCTTGACCAGGCAAGCCCAGGGTTTTGAACTGGGAACATCTAAGTTTCCAGGTTGACGCTTTATCCACTGCGCCACCACAGGTCAGGCATAAATAAATAAATAAAAGGCCCCTCTGGCTGCCTTGTAAAAGGAGAATTTTTTTTTTGCAGAGACAGAGTCAGAGAGAGGGATAGATAAGGACAGACAGGAATGGAGAGAGATGAGAAGCATCAATCATCAGTTTTTCGTTGTGACACCTTAGTTGTTCATTGATTGCTTTCTCATATGTGCCTTCACCATGGGGCTACAGCAGACCGAGTGACCCCTTGCTCGAGCCAGCGACCTTGGGTCCAAGCTGGCGAGCTTTGCTCAAACCAGATGAGCCCACGCTCAAGCTGGCGACCTCGGGGTGTCGAACCTGGGTCTTCCTCATCCCAGTCCAACGCTCTATCCACTGTACCACCGCTTGGTCAGGCTGTAAAAGGAGAATTTATTAAATAGGAAAAAGTGGAAGCCAGGAACAGTGAGGAGGAGATGGTAGTCATGGCGTTAGTTGTTCTGTCATAAGGTGGTTGTGAGAATCAAATGAGATGAAGCATATGCCTATGCTTGGTGAACTCTACAGTGGTGTCCAAATGTCACCCATTCAGCTCATGTTACCTCCTCATTGTGCACTGTACCCATAAGGCTATGCTCTGGTCTTTGCTCCAACCCCTGCAGTGTACACGGGATCCATGTAGCCTGCCTTGGTTAGCATGGTGCCAGGTCTGCTGCAGAAGCAAGGCTGTGTCTGGAGGTGGCAGAGCTTATTGGTGGCTTCATCTCTGTTCCCAGCAGGAGGGAGAGTCTCCAGGACTGTGTTTGGAACCAAACTGGGTTTCACATGTTTTGCTTGCCTGTGGGAATGGCATTAGAGTTGCTATGTAGGCAGCTGTTTCATCAGAGAAGCCAGCCTCCGCTCCATGCAGAGACTAGCTTCCTGTTCTCATACTCATCAGGAAATGATGAATGACCTGCTTTGGGTGATGGGTGTCCTATAATAAGAAGAGCCTGCTCTATCCTGACCAGGCGATAGTGCAGTGGATAGAGCGTCAGGCTGGGATGCAGAGGACCCAGGTTCGAAACCCCCGAGGTCGCTGATTTGAGCACTAGCTCATCTGGCTTGAGTGTGGAATCATAGACATGACCCTATGGTCTCTGGCTTGAGGCCGAAGGTTGCTGGCTTGAGCAAGGGGTCACTCGCTCTGCTGTAGCCCGTCAGTCAAGGCACATATGAGAAAGCAATCAGTGATCAACTAAGGAGCTGCAACGAAGAATTGATGCTTCTCATCTCTCCCCCTTCCTGTCTGTCTGTCTCTATCTGTTGTCGCCCCCCTCCCCCCCCAAAAGGAGCTGCTCTAGAATGGTCACTTGTTACCTCTGAAATTCTGGAGTGCCAGGATACCTGCAGCTTTGTAGGTATTGTTTTAAAAAAAAGCATGCCCTGTGGCTGGGTCAACAGTTCTAGTATCCCCCTGGACCATGGCAGGCACTTGTGGCCCTGGCCTCAGTTACCAAAGTGGGGCTGGCCTCCTTTCTGTGTTCCCGCCCTCCCCATCTCTGGCTTTGGAGGGAAGGACATCAGCTTGAACCTAGCCTGCTTGTCTCTCCTGGGAAAAACTGGGAATGGGGAAAATAGATGATGAATATGATGAACTTTTCTTGTTTTTTGTTGTAAAATATTATGTGTAAAAAGGTAAAGAGCCTGACCAGGCGGTGGCGCAGAGGATAGAGCGTCGGACTGGGATGCCGAGGACCGAGGTTCGAGACTGCGAGGTCACCAGCTTGAGTGCGGGCTCATTTGGTTTGAGCAAAGCTCACCAGCTTAGACCCAAGGTCGCTGGCTTAAGCAAAAGGGTCACTCGGTCTGCTGAAGGCCCGCGGTTAAGGCACATATGAGAAAGCAATCAATGAACAACTAAGGTGTTGCAATGCACAACGAGAAACTAATGATTGATGCTTCTCATCTCTCTTCGTTCCTGTCTGTCTGTCCCTGTCTATCCCTCTCTCTGACTCTCTCTCTGTCTCTAAAAATAAATAAATAAATAAATAAAAAGGTAGAGAATAATGTAATGAATCCCATATACCTTCACCTAGATTTAATGGTTAACATTTTGCCTTGCGCTCACTCTCTTTTTGCTGAAGTATTTTTAAAGCAAGTTATTTACGTGGCACTTTATCCCTAAATATTTCAGTTGCATTAAAAAAAAAGATTTTCATGCCTTATCAGGTGTAGCTGGCATCCTTTAACCAGCCACCCTTCAATGGCTTTGTTGTAGTCAGACATGATGTCACACCTGGTGAAGATCCCGGGCATCATCATCTCAGCATCGGGGGTCCGCGCCAAGGCCACCCGCATCTCCATCCAGTGCCGCAGCTGCCGCAACACCCTCACCAACATTGCCATGCGCCCCGGCCTGGAGGGCTACGCCTTGCCCAGGAAGTGCAACACGTGAGTGGGCCTTGAGGAGGTGACCTGAGTGGAGATGTGAAGGTTGGAGCAGGGGGCCCAGAGAGAGAGACACAAAGCTGATGTCTGGGGCTTTAGGGCTCTGGACTGTGGTATCCCTCTGCATTGGTGCGTGTTGCCCCACCAGGGTGCCTGGATCCCCTGTGTGGGGAACCCAGGATTGGGAGCGAGATTCTCCCAATGAGGAATGAGTCTATCTGTAGTCTTCTGAAGCACACTGTAGTTTGCTGGGCCATCCAGAGGCCTTGGGAGCACAGTCACTCATTCATTTATCCTGTGACCATGTGCACATTGCAGTGGTGGTGTGGCCTCTGGGCCCCCCAAACTGAAAATACTTAGTGTCTGGCCTTTTCCAGAAAGTGATAGCGCAGGCTCTACCCTCTCTCTCTCTGGCTGCTCTTTCTTGGCCTTCTGTGCTGGTTGCCCTCAGCTTCCCAACCTGCGTGACAGTGCCCTAGGTAGGGCTCAGCCACACTTCTTTTTTTTAAATATTTTTTATTTATTCATTTTAGAGAGAGAGAGACAGACAGACAGAAAGGAGGAGCAGGAAGCATCAACTCCCATATGTGCCTTGACCAGGCAAGCCCAGGGTTTCGAACTGGCGACCTCAGTGTTTCCAGGTCGACACTTTATCCACTGCACCACCACAGGTCAGGCCAGCCACACTTCTTTCTGTGCTCACTCCCTAGGTGACCTTGGACTTTAAATATGGTCCATGTGTGGAGGGCACTTACACGGACATTTCCACCGAACTTCAGACTCGGGTTTAGCTGCCTGCCAGAACAAGCCCCACCCCCCACAATGAGGGAGTCTATATTGTATCCTAACAATCAGGAAGTCCTGGCTCTGCCTTTAAGTTTCTATGTAGAGAATCACACCATTCCTACCACCTTTTTCACGTGCTCCATGCTGTAGTCATCTTTTACCTGGAACGTTGCAACTGACCCCCCTGTGTCTGCCCTCGTCCCCCAGTCTCTTCTCCAGCCGACAGCCAGGTAACCCTTATACTGCAGGTAATTCACTCATTCCGTCTTATCCAAAGTCACGGCCTGGTGTGTTCTGCGTGGTGCTCCATGGTCTGTTTCGGCTCCCTCCGGCCTCCATCCCGCTCCCTCTAGGCCCAGCCTTGCTGCCTCCCTCTGCTCCTGGAGTACACTGAGCGTCCTGTCGCAGGGCCTCCAAGCTTGCTGTTTCCTCTGCCCAGAACATTCATTCTTTGACCTCCACAGTCCATGGCCTCACTTGTCCTTAATCTGTCTCCTCAGATGTCATCTCACAGAGGTGCTGCCCTGACCTCCCATGTCACACTTGGTGCCCACGTACACGGTCATTCTTTCTCCTGCCTGCCTGCTAGAGCTAATGGGGTGCTGCCTGTCGCTGTTATGTTTCCATCCTCCCCTGACTAGAGCCTGAGCTCCATGATAGCCAGCCAGGATTTTTTGCTCGCTGCTCTGTCCCTGGCACTGAGAATAGTGTGTAGCACATAGAAGGTGTTTTGCTAAAATATTGGCTACAGTACTTAAATGATGATTTCATTACATAGGGTATATAAAGGCCTAGACCAGGCGTTCCCAAACTACGGCCCACTGGCTGCATGCGGTGTCCTGAGGCCATTTATCCGGCCCCCGCCGCACTTCCAGAAGGGGCACCTCTTTCATTGGTGGTCAGTGAGAGGAGCACTGTATGTGGCGGCCCTCCAACGGTCTGAGGGACAGTGAACTGGCCCCCTGTGTAAAAAGTTTGGGGACCCCTGGCCTAGACCCTGAGAATGGTCTCCAGGTGCCTGGACCCTCAGGGATCCTGGGATTTGAGTGCCGAGTTTAGCACGGTCATTGACAATCTGGCCCCTCTTTACCTGCCTGTGGGGACACTGAGACCCTGTAAGGGGACTGGGAGTATGACTTGTCCGCCTCCCAGCAAGTTCATGGGCAAGCCTGGCCTGAAGCAGATCTCCCCACTCCTAGTCCAGTGTGTGGTCCCCCACAGAGCCACCCTTAGGGCCTTCCTCCAGCTTATTCTGGAGACCCGTAATGTGCTGCTGGCCGCGCCTTGTTGCTGACTCCGCGGATGGGCTCCCTGGGCTCTGTGCTCTCAGGGTGGCTCTGGTGACTCTTTCCCTTGCACAGGGATCAGGCCGGGCGCCCCAGGTGCCCGCTGGACCCGTATTTCATCATGCCTGACAAGTGCAAGTGCGTGGACTTCCAGACCCTGAAGCTGCAGGAGCTGCCTGATGCAGTGCCCCACGGTGAGATGCCCAGACACATGCAGCTCTACTGCGACAGGTGAGCGGGCGGGGCGGGGCGGGCATCCACGAGGTCGGGTGTTCCTGAACTGGATGTGGACCATCTGGCGTGGTGCATGGGGGAAGAAAGGATGGCTAGTTAGGGAACACTTCTGTGCCTGCTGCTTCCCGTAGTTTCCTTGTCTTCCTGTCACCTGCAGGGGCATGTCAACCCTCATTTTGCAGCTTGAGGACATGTGACTGACTCAGTGCGTGGAGGAGCTTTGAGCCTGTGGTTTTCCTGGGCGAATCTCTCCAGCCCTTTTGTAACTGGGAGTCTCCAGGTGGCACAGTTAGATAGGCAGCTGCCGGGAGGGCCTCATCCTAGCCTGATGCCTGCCCCACCCGCCTTGCTGTTAAGATGCTTCCTTGGATTTTGTGGAACAACTGGCATGAGGGAGAGAGTACCAAGGTGGGGCCACATTTCCTCATGGTAACGTGGGCAGAAGGCTTGGAGAGGGTGACGAGGGTTCTTACCCAGGGCGTGCACACCTGGCCTTGTGCAGGTGTTCTGTGTGTGTGTTTTTCTGGGGGGCAGACCTACAGGTTTCATTAGCTTCTCAGTGGCAGTAGAATACGTAGAAGTCAGACTCTTAAACAAGTTGCACTAACTTTCTGAGCCTCAGTTTCCTTATCGGTGATAGTGGGGATCAGTCATGACAGTCCTTAATCTCTCATGGGGTTACTGTGAGATTAAACTGGAAGGTGATGTCAAATGTTGAGCAGTTTCTTATACAAGCTCCGTATTCATTTTATATTAGACTTTCTCCAAGCAGTCTATGATCCAGCAAGCTTATGTGGGATGTAGGAAGAGAACAGTCATAGAATTCTCTCGTGGAACGTTAACAACAGTCCTTTAAGGGACGTGACTCTTCCTGGTGTCTAATGCGTTTTTGTGTCTGTTACCTCACTTGATCCCACAGTAGTCATGACAGGTCAGATAGTGTTGTCACTCCCTCAGGTTCAGAGAGTTGCACTGATTTCTTTGAAGTCATGCTGCTTCTGAGTATCAGTGTGCAGGTAGGTACTTGTCCCAGTGCCCCTCCACGTCACACTGACTCGGGCTGGAGGACTCGGAGACTTCCTTGTTTCAACATCTTATTTTTCAGAAGAGGAAGTGAAAGTCCAGAGGCAGGATGATGTTGTTGAGCTTGGGGAGCCGCAAGGAGGCAGAGTGGAGCGTAGCCCTGGCGGGGAGGCGGAGAGGCTGGAGGCGAGGAGGGGGCTCCCTGAGAGGGTTAGGGGAGCCTCTACCCGGCTGACAGCAGAGAAATGGAGATGGGCCTTTTTACATTTTATTACATTTTTACTTTTTAAATTTTATTTTTCAATTACAGTTTGCATGCAGTATTTTATATTAGTTTCAGGTATATAGAATAGTGATTAGACAATTACATGCTTGAGAAGGGGCTTCTGAGGGCTTGGAGGGGGGTGCTAGCACTGAGCCTCACCTCTGACCCCAAGCAGCATAACAGATGAGCTGGTGAAGGCAGTGGAAGGGGCGGCCCCACTGACCAAAGGTTGTGAGCATCTCCCTTTAAGCATCTGAGTCGTCCAAGCATAGGTGCGCCATGATGAGGGGGAAAGGAACCCATCTCCTGGGCCTGTGGGGATGGAGAGGTCTGGAGCCGGCTCAAGTTATGAGGTCTCTGGTGGAAATGCTAAGGTGGACAGCGTGATGAGGTGGGTAGTCAAGAATTCCCTATCTCCACCAGGTCTCACCTGCTTTTCCCTTTCCTCCCCATCATGCTCTCAGGTACCTGTGTGACAAGGTTGTCCCTGGGAACAGAGTCACCATCATGGGCATCTACTCCATTAAGAAGTTTGGCCTGACTTCTAGCAAGGGCCGTGACAGGGTGGGTGTGGGCATCCGGAGCTCCTACATCCGTGTCCTGGGCATTCAGGTGGACACAGATGGTTCTGGTGAGTCGGCTTTGGCCCCTAAGGCTGTGCTTTGCTCTGGGCTGAGCCCATGTTGTCTCGTCCCCACAACTGGTTCCGTCCAGCAGTCAGGGAAAGTGGTGCTGTCATAACTGAGGAACATGTCATTCCCATGTCACTCCACCCCTCTCTGCGAGGGCTCCCGCGATCTGACTGACTCCCCCACTCTTCCCCTCACTCGCTGGACCCTGGAACACTCCTGAGGGGGAGATCTGGGCTCTGTGTTTGTGCTGATGCTTGTGTTGTTCCACCTCTGAGGACCCTGCCCTCTGAGACGTCCTGAGTGGAGAGCAGGCCAGGGCGGTGGGCGGGAGCTGGTTCTCCCCCACGTCGCTCTCACTACTCTCCTCCCCCACCCCCCCCAGGCCGCAGCTTTGTTGGGGCTGTGACCCCGCAGGAGGAGGAGGAGTTCCGGCGCCTGGCTGCCCTCCCCGACATCTACGAGGTCATCTCCAAGAGCATCGCCCCCTCCATCTTCGGGGGCACAGACATGAAAAAGGCCATCGCCTGTCTGCTTTTTGGGGGTTCCAGAAAAAGGTGGGGGTCCAGGTCCCCTGGGTCTAGGGAGGGGATGGTGACTTGGCACACAGGAGGACAGCTGTCAGATGGCCAGGCCATGAATGCTCTTTTCATTTTCCCAAGATTCTCCACCTTGCCTGCCAATCACAGGCACGTTCCCTAGTTCCCAGGCTCGTTGTCGACTGGCTGGGGACTAGTCCATGATCTCTCCAGAGAGACTCTCTCCCTAACCCTGGCTAGTGGGTAGATTGTGGGGAACCTGGTGGGTACAGTGGGGAGACCTCTGGGTTTGTAGTCTGGAGACCAGAGATAACAATCTTGACTGTGCTGCTTATTTACTGTGTGACCTTGGGTGGGAGACACTACCTCTCTGAACCCACGTCTTCACATGGATGTAACAGGTGAAAAACCTAATACTGAAAGGGCATTACATGTCCACTGGAACTAAAATAAGAGATGTAGAAAATAATATTTCTATTGACAGCTACATTTACTGAATTCTTACAATGCATCAGGCCTTTTTCTAAGTCCTTTTATGTGTCTGAAACCCACTCAGTCCTCACCGTAACCCTGGGAGAAAGCTACGATCACACTCGTTCCATAGATGAGGGAATTGGAGCGTAGAGCCCTAAAGGAACTTGCTCACAGGCACGTGTAGGGCTGGGAGCTGCCTACATGGTGCAGGTGGCACTGGCAGCTCCCTGTTTTCCTCCTTCCCAGTGATGAGGGATGTCTGTCAGAAGCTCAGTGTGTGTGCCTCAGTGTAGCCCCAAGTACCAGTTTCCTTTGACCTTCCCCTCCCTGAGGCAGGTTACCATGGTGAGCCTAGGGACCAAGGGGCTGTGAAGGTGGTCTCAGCCTAGAGCCCCGCCTCCCCGCTTGCTCTGGGGCTCATGATAGGTTGGGGGGCCGACTGCCATCCTTCCACTGTTACCAACTTGAGTCCTAGCCTCTGGTGGATTCTTGCCCTGCCTATCTGCCTGTCCTCCCCTAGGCTCCCTGATGGACTCACTCGCCGAGGAGACATCAACCTGCTGATGCTGGGGGACCCTGGGACGGCCAAGTCCCAGCTGCTGAAGTTCGTGGAGAAGTGTTCTCCCATTGGGGTGAGTGCTAGGATGAGCTGCTCTCTGGCTTCCCCAGCCAGGAAGGAAGGCTGCAGGGCCAGGCCTCTGGGTCCCCTGGGTCCCCTGGATCCTCTTGGTGGGCAGGATCACCCAGAATCTCTTCCTCGTTCCCCTTGGTTTTGGTCAGATGGCACAGGAGGAGAGGAGGAAGGGATCCACAGGTGGGTGTAGTTTTGGGGTGGTGGGCAGATCACCGTATGAGAGGCAGGGCGGGGTTGGGTTTCAGCCTGGCCAGTCATTGGCTGTGGACCTTGAGCAAGTCATCTACGCTCCCTGAGCCTCAGTTTATCCATCTACTAAGTCATCAGACTGATAATAGTTATGGCTAAAGTCAGAGCCAGCATTGCTTGAAGTGCATTGCATGTACTCATGTAATGCACACCTCAACCGTGCAGCAGGTCCTGGGACCATCTTGTGGATGAGGAAACTGGCACAGAACAGCTAAATGCTAGCAGGGGGGTTTGAGTGCAGACCCCTGGAATCTCAGCAGTCCTCTGCAGTGATGAATGTGTCGGGATCAGAGTGGGGCCGGGTACCTGCCGTGTTCAGTCGGGCGGGCTATCCAGGTGAGAGCTGGTCTCTGTGATAGGTGCAAGGTGCCCAGTGCTCCATGCCAGGGCTGTTCAATAGAGATGTGCGGAAATTGCACATGTGAGCCTGGGGCCACTTTAGATGTTCCTGTAGCCACATTAGTGTGAATTAATCCTAATAATATTGTTTAGTCCAATATGTTTAAAATATATCAACATTACCTTAATATAAAGAAATACTAAAGGTTGCTTTTTTAGTACGAAGTTTGAAATCTGTATTATACACTTAAGCACATCTCATTTTGGACTTGTCACAGTTAAGGGGCTCAGTAGCAGCATGTGAGCTGCAGGTCTACACAAAAATGATGTGGGACTCGGGTGAGGGAAGCTCTTTCCTGGGAGTTGAAAGTCTGTCTCAGCTTCAGGCCGCCTGGCAGAGTGCCGCTCCGGGCCTCTGAGTCCACGTTGCTTTCAGTGAGCGGGACCCGAAGGACTGCTTCCTGGGGCTGTGGCAGGGCTCAGGGATATGATGGATGGGAGCCATCCCCTGGGAGAGAACCTCCAGGCCAGATGGGCCGGGAGACCTCCTCACTCAAGGAGGCTCCCTGAGTTCTTGTCTGCGCTCTAGCCAGCTGTGACTTGAGGCCTTGGGTGAGCCACAGCTCTGTGGTCCCCTTGACTTGGTGGGTTCAAGCGTGGAGCTGTGCTGGGCCCTGACACCTCCTCCCGTGGCTCTCCCCCAGGTGTACACCTCTGGAAAAGGCAGCAGCGCAGCCGGCCTGACAGCCTCAGTGATGAGGGACCCCTCCTCCCGGAACTTCATCATGGAAGGCGGAGCCATGGTCCTGGCTGATGGCGGAGTTGTCTGTATCGATGAGTTTGACAAGGTGAGGCTGACAGGGTTAGGTGGCTGCACCTAGTGGTCTCAGGGCAGGGGGTATGGCCTTCTGTGCTTGGACAATGGAAACCACCTCTGAGTTGGAGACTTGAACGCAGTCCCCTGCCTGTCACGGTAGAATAACTGGGAAGTAATTTGACCTCTCCTAGCCTCAGTTTCCACATCTGGAGAGGGAGGGGGTAGAGAAGAGCCAAGCCCACACACTTGTCATCAGGATGAGAGGTGACCCAGTTTCTGTCATTGGCCTGGCACCCAGGAGTGGTCGTGCTGTAGCTGTCCTGCTGGTACTGCTCCCCCACCCCTTGCCTGGTCTGATGGACGCTTCTGTCCCCCACGCAGATGCGAGAAGACGACCGCGTGGCAATCCACGAGGCCATGGAGCAGCAGACCATCTCTATCGCCAAGGTGAGTGGTTCTCCGTGGCAAGCCCACTCCACCAAGGTCAGGCTTGGCCATGCCCAAGATGCTCTGAGCACTGGGCCGAGTCCTGCCTGCCCAGATCTCTGCCAGCAACAGGCCTAGAACTCTGTGTGCCTGCGTTCAGGCCGGAGAGTTGTGTCCTGGGGTCCTCATCTCTGATCTGTCATCTGCTCCCTTTCATTCTCTCCTTACAGGCTGGGATCACCACCACCCTCAACTCCCGCTGCTCCGTCCTGGCTGCTGCCAACTCGGTGTTTGGCCGCTGGGATGAGACGAAGGGGGAGGACAACATTGACTTCATGCCCACCATCTTGTCCCGCTTCGACATGATCTTCATTGTCAAGGATGAGCACAATGAGGAGAGGGACGTGGTGAGTGGGGGCCACAGAGCGCATGGTTCTGAGGAAAGGCGCAAAAGCGGCTTGGCCGACATCCTGACTGTCAGATAAGGCTTGTAGGTAGCCAGGGTAGTGGCAATTGGGGACTGCAGAAAGCACTGAACCAGGGGTACAATCTTCTGCCTCTCCTGTGAGTGACATGATGTGTGATTGGGGGTGAATCACTCCCTGTGGGCCTCAGTCCCTTGCATATGAAATGGGTACTTGACATTTGGGTGCAAGTGATAGAACCCCACCCAGTTCTGGTTGGTAAGTTTCTGAAAGGAACTTAGCGGTGTATGTAATGGACAAGCTGAGGTTTGAGGCCCCGCTGGATATAGGTCTTGTCATCAGGGCTGCTTCTGTCTCTGCTGCTTTCCTCACCATGAGGGAGGCTTGTTCTCTGGAGCTCCTCCCTGGGGTGGCAGAGGAGGCCCTGACAGCTCCAGAATTTTGTTTTAGCTGCTGAGAGTCCCAGGGAGAGAGGGGGCCTCTTCTTTTCTATTGGTTGTAGCCCTACAAGCTCCCTTCCTGCCTTCTTGACATTTGTTGGGACCTCTGTTGCGAGGGCCTGTCAGCTGACCCGAGGTGCCTTCTGCCTGCTAGATGCTGGCCAAACATGTGATCACCCTGCACGTGAGTGCGCTGACACAGACCCAGGCTGTGGAGGGTGAGATAGACCTGACCAAGCTGAAGAAGTTCATCGCCTACTGCCGAGCGTGAGTCCCGGGTGTGGGCTCTATGGGCCAGGTCTGCATGGATCCCTTGGTGTGGGAGAGAACCCTGTTCCCTGAACCACTCCTTAGGAAGGGTGCCTGAGATAATGCTGTTTTTTTAGCTTGTAGCTCTGCTGAATCTGCTCTGCTCCTTTTGACCTGAAACAGGCCACTGGCTGTCAGCTTCAGCTTCCCTGTCACCAGAATGAGGCAATAGGGTTTAGATGGTTTCAAAGGTCCGTCACCCCCCCCCCACACACACACACACACACACACACACACAGCCCCGTGACAGATTCAGGGAGGCAAGGCATTGTGATTATTGTGGACATGGCCTCTGGGTACTGCGCCTCCACTGTGTGAGCTTGGGCAAGTCATTTGACCTCTGAGCCTTGCTTTCACTGTGTTAGTGTTTCCTGGGGTTTTTGTAAGGATTACACAGATGAGGAGTAAGTGCTTGGTACAGCCCTGTACCAAGTAAACACTCAGTAAGTGGCTTTTGTACCTTTAATTATTGTTATTCTCATAGATTGTCATTAGTAATAATCATGCATAGGGTAATTGTTCTGTGCCAGACATTATTCTGAGTATTTTATGGATGACTGAACTTTAGCCCTTCCTCAAAACTTATGAGACTAGTGTATTATTATTCTACCCTAAAGATAGGGAAGCTAAGACAGAAAAAAGTTAAGTAATTTGTCTGAGTTCACAGCTAGTTGAGCCAGGATTTGAACCCAGGTACCTGGCTTCAGAGCCTATGCTTTTAGCCACTGTGCCAATGTTGTTAATATATACCTTGGTTGTCTCTTGTTGGAGCTAAACCCGAGGGTGGAGGAATCTTTGAATGCCCCTTTGATGGTAGGTGAAATGCTGTAGCCAGGCGGGTCTCGAACTCACCACCTCCTCTGGGATTCCATGACCTTGGGGAGCTTACTTCCTTCTTCTGGCATTGGTCTCCTTGTCCTCAGGATAAGGGTTGTCTTAGGTGACCTGAGTCTTCCCCTAGTTCAGTGACTGCCAGTCGGCCTGTGCGGGAAGGGATAGGACATGGGTAGATCCTGACCAGACATCCCTGCTGTCTACCCTCCCTCCTGGGAGAGTCTGACGTGGTCCCTGTCCCTGGACAGTAGTCGCTGCCAATCCTCTTGTGCGCATCATTGCGCATCATGTCCTCAAATGCATTGGGTGGTGGACATGTTTGGGGTCGAGGACTGCTGGAGCCTACCATCTAGTGAGCCTTGTGCTGCGTGATGGGTGCATTGTTCTGTACTGTGAATGAGGTGATCCCCACTTCATGACGAGCCACATGTCATCCAGCAGTAAGCAGGGGGCGGTCTTCACCTTCCACACATGGGCCTGGCTTTCCTCTACCTATTTTCTGATCTCTGGCACCTGTCCGTAGTCTAGATTTTACTTAAATCTCTTCTAAGTGGTGCACTGAGCCTGGGGGAGAACGTGCGTGACTGTAAGCCGCTGGGGGCAGGGTAGATGTCCCAAGTTTCCTTCCTGGCCTCATGGCAGTGGCTCTCCACCCTTCTGCAGGAGGTGTGGGCCCCGGCTGTCAGCGGAGGCTGCAGAGAAGCTAAAGAACCGGTATATCCTCATGCGGAGTGGGGCCCGTCAGCACGAGAGGGACAGTGAGCGCCGCTCTAGCATCCCCATCACTGTGCGGTAAGCCGGCGGGCCGGGCTGGGGCCACAGGCCTCACTTCCCAGGCAGGGCATGCCCATCAGGCAGGGCCTGGCATTGCTAACCTCACAGCACAGGCCCTGGGTAAGGCCTGCTGGCAGAGGGGTCCCTTTGGAGTGTAAACAGTGGTCTCCCTGCTTCTCTGTATTTCTTGGTTATTTAAGGTGAGGAAAACCTAGAACCTTCTTTCTGCATTCCATCTGGCTTCCTCCAATGCAGGAATGCCCGAGAGTGAGGGAAGGCCCAGGCTTAGGAGTCAAGAGATCTGGGTCCTCGTCTCTAGCCCATTGTGGGGCTACAGGAAAATCGGTTTCCTTCCCTGGATCTCAGTTTTCTTAGCTCCTAACTTTCCTCATTCTTGTGAGTTTGTATACAGTGGAGTGGAGTGATTAAGAGTTGGACCTGCCTGACCAGGTGGTGGCGCAGTGGATAGAGCGTCAAACTTGACATGGAGGACCCAGGTTTGAGACCCCGAGGTTGCCAGCTTGAGCCCAAGGTTGCTGGTTTGAGCAAGGGGTCACTCGGTCTGCTGTAGCCCCCCCCCCCCCAGTCAAGGCACATATGAGCAAGCAATTAATGAACAACTAAGGTGTTGCAACAAAGAATGCTTCTCATCTCTCTCCCTTCCTGTCTGTTCCTATCTGTCCCTCTCTCTGACTCTGTCTCTGTCACAAAAAAAAAAAAAAAAAAAAGAGTTGGACCACCTGGTTTGAATTCTGCCTTGGGCACTGATTAGTTAGAAGTGGATTTGGGCCCTGGCCAGTTGGCTCAGCAGTAGAGCATCGGCCTGGCGTGCGGGGGACCTGGGTTCGATTCCTGGCCAGGGCACATAGGAGAAGCGCCCATTTGCTTCTCCACCCCCCCCCCCCCCCTTCCTCTCTGTCTCTCTCTTCCCCTCCCACAGCCAAGGCTCCATTGGAGCAAAGATGGCCCGGGCGCTGGGGATGGCTCCTTGGCCTCTGCCCCAGGCGCTAGAGTGGCTCTGGTCATGGCAGAGCGACCCCCCGGAGGGGCAGAGCGTCGCCCCCTGGTGGGCGTGCTGGGTGGGTCCCGGTCGGGCGCATGCGGGAGTCTGTCTGACTGTCTCACCCCGTTTCCAGCTTCAGAAAAATACAAAAAAAAAAAAAAAGAAGTGGATTTGGCTGTACATAATGGAAAACCCAAGTGAAATAGCTTAAGTAAATTAGAAGTTTATTTTTATTTTTCTCTTAGGTAAAAATATCTGAGTGGATAGGTGGTCCAGGATTGTGATGGTTCCTCAGAGTCATCAGCAACCTGGGTTCCTTCAAGCTCTTCTTTATCCTCAGAGTCCAAAATGGCTGCTGGAACTTCAGCCATCACCTCTGCATTCCAGGCAGCAGTAGAGAAAGGAAAAGAAGGGCTGACCTTTTAAGGATGCTCTAAAATTCCCACAGAATATTGGACTTGTATAACTAATTGGCCATACCCTGCTCCCCTGCTCACACAGACCCACCTAGATGCAAGAGAGGCTGGGAAATGTCTTTTAGTTGAGTGTCATGATCAGGAGTAAAATGTTGGGGTTCCATTGCCAGGGAGGAAAGGAAGACAGGTCATGGGACAGCCAGCAGTCTCCCCTGTAGTCTTCCAGCAGGTGCCACCCTGATGTCAGGATGGGCGGGGCAGAGAAGATGGGCTCAGGCCACCCTGGTCTCCCGTTGCCCCCACACAGGCAGCTGGAGGCCATCGTGCGCATCGCTGAGGCCCTGAGCAAGATGAAGCTGCAGCCCTTTGCCACGGAGGCGGACGTGGAGGAGGCCCTGAGGCTCTTTCAGGTGTCCACGCTGGATGCTGCCTTGTCGGGCACCCTGTCAGGTGAGCAGATGCGGGGGTGCGGGCTCGGGGCTCTGGATGGGCAGTGTGCTCAAAGCCCTGAGTGTGTGTTGTCTCTGCGCTTGATTCCTTTCTGTTTTCTCCCCCTGGATGTTCTCCCAGGATGGGCAGAAGCAACTTCTCTCCAGACCCGTGAAAACAACCCTTTCGAGCGAATCCATTATGAGCGGTTGCACTTTAGTCATTGGTCCAGTAGTCAGCTCTTTCCCTCATTTTACATACAGCTGGCCCCTGAAAGCCAGGCTGCCACTTTGTCCTTCCTGTCTTCAGAGATGAGAAAACTGACACTCAAAGAGGTCTTCTCAGGGTGCCCAAGGTCACTGCTTGGCTAGAAAGCAGGTCTCTCTGCTGCCGTCCTGCCTGCTTAAGCAGTCCTGCCGCGGATCCTCCTGCCCGCTCGGGCCCAGCCTTTTGCAGGCCTCTCCGGAGCACCGATGGTGTGCCCGGCTCACTGGGTCCTTCATTTCCTCACCAGCAGATGCTCCATAGTGCATAGTGTTTGCCAGGCACTGGGCTGGGTGCTGGGGATCTGAGAGCTAGCAGATCTCCCTGCCTCCTTTGTGGGGCTCTCAGCCGGGGGGAGAGACCGAGAGTCAAGTGGCAGACAGATCAAGCTCAGGGAATGAAAGTACGGAGGGGAGAGTGCCAGCAAGCCGATGTGTGGGAGAAGGATGGGAGGCCTCTGAGGAGGTGACATTGAGCAAGGTCTGGCGTGCAGTGAGGAAATGGGGCTCCCTAGGAGAAGAGGCTCTAGATAGAGGAAAGACCGAGTGCCCAGACTTGGCCTGTTCCAGGGCCAGTGTGACTGGAGCCCGGGGAGACTGGAAGGCTGGTCCTTCCCGTCCCTCTTGCTGAGGACGAAGGCTCTTCCCTGACAGGCTTCCCGTCACACCAGGCCATTGCTGATGGAGGGTTCTTTGGATGTCGAGGGCACAGAGGTCAGGTGTGATCTGGGGCAGTGACATTGGAGTTGGCATTGTGGTTTATGTAGTTTGCCTTGCAGACTCCTCATTTCAACTTGGAGCCAGGAAGTCCCTCTCAGTGGCCTCCCTGGCCATGGCCCCTCCCTCAGTGGAACAAGGCCTCTGGAGGCCTTGATTGGCAGGGCAGACCCACCCTTCAACAGTAGATGGAAATCACGAGCTTCCTGGTCCTGGGCACCGCACAGCTGTCTCCTGGGCAGCCTGCCCCTTTCCCGGGCCACTGCTGGGTCCCCTCCAGCTCTCCATTTGAGGTCTGCTTCTCTGGACAACGAGTCCACGTGTTACCAGCTTTCTCATAAAAGTCAGCTCTCATCAGTCCTCAGAGCCCTCCAATGGCTGCTCCTCCCACCAGAATCGGAACAAAACCTGGCCACGGCCCATAGGGACCCATAGGACCTGCCCCTCGTTACCCTCTGGCCCCTGGATGGGTTTTGAACCAGTTGGGCATGCTCCTACCTCCTGCCTTTGTACCTGCCGTGGGCTCTGCCTGGAGCACCCTCCCCCACACGTAGCCTTGTCCCTGACTTCAGTCGCCTTGTCATCTCAGTCCGACGCTCATCCCCTGGCCTGCTCTTCCTCTCATTTTCTCCTCTGGGGCTAGCTCCTGCTGCTCTTCGTGGGACAGAGGCCTCTACCTCTCCAAGCCTCTCTGTGGGCTGACAGGTCCCAGCCCCTGTCCCCACCTGCCCTGTCTATCTTGTGCCCACAGGGGTGGAGGGCTTTACCAGCCAGGAGGACCAGGAGATGCTGAGCCGCATCGAGAAGCAGCTCAAGCGCCGCTTTGCCATTGGCTCCCAGGTGTCAGAGCACAGCATTATCCAGGACTTCACCAAGCAGGTGGGCTCCCTGGGCCAGCCGGCGGGGTGGGGCGGGAATCTGCGGGCTGCCCACGGCCCGCTACCCACCACCAACATTGGTGTTCCGGTGCCCAGCAGACAGCCGGTGGGGCAGCTGTCCTCGTCCCAGACCTGCTCCCGTCATTCCTCCCTTTGGAACTGCTTCAGTCTGGAGCAGGGCTATTTTTTCCCATTAGGGGGCGAGAATAAGTAGCTGGGGTTCTGGTGGAACCACACCCATGCTTCTCCCAGCCCTTCCTCTCCCCCTCTCCCCATTGCCTGGCTCTTGTGGGGTAGGATGGGGAGAGTCAGGACGGCGAGCCTCCCAGCTCACTGGGAGCAGTGCTGTTGAACCTGTAGGGAAGAGCTGGCCCTCCAAATGCTTTGGAGAACTTGTCACATCTTTAAATCTCAGAACAGGCCTAGTTTCTGGTCTGAATCCCCCTTTCATATACATCACCTCATTCTGTTTTTAGAGCAGTTCTATGCAGAAGGTTGGGCCACGGCATTCTATAGGTGAGCACCCCGAGGCTTAGAGAGGTTTGGAGATGGCGAGAGCTTGGGTTCTAAAGTTAGACGGGCCTGACCGGTGGTGGTGCAGAGCATCAATCTGCATTGCTGAGGACCCAGATTTGAAACCCTGAGGTCACTGGCTTGAGTGCAGGTTCATCTAGCTTGAGCACAGGCTCACCAGATTGAAATAGGATCATCAACATGATCCCAAGGTTACTGGTTTCAGTAAAGGGTCCCTGGCTCAGCTTGAGCCCCCCATTCAAGGCACATATGAGAAGCAATCAAAGTGTTACAACTATGAGTTGATGCTTCTCATCTCCTTTCCTGTGTCTCTCCTGTCTTTCTAAAAAAAAAGTCGGAGTTTTTTTTTTTTTTCTTTTTAACAGAGATAGAGTCAGAGAGAGGGATAGACAGGGACAGACAGACAGGAACGGAGAGATGAGAAGCATCAATCATTAGTTTTTTGTTGCACGTTGCAACACCTTAGTTTTCATTGATTGCTCTCTCACATGTGCCTTGACCGCAGGCCTTCAGCAGACCGAGTAACTCCTTGCTGGAGCCAGCGACCTTGGGTCCAAGCTGGTGAGCTTTTTGCTCAAATCAGATGAGCCCACGCTCAAGCTGGCGACCTCGGGGTCTTGAACCTGGGTCCTCTGCATCCCAGTCCGACGCTCTATCCACTGTGTCACCGCCTGGTCAGGCAGATGGAGTTGATTTAAATCCCGGCTCTACGCTTGTTGTGTGACTGAGCAAGTGACTGAACTTCTCTGTGCCTCAGTTTCCTCACTCTGTACAGTGGGAGTGATTGTAGTGCCCACTGCTCCGGGTTGCTGTGGTGACACAATGAGTTGTGTTTGGGAAGACTTTGAACAGGGCCGAGCGCATGGCAGGTGCCCAGGAATTGTGAGTCCTTAGATCACAGGACGGGGTGTGATGGAAAATTCCTTTGAACAGGGAGATGCGTGGGCTCCCGTGGGGGCTTCATAGGCTATTGGGCAGGTTGGTGTGTGTCCCGGGGTCCTCTTGGGAACAGGCCCCTGCATCTGGCCTTGTGTCCACAGAAATATCCGGAGCACGCCATCCACAAGGTGCTGCAGCTCATGCTGCGGCGGGGTGAGATCCAGCACCGCATGCAGCGCAAGGTCCTCTACCGCCTCAAGTGAGCCACACCCTCCTGCGCAGCTGCAGCTGGAGTGTCGCTGCCACCTCTGCCTCCCCACTGCCATTGTCTCCGGCTTCCCTCGAGCTCTCTCTGCCCCTGGACCAAGAGACCCGCCTGGCCCACTCACTGCCTCTGGGCATTGGCCCCACAGGTCTGGGAAGAGTGCTTTTGGAGTTTACCGAAATAATAAAGTCTCGTGTTTGGGTACATGTCGGCTTCTGTTGGTTTCTGACCTGCATCTGCCACTTGGGCTCCATGACAAGGCTGTCACTCTTGTCTTCAGGGTCCTCAGCTGCTCCTTGGGGATGATAAGGCTGGTTTCTCGCTGGCCCTAGTGACAGGTCAGCAAGACCCAGTGCTTCGTCTGGTGGGTGAGCGTGACCAGTCTTAGCGGTTCCTCAACAGCTTACAGGGTGGGCAGGAGATAGGGTTTGCAGTCAGACTGGCTGGACTCACCCAGTCTTTCCTGTGCCTCGGTTTCCTAGTCTGTAAGGGGATGACACTGGTTGTGTTAGGATAACCGAGCTACTGTTGGTGAAGTGCCTAGGAAGGTTGACCTGGCCATGCAGTGAGACTGGTGGCCTTCAGTGTTGAGGGACATGGACACCCATCAGGCCTTAGAGCAGAATAGGTAAAAGTGGAGGTGCTGGAATTCTGTGGACAGGTTCTCCCAGGGGCTGCCACACGCTGTGTGTCTTTGAGTAAAGCACTTCTCTGTGTCTGAGTTTATGATCACTAAACTGGAGGTCGTAGGATTCATCGCCCTGAGTTGTGAGGTTTGACTGGTAGAAAGCACTAGTAATAGCAATATTGGAGAAAGTGAACAGTGCCATTATTTTTTGCTCATTATTTTGCCTAATATTGGAATACCAGTATGAGTATAATTTTGTTTTGGAAAAGCTAGAATTGATGAAATTATAAATCAGTGAAGTAAAAAAAAATATTTTTTGACAGAGAGTCAGAGAGAGGGACGGACAGGAAGGGAGAGGAGAAGCATCAATTTTTTTTATTACAACACTTTTAGTTGTTTACTGATTGCCTTCTCATGTGTGCCTTGACCGGGGCACTACAGCAGAGTAACCCCTTGCTCAAGCCAGCGACCTTGGGCCCACGCTGGTGAGCCTTGCTCAAACCAGATGAGCCTGCGCTCAAGCTGGCAACCTCGGGGTCTTGAACCTGGGTCCTCTGCATCCCAGTCTGACGCTCTATCCATTGCGCCACCACCTGGTCAGGCAAGTAAAATATTTTATATTTAAAATACATTTAGTAATATAAATCTTCGAGCCAAACAGGAATTTAGAAATAGATGTTAAGGCTTTTTATTCTAATAAAGTATTAGCAGATAAGCTGTTTAAAAATTACTAAGTGAAATCAAACAAAGGAAGGACTGAAAAGTCAGGTTTTTGATCTAAACACGAACAGAAAGAAGTTGGCACCTCTGTGGTCATGTTGAGCAGTGATTTCCAGCTGCTGAAGGCTCCAGCTACGCCTTTCAGGGAAATAGAAGAGAGGAGCCCAATCCACTTTCCTCTGACTCACTTGGGTTCACCCATTTCTTGTTTGAGAACTTTTCTTTTTTTTTATAATTAAATTTTTTAAGACTTTATTTACTCATCTGAGAAAGGAGAGAAAGGAGGGAGGAGGAGCAGGAAGCATCAATCCCCACATGTGCCTTGACCAGGCAAGCCCAGGGTTTTGAACTGGTGACCTCAGCGTTCCAGGTTGACACTTGTTCTACTGCCACCGCAGGTCAGGCCACTTGAGAACTTTTCTAAACGTTTCGTCCTCTTGTTTGGATCTTCCTGAGAGCACATGAGCATTTCCTCGTCCTTCACTTGTCATGCTCAGGTTGAGACACCTGAGCGGGGGCTGTATCTGCAGACGTGGTCCTCTGTTCCTTGTTTGGGGAGTGAGCTCTAACCCTGCAGCTGTGGGTGGCATTTCTTGGAGATGGAGACGGATCTCTCTTCAGGGAGTGGACTCATCGGAGTCTCATCCAGAGATGGTTGTTGCTACATTTGTAAAGTGGGATGCACTTAATCCCCCAGTGGTTGTGGGTGCTGGCACCGTGGTCACCTCCATTTTACAGGTGGAGAAACTGAAGCTCCGAGAGGCACGTCTTAGTGAGTGATGACGGTCAGGATTCAGGGTAGACGGTCCTGATCTGGAGGTGCAGCTCAGGGGGAAGACTGCCCTGGCATAGTCCCTGTCCCCCAGGTGTGTCCCTGCTGGCAGGCACGTTGTGAAGGCACCAAAGGAAGAGCCACGAGCTTGGCTGTGGCTGCTGGGGGTGGGGTCTAGGGCTCCTAGGAGGAGCGGGTATGCTTAGAACCTATATAGCAACATTCCGTGGGGGGCACTGAGAGACGTCCCTCCATCCCTGCAGGGGGAGCAGCAGGCAGAAAGGCCTGGGGCCTGGGAAATTCTTGGGCATTTGGGGAAGCCTACTGAGCTTCCAGAAAGACTGAGAATAGGAAGGGAGGTGCACAGTGTTGCCTCTCACCAGCCCAGCTTTTCTTTGGGTATCTGCCAGTACGAGGCTTTGCAGGTACCTCTCAGGTGTTTGCAGGGCTGCCTGTCCCTCTCCTGGATCGCTGGTGGGTCCCCTGCAACTCTCCATCTGAGGCTTACTTCTTTAGGCAGTTGTCCCTACTGCCTTTCCAGCTACATGTGTACATATGTTATCAGCTTTCTCAAGAAAGTCAGCTCATGTCCAGAGAGGGGAGCACTCCAGCTAGGAGTCACGGTGGGGGCTGGGCCCAGGGCCTGGGTGAAATCAAGGAAAAGGCTCATAACCTGGGTGGAGCTTTGGTTTCCAAGCTGCGCTCAGATCGTTCCCTCCCCTCGCCTGCCACATGCTGTTCTGTGGACACATGTTCCTCTGCTGGGCAAGTTGTTTACTCTCTCTTCTTCTTTCTCATCTGTAAAAAGCGGACGACAGTAGTCCTTTCCTGGGCTGGCTGTTGGATTAGGTGAGGTGATAGGAAGTCAAGCTGCAGCCAGGTCCGGCACAAAGATGTTCATTGGAAGGACGGGTGCCTGTTCTCTCTACCTCAATTCTTGCCTGTCCTGCCTGTGTGACTCAGGGCGTCTCCTGGCGCCCCTGGCCCCACCCAACCCCAGGCTTCTGTGGGTCTAACATCTGTTCCTGTTAAGAGCTACCCTGCACCTCCATCTCCAGCCCCCAATCCAGGAGAAAACTCGAGCGTGGAGAGCATGGATGAGCTTGCTCACCACTTAGCCCCTCCACCCATTGGCTTGGAAACTTACATGGTTTAAATTGTCCTTAGTTACATATTGTTAAATATATATCAATAGTGGGACACTGGCAATGCTGTAAAGAAAAGCGTAGTGAAGATTGTATCAGTTAGGTGTTCATTCATTGGAAATAAAGATAGTCCCCATTTGAAATGTTACTGCAGAGAAGTGCTTACAAGGCGGCAAAAGCCCGTTCTCTTTCCTTAAGAAACAACCACAAAAATACTGAATTTAAGAAATGCCAAAGACCAACATTCTAAATATCAGCTCATGAAAGAAGAAATTTGTGTACTTTTGGATGCTGTAATTTTTTCACATACATATTTAAACATGAATAAGTCAGTTTTGTGTTTATTTGACAATCAGTGATGTTACGGAAGCTTCAAGTTAGATGAGCAAAAGCAGATGTTTGTTTTAAAACATGGCCTGGCCAAAGAGTACATGACAATGATTTCTAACACAAGTTTTGGTAACACATAGATAAAAAATAAGCATTTTACCCTTAAAATATGAGGCCATGAAGCATAGTGGTTAAGAGCATGGACTGAGAACCAGTTAGCCTGGGTTCAAATCCCATATCTGCCACTTTCTAGTTTTGTTACCTTGGGCCTTTACTGTACCTGTCTGAGCCTTAATTTCCTCATCTGTAAAATGGGGACCATGCCATGGAGGGATGTGAGGATGACATGGGTTTATGTTTCTAAAGCTCACAGGACTGCCTGGCACAACAATAATTGTTCCAAGTGTGCTAATATTAAAGTTATAAAAAAAAAAAAACATTTTAGAATGGGCTCAAAATTCAGGGCATGTGTTACTATCTATGGATCAAAAAAGAAAGGCTGGTGGGTGCTTTTCATGCATGTCATTCACATGTGACCATAGCTCTTTAATATGGATTTCCATTCTCCTTATTTTGATGCTGTCTTAACTCTTGGTCTACCTGGGATTGTGGTTACTGGGATGCAGGAGTTCCGCTATTAATGTTGTGAAAGCCCTACCCATTTTACAGATAAGGAAACTGAGGTTCAGAAAGGACGATATGTCACAGCTATTAAGATGGAACCTGGGGCTCTGTCTGGTTGGCTCAGTGGTAGAGTGTTGGCCAGCGTTTGGAAGTCTTGAATTCAATTCCCAGGCCAAGGCACACAGGAGAAGCACCCACCTGCTTCTCCACCCCTCCCCCTCTCCTTCCTCTCTGTCTCTCTCTTCCCCTCCCACAGCCAAGGCTCCATTGGAGCAAAGTTGGCCCGGGCACTGGGGATGGCTCTATGGCCTCTGCCTCAGGCACTAGAATGGCTCCGGTTGCAACAGAGCAAAGCTCCAAATGGGCAGAGCATTGTCCCTGGTGGGCTTGCTGGATGGATCCCGGTCAGGCACATGTAGGAGTCTACCTTTCTGCCTCCCCGCTTCTCACTTCAGAAGAATACAAAAAAAAAAAAAAAAAAAAAAAGAAAAAAAAGAAAAGAAAAAAAAAGATGAAGCCTGGGGGTCTGACTTGAATGAGGCCAGGCCAGCCCTGGATAAATGGAAAATACAATTACTGATCCTTATAGAATGAGGGGTAAGGTCTGATGGCTGAATCCTAATGCTACCACTTCCTGGCTGTGTGCCCTGAGATTTTTGTGTGTGTGTTTTTTTTTTCTTTTTAAATCTCCCTGGGCCTCTGTTGCCCCAGATTTTTTTTTTGTATTTTTTGTATTTTTTGTATTTTTCTGAAGCTGGAAACGGGGATAGACAGTCAGACAGACTCCCGCATGCGTCCGACTGGGATCCACCCGGCACGCCCACCAGGGGGCGATGCTCTGCCCACCAGGGGGCAATGCTCTGTCCCTCCGGGGCGTCGCTCTGTCGCTACCAGAGCCACTCTAGCGCCTGGGGCAGAGGCCAAGGAGCCATCCCCAGCGCCTGGGCCATCTTTGCTCCAATGGAGCTTTGGCTGCGGGAGGGGAAGAGAGAGACAGAGAGGAAGGAGAGGGGGAGGGGTGGAGAAGCAGATGGGCGCTTCTCCTGTGTGCCCTGGCCGGGAATCGAACCCAGGACTTCTGCACGCCAGGCCGACGCTCTACCACTGAGCCAACCGGCCAGGGCTGTTGCCCCAGATTTTAAGTGGATAATAATAATGCAGACTGAGCGAGGTGTGGGAGGGTGAAGAGAAGTAACGCAGGTAGTGTCCTTCAGAGTGTGGACACTGTGTCCCTGCTCAGCAATTGGTGCCTGTGGTTAATAAGGTGTTGTCAAGAGCTGCTGACATTAAATGCTGTATATTAGGGGCCCCAAAGCAACCATTTGGCCTCTTACCTTGTCCTGAGCCATGGCACTTTTTTTTTCAACCTCAAACAATTAGATGATTTTTTTTTTTTTATAAAAGTAGGCCCTCCTGTTCTCCCAAGGGTGTGAGGAAGACAGTGTCCATGAGGGGGCACCAGAACACCAGGCACGGCCGCAGCTATCCTCTCAACTCCAGGGTCCTGCCTGGTCATGTTCAGGATCTCTCCAGTGGCTTCCCAAGGACTCCCTGGCCCATGCCCTGGGATCCCAGAAACTCCCTGGCTCAGAGCCAGCAGCCCAGACTCCGCCTGAAGAATCCTCCAGGCTCTCTGTGCATTCACCACTCACTTTGTTTAGACAGAACTTTGCCAGGTACCAGACCCCGGGGGCCGCCTCCTGTACTTTATCCCGTTTAACCTTCTAACATTCCAGGGGAGGCAGGTGTCCTCACCTCCGATTACAGATGAGACTGAGGCTGCTTGAGGTGAAGTCACAGCAACCGGTGAAGCTGGCATCCTAGCCCATGGGCTGCTGGGTTAATCTTGCCAACAGCCTCTGAGAACCACAAAATCTGTCTTAGAAGGATCTTGCAATCTTAGAGACTTAAAAGGAGAGACTCACAGAAATTTTTATTCAAGTCAAATATATACTGAATTTTTTTATTTATTTTTTATTTTTTTATAAATAAATTTTTATTTTAATGGGGTGACATCAATAAATCAGGGTACATACATTTAAAGAAAACATTTCCAGGTTATCTTGTCATTTAGTTCTGTTGCATACCCATCACCCGAAGAGAGATCATCCTCCGCCACCCTCCATCCAGTTCTCTCTGTACCCCTCCCCCTCCCCCTCCCCCTCTCCCTCCTTCCCTCCCCCCACCCCCCAAATATATACTTAATTTTAAAAAATGTTTGCTATGTTAAAAAAGCAAAAGTAGAACCTTCTCGCCCAAAGTAAATCCCCCTTGCCCAAAGCTGTCTCCCCAAAACCCACTTGCCCTCCTTGGAGATGACCACAGTTACTTTATTGGGTCTCTTACTAAATGCAGACACATCAAATACTAGACAGGATTTCTGGGTGGCCTGGTTTCCCAGGACCCACCCAGCTGCTTCTAGCCCCCGGTCATCAGTCTCCTGCTATTGTCACTGTCACAGCCAGGGTGAGTTGAAGGGTCTCTTTTGGCTCCTAGAGTCCCCCAGCTTCCACCCACCCATCCCTTTAGAAGGGGATGGTGGCACTCACGAGGTGTTCCTTCTAGCACAGGGAGGCTGGGCCTGTGTGCCTTCTGCCCCTCCTCCAGGGGTCCTCCTCCTCCAGGGGTCCTCCTCCTCCAGGGGCCCTCCTCCTCCAGGGGCCCTCCTCCAGGGACCCTCCTCCTCCAGGGATCCTCCTCCTCCAGGAATCCTCCTCCTCCAGGGATCCTCCTCCTCCAGGGGTCCTCCTCCTCCAGGAGTCCTCCTCCTCCAGGGATCCTCCTCCTCCAGGGGTCCTCCTCCTCCTCCAGGGATCCTCCTCCTCCAGGAGTCCTCCTCCTCCAGGGATCCTCCTCCTCCAGGGGCCCTCCTCTTCCAGGGGCTCCTCCTCCTCCAGGGGTCCTCCTCCTCCAGGGATCCTCCTCCTCCTCCAGGGATCCTCCTCCTCCTCCAGGGATCCTCCTCCTCCAGGGATCCTCTTCCTCCAGGGATCCTCCTCCTCCAGGAGTCCTCCTCCTCCAGGGATCCTCCTCCTCCAGGGATCCTCCTCCCCCAGGAGTCCTCCTCCTCCAAGGATCCTCCTCCTCCAGGGGTCCTCCTCCTCCTCCAGGGACCCTCCTCTTCTAGGGGTCCTCCTCCTCCAGGGATCTTCCTCCTGCAGGGATCCTCCTCCTCCAGGGGCCCTCCTCCTCCAGGGATCCTCCTCCTCCAGGGGTCCTCCTCCTCCAGGGATCCTCCTCCTCCAGGGGCCCTCCTCTTCCAGGGGCTCCTCCTCCTCCAGGGGTCCTCCTCCTCCAGGGATCCTCCTCCTCCTCCAGGGATCCTCCTCCTCCAGGAGTCTTCCTCCTCCAGGGATCCTCCTCCTCCAGGGATCCTTCTCCTCCAGGAGTCCTCCTCCTCCAGGGATCCTCCTCCTCCAGGGGTCCTCCTCCTCCAGGGATCCTTCTCCTCCAGGAGTCCTCCTCCTCCAGGGATCCTCCTCCTCCAGGGGTCCTCCTCCTCCTCCAGGGACCCTCCTCTTCTAGGGGTCCTCCTCCAGGGATCTTCCTCCTCCAGGGATCCTCCTCTTCCAGGGGCCCTCCTCCTCCAGGGATCCTCCTCCTCCAGGGGTCCTCCTCCTCCAGGGATCCTCCTCCTCCAGGGATCCTCCTCCTCTAGGGGTCCTCCTCCTCCTCCAGGGATCCTCCTCCTCCTCCAGGGATCCTCCTCGTACAGGGGTCTTCCTCCTCCAGGGGTCCTCCTCCTCTAGGGGTCCTCCTCCTCCTCCAGGGATCCTCCTCCTCCAGGGGTCCTCCTTCTCCAGGGGTCCTCCTCCTCCAGGGGCCCTCCTCTTCCAGGGGCTCCTCCTCTTCCAGGGGCTCCTCCTCCTCCAGGGGTCCTCCTCCTCCAGGGATCCTCCTCCTCTAGGGGTCCTCCTCCTCCTCCAGGGATCCTCCTCCTCCTCCAGGGATCCTCCTCATACAGGGGCTCCTCCTCCTCCAGGGGTCCTCCTCCTCCAGGGATCCTCCTCCTCTAGGGGTCCTCCTCCTCCTCCAGGGATCCTCCTCCTCCTCCAGGGATCCTCCTCGTACAGGGGTCCTCCTCCTCCAGGGGTCCTCCTCCTCCAGGGATCCTCCTCCTCCAGGGATCCTCCTCCTCTAGGGGTCCTCCTCCTCCTCTAGGGGTCCTCCTCCTCCTCTAGGGGTCCTCCTCCTCCTCCAGGGGTCCTCCTCCTCTAGGGATCCTCCTCCTCCAGGGATCTTCCTCCTCCAGGGATCCTCCTCCTCCAGGGGTCCTCCTCCTCCAGGGATCCTCTGCCTCCAGGGGTCCTCCTCCTCCTCCAGGGACCCTCCTCTTCTAGGGGTCCTCCTCCTCCTGGGATCTTCCTCCTCCAGGGATCCTTCTCCTCCAGGGATCCTCCTCCTCCAGGGATCCTCCTCCTCCAGGAGTCCTCCTCCTCCAGGGATCCTCCTCCTCCATGAGTCCTCCTCCTCCAGGGATCCTCCTCCTCCAGGGATCCTCCTCCTCCAGGGGTCCTCCTCCTCCAGGGATCCTCCTCCTCCAGGGATCCTCTGCCTCCAGGGGTCCTCCTCCTCCTCCAGGGACCCTCCTCTTCTAGGGGTCCTCCTCCTCCTGGGATCTTCCTCCTCCAGGGATCCTCCTCCTCCAGGGGCCCTCCTCCTCCAGGGATCCTCCTCCTCCAGGGGCCCTCCTCCTCCAGGGATCCTCCTCCTATAGGGATCCTCTGCCTCCAGGGGTCCTCCTCCTCCAGGGATCCTCCTCCTCCAGGGATCTTCCTCCTCCAGGGATCCTCTTCCTCCAGGGATCCTCCTCCTCCAGGGATCCTCTTCCTCCAGGGATCCTCCTCCTCCAGGGGCCTTCCTCCTCCAGGGATCCTCCTCCTCCAGGGATCCTCTTCCTCCAGGGATCCTCCTCCTATAGGGATCCTCTGCCTCCAGGGATCTTCCTCCTCCAGGGATCCTCTTCCTCCAGGGATCCTCCTCCTCCAGGGATCATCTTCCTCCAGGGATCCTCCTCCTCCAGGGATCCTCCTCCTATAGGGATCCTCTGCCTCCAGGGGTCCTCCTCCTCTAGGGATCCTCCTCCTCCAGGGCCCTTCCTCCTCCAGGGATCCTCCTCCTCCAGGGATCCTCTTCCTCCAGGGATCCTCCTCCTCCAGGGGCCCTCCTCCTCCAGGGATCCTCCTCCTATAGGGATCCTCTGCCTCCAGGGGTTCTCCTCCTCCAGGGATCCTCCTCCTCCAGGGCCCTTCCTCCTCCAGGGATCCTCCTCCTCCAGGGATCCTCCTCCTCCAGGGGCCCTCCTCCTCCTCCAGGGACCCTCCCCTTCTAGGGGTCCTCCTCCTCCTTCAGGGATCTTCTTCCTCCAGGGATCCTCCTCCTCCAGGGGCCCTCCTCCTCCAGGGCTCCTCCTCTTCTAGGGGTCCTCCTCCTCCAGGGATCCTCCTCCTCCAGGGGTCCTCCTCCTCCAGGGATCCTCTTCCTCCAGGGATCCTCCTCCTCCAGGAGTCCTCCTCCTCCAGGGATCCTCCTCCTCCAGGGATCCTCCTCCTCTAGGGGTCCTCCCCCTCCTCCAGGGGTCCTCCTCCTCTAGGGGTCCTCCTCCTCCTCCAGGGATCCTCCTCCTCCAGGGATCCTCCTCCTCCAGGGCCCTCCTCCTCCTCCAGGGATCCTCCTCCTCCAGGGGTCCTCCTCCTCCAGGGGCCCTCCTCCTCCTCCAGGGATCCTCCTCCTCCAGGGATCCTCCTCCTCCAGGGGTCCTCCTCCTCCAGGGGTCCTGCCTGAAGAGTTGTGATGATCTAAAGAGATGTATGGAATAGGGAATAGATTATGACCTTATCACTCACCCTCCCATGCTGTCTGCCTGGTAATGGCACTCATTTCTCGTGGGTCAGTGCCTTCTCTCCAGGAGAATGGCATTCACTCATTCATCTACTCCCTCAGGGAGGTAGTTATAATACCTGCATTGTAACGGAGATGAAATGCATTAATGTATGTAGCATCCTTAGAAGAGCTTGGCACATGGTACATAACATACAAATGTTTCTATTATTATTATTGATTTTTTTAGTTCATTCAACTACCTTTACTGAGCCTCGCTGTGTTTCCTAGACAGTAGAGTACAGAGCAGAGCTCATTTCTTCCTGCCTCGGAGGAGGTAGGCCCAGGAAAGAACAGCAGGACCAGCGCATGGGCCCAGGAGAGAGCACAGTGCTCTGGGATCCTGTCAGAGCAGGGGCCTCCACGTCGGCCTGGTGCATGGGTTCTGGGGTGGCCTTGTGCTCTGAGATGGAGCCCAGGGGGCTGGCTGGGCTGGCAGCAGCAGGCATAAGTACATAAGCCCCCAGCCTGGGAGCCAGAACGTGCTTTGACAGTTCTTTGCACAGCACCCACATGGAACTCGCTCCTCAGCAGTGGAGCTGGATGGGGGTGGGGGCGGAATGTCGGAGAGCAGCTGCTTCAAGCCTGGAAGCATCTTCCTCCACCTTCGTTGGGGAGGAAGACAAGACTCCAGCCTTTAGCACCAACCCCTGGCCTCAGGTGAACAGTCTGAGCCGCTGTCTGGTCTGTGGCCCCCACCATCTGCTCAGCCCTGTCCTCATGCCCGGTCCAGCCTCAGCTGGCTGAGGAAGGGGGCTGGAGGAGAGTGGAGGGGGTGCAGGTTGGGGCGGGCTGGGCTGTGAGAGGACAGAGATGGCGGTCAGGAAGGCCGACCAGGGAACCAGGCACTAAGGAGACAGGCAGAGGGAGTGAGGGTGGAGGGGAGGAAGGGGCTTCTGGGGACAGGCGCCTTGGGGACAGGTGGTAGAGGCCCAGGCCAAGCCGTGAGTTTGCCTCCATCTGATCACAGTCCCCTTTGCGTGGAGAACTTCGACCACCAGAGCCCAAGAGGACCTGGGCAGTGTCAGATCACCAGAGCTGTTATAGCTGGAGAGACTGAGGCCCAGAGAGGGCATGCGACCCCCAGACACACAGCCAGTGAGGGGCTTCCCGACATCTTGGGATTGGGGCCTCTGTTTTACTGGGAAAGCCTGACCTAAGGGATGGCCATGTTTCTGTTGCTGGTGTGTGTGGCCCTGCACTCTGTTCTTGTCCTCCCCTTCCCACGGGGCTGGCCCTGCAGGGGAAGGGTTGGACATCGTGACTGCCATCGCCTGACAGTGAAGATGGTGAGGTCAGACTTTGCCTGTGGCACATGCCACACTGGCCACACCCTCCTGCGGCGTGCTTCCTGAGCTGCAGAAGTGGGGAACTCACCTCCGTCTCCCAGACTCCCCTGCGGGTGTCAGCCACCCAGCCGTGACATCAGGCCTGCGCCAGAAAGCACGATGTGGACTAGAAGTTGGGGCTGAGTTTCGTGGGGACAGAGACAGGGCGCAGAGCACCCGTTTTGCTGGGTGGATCATAGCAGAGGGGAGCATGGTTCTGGGGCTGGTGACTGAGTGTGACTGATACTCAGCTTTGGGATGGAAGCAGGAGCCAAAGCCCCCACAGTGGTCCAGTTGTGTAGTGTGTTTTGGGAAGTTGTTCCTGTAATTTTTTTTTTTTTTTGACAGAGAGAGAGATAGACAGGGACAGACAGACAGGAAGGGAGAGAGATAAGAAGCATCAATTCTTTGTTGCGGCTCCTCAGTTGTTCATTGATTGCTTTCTCATATGTGCCTTGACCTGGGGGCTACAGCAGAGCAAGTGACTGCTCAAGCCAGCGACCTTGGGCTTAAGTCAGCGAACTTGGGCTTCAAGCCAGTAACCTTTGAGCTCAAGCCAGTGACCATGGAGTCATGTCTATGATCCCATGCTCAAGCCAGCAACCCCGCACTCAAGTTGGATGAGCATGTGCTTAAGCCGGCGACATTGGGGTTTAGAATCTGGGTCCTCTGCGTCCCAGTTCGATGCTCTATCCACTGTGCCACTGCCTGGTCAGGCTATTCCTGTAATTTTTTTAAAATAATTTTTTGCTTAGATTAACTAGAATAGATCGTGTTGTCTGTAACTGACGTCTGATCAATATTTTCACTTTCTCTGAAGTATACAGGACAGTCTCTGAAGTCCTGACTCAGCAACTCTTTCACAACCCCCCCCCCCCCCCCCCCCCCACACACACACACAAGAAAGCAGGCATTTTTTCTCATAGTATCCGTCTATCATTCCCAGGGGAGCTTTATGATTTGCCCTACTGGGTCAGTCCTTCTGTCCTAGACCAATCACATTTGCTAGAGATATGAGAGAATAGTGATTGATTGGTCAGACCTGGATCATTTTCCTCCCATTATGGTCTGGGTCAGGATCTATTCCTAGGAGAGGGGATGAGACAGCTTGGAGCAGATATGAAACACTAGCTGCCAAGTCTGTCTGGTGCTGCCTGCCACAAGGTGGCACTATTCACCAGTCCCACAGGGGGCATGGCTGTAATTAAGCCCTGAGGGCGGAAGATTACTATAAGAGCCCCAGAGTGCCTGCCTGCTCATGAGTGATCATGCTTGTTCTCCATCCCTCCCACCATGGAGGGACACCGAACCGTCCCTATATGTAGCCTGGGAGACAGGCAGGGAGACGGGGTCTTGGCCCAGGCCTCCTAATTCCCATCTACTGCTGTCCCTAGAGTCAAGCATACCTAGGCTGTGTGTAACTCTGCCCAGGGTCTCCGTTCCAGCCCCAGGGCTCTCCTCCTCAGAGTCATGAAGACAGAGGTGACTTCAGTAAGATAATGTATATCAAAGTGCCTGTCCTGTGGCCTGGCCACAGCAGGCTCCTGGTGACAGCGATGGTGATAACAGCACTTGATTCCATTCCTGCAGAGCAGCTTGCACATTGCCGGGGTGACTAGACTCCCTGTGGGTTGGGTTCAATTTAGAACTTGGTCCACATAGGAGCAGCTTTGTCCCCAGGCCCACCTGCTGCAGCCTGGTCCTGTGGGCCTGTCTGCTGGTGCCCAGGCCTGAGGGGCAAGCAGAAGGACACCAGCCGGCTCCACTGGGCCTGCACCTCAGTCCTCCACTGGGCCTCCACCTCAGTCCTCCACTGGGCCTCCACCTCATCCTCCACTGGGCCTCCACCTCAGTCCTCCACTGGGCCTCCACCTCATCCTCCACTGGGCCTCCACCTCATCCTCCACTGGGCCTCCACCTCAGTCCTCCACTGGGCCTCCACCTCAGTCCTCCACTGGGCCTGCACCTCAGTCCTCCACTGGGCCTCCACCTCATCCTCCACTGGGCCTCCACCTCAGTCCTCCACTGGGCCTCCACCTCAGTCCTCCACTGGGCCTCCACCTCATCCTCCACTGGGCCTCCACCTCAGTCCTCCACTGGGCCTCCACCTCAGTCCTCCACTGGGCCTCCACCTCATCCTCCACTGGGCCTGCACCTCAGTCCTCCACTGGGCCTCCACCTCAGTCCTCCACTGGGCCTCCACCTCAGTCCTCCACTGCCTCCACTGGGCCTGCACCTCAGTCCTCCACTGGGCCTCCACCTCAGTCCTCCACTGGGCCTCCACCTCAGTCCTCCACTGGGCCTCCACCTCAGTCCTCTACTGCCTCCACTGGGCCTGCACCTCAGTCCTCCACTGGGCCTGCACCTCAGTCCTCCACTGGGCCTCCACCTCAGTCCTCCACTGGGCCTCCACCTCATCCTCCACTGGGCCTCCACCTCATCCTCCACTGGGCCTCCACCTCAGTCCTCCACTGGGCCTGCACCTCAGTCCTCCACTGGGCCTCCACCTCATCCTCCACTGGGCCTCCACCTCAGTCCTCCACTGGGCCTGCACCTCAGTCCTCCACTGGGCCTGCACCTCAGTCCTCCACTGGGCCTCCACCTCAGTCCTCCACTGGGCCTCCACCTCATCCTCCACTGGGCCTGCACCTCAGTCCTCCACTGGGCCTGCACCTCAGTCCTCCCCACTAAATCTGGCCAGACTGGCGGCCGAGGCCTGGGCTCTAATCCTGCCTCCACCACAGGCCTGCTGCAATCTCTCAAGCCTCTGTCTCCTTAAGAATGAAAAGGGGTTGAGGTTTTTTGCTGGGTTTCCCAAAATGGAAGGACAATGTTAGCACGTCCAGCCCTAGTTCTCATGCACGCAGCATTTTTATACAGTTGTGATCATGTTAGTAGATGCAGTCTGGGGTCCTGGCACTTCCTCTTACAGCATATCACAGTCTTTAGATATTCCAAGAGTCTCTAATGAGGCTCTGTGATAAAGGATGTTAGCGAGAAAACCATGAGAAACAGGGACTTGGCTTGGAGGCAGAGCCTGAGTCAGATAAACAGGCCCCCTGGGGCTGGAGAAGCACGCAGAGGGCCCCTGGGGGAATCACGCTGGAGAGAGCTGGAACCGGCAGCGTGACATCTCCAGCCCTCAGCTCCCCCATCTGTGAAATGGGAACATTGAACTAGCTGATACTTGAAGCCCCTCGAGGCTTGGGGGTTTCAGAGGTCTGTGACCTACAAACTGACCAGAATATTCTTGGCACGCCAGGTGCTACAGGGAATAAGGTAGGAGGAGGCGTGAACCTGCCCGCAGTGATCCACAAAGCCAGGCCACAAAACCTAATTCAAGAACTATAATTCAAGGATTATAAAGAAGAAAAGTACAGAATCCCAAGTACAGCAATGCAGACAACTGCACTTGAACCTGACCTTATCCCAGGCGGCTGGAGCGGGGCCCATGCTTCCAGAGGCTCCAAGGAAGACAAGGCTGCTCTGGAGGAAGGCCTGGGACCTTTGTCAGTGTCCCCACAGCCCCGCACAGAGCCAGGGCCCAGTGAGCTTGTGGTGAAGGGACCTTGGATACTCAAGGTAAATGCGACCTAGAAATATGTTGGGGAAAGGGGCTTGAGCAGAAAGGCCTGGAAGAGCAGGAGAAGACTGGGCTGCTTTGCCAGGAGGCAGGAGAGCTCAGGATGTGACTACTGCCTTCAAATATTTACGGTACGCCATGTGGAATATGGATTAGATGTGTGCTGGTGGTCCAAGGGGCGGGGCTGGGCCAGTGGGAGCAGTGAGCTCAGGCCAGGCCCAGCTCAGGAAGGACGGGCCCACACTGCTGAGCTCCCAGTGGTGCGGGTGTGGCGGGGGGCAGAGGTAGTGAGAGAGGAGAGGGCATCAGGTCAGCCAGGGTCCACCTGGTTTGAGTGAGAGCTTCTCTGTCACAAGGTGTCACCTGCCAGCCAGCTGCTCTCAAACTAGCTCTCCCTGTTGGGGCTGTGGCTGGTGGAGGGGCGTGGCTGGGAGCCCCATCTGGACACACCCTAGGTCCCTGGGCTCGTGTGGTTCTGAGCCTGGCAAGGAGCCCCTGTGACCTGTGTCCTGAGTGGCTGCGGTGGGAGTTCAGGGAGTCCCTCCTATGGGGTGTGTGTGGGGGGAGGCTGGGGTAGGGGGAAGTATCTTCCTGGCATGGGGGTGAGGGTGTTCTGGGAACAGCCAGGAAATGGTCACAGTGCTAGTGACAATAATGATAGGAATCATAGTCATCTTCATCATCATCAAGAGTGAGAGAGACACAGCCAAGTCTCCCACCATGTCCATCCTCCATCTTCCCTTTCTTCCGAAACAACTGAGTATGTTTGACGCGGCCCAGTGAGCACACCACCATCCAGACTCCTTTGCAGCTAGGGCGATCCACTTCTGGCCAAGGACATGCAAGTAGAAGTCAGAGGCCCTGATTTCTGACTTCTGGGAGGGCCCTGAGAAAGCTATGGTTTTCCTGTTTGGTCCCCGACTCTTGGCTTTGTGTGTCTCTGTGCTTGCTCCTTCCTGCATCCTGCTGAGGAAGACAGGGCAGGAGAGAGCCCAGGGTGTTTGGGAAACAGGATCTGGGCCGTTACAGAAGGAGTGACAGTGTGCCTGGTTTACCCCGACATCTCCACTGCCTCGACCGCGCCGGGCATATAGAGGCATAACCTAGATGTTACTGAAGGAATGAAGTTATCTCTGTCTATTCAGCAAACACCTCTGCAGACAGTGGCTTCTTTATGCTGAGCTCTGTACTGGGCAAACTAGGAGTCTGATGGGCAAGGCAGTGTGTCCTCCTCTGTAGCAGATCTGAGCTTAACAGGGAGCCATGTCTGCTGCAAAAGGAACAAAGTCCTGAGTGGAAACGCCAGGATCTGGTGGGGAGAGGGACTGGGCCATTGTCACAAGTTTTGGGCTGCACTCCCCACCGAGTAAACCGGGTATCCAGGTATAGGGCCTATGAAATACCTCCCCCTTGACCCCCTCACAGCACCAGTATGCAGGCCTGCCCCGTTACGCCGCCTGTATCCCCAGCACCCAGAACAGCCTGGCACCCTGTGAGTGAAGGAATGATCAGATGGCAGCTTGGAGTCTAGCAGGGAGGCCAACAAAGAAACCCCCACGGAAGTCCGCTGATGAGTCGTGTGATGCGAGGGACGTTCAGGGTGCCTGTGGAGGGAGCAGCCGCCGCCTGAGGGAGGTTCCCTGCGCGGGGCCCAGCCTCGCCCTGCACCTCAGCCTGCCCTGCGCCTCCAGCTCCTGGAAACGATCTCCGCTTCCCTCGCAGAGCAGAACAGACACAGGCGGAGCAGTCAGACCAGGACTGCAACCCCAGCTCTGGCCCTTCACGGTGTTGTGTGTTCGGGAGAGTTGCAGGCCTCAGTCTTCTCATCTGTAGGTGGGAAGACGACATCCATCCTCTTGTGAGGTTGTCCGTGGGGATTAAATGCAGAGCTGTGTGGGCAAGTGCTTGTCAATCGCAAAGAGCGGAACAGGTGGGAGTGTTGCTCTCCACGCCTCCCCTGCATTGGTTTGAGGGTTCCTGACCCAGATGAGTCTTTGCTGCCCACACAGAGACGTCCCCACTGGTGCCTCACTGATGCCCGAGATGATGATGATGGTTCTTCTTCATTTTTAAAAAAAGTTGTATTGACTTTACAGAGAGAAAAAGGGGGAAGGGAAAGAGGGGGGAGAGAAAGAGAGAAACATTGATTTGTTGTTCTACTTTCTTATGCATTCATTGGTTGATTCTTGTGTGTGCCCTGACCGGGGATCGAACACGCAACCTTGGAATATTGGGGACAATGTTCTAACCAACTGAGCTACCAGACAGGGGCCAGTGCCTGGGATTCCGTCACTAAGGGTTTCTCTCTGCTTTGTTTCTGATCCTGGGAGGAGACAATGAATGGTCTTCACGTTGTGGGTCATGAACTCTTTGGAGTTGGTGAACTGTCCACACACTCTTCAAGGGTGGGGTGGGCAAGGAAAGAACATAGGGAGGGAGAGGGCAGCAGGGTGGCCTGGTGAAGCCCCAGCCTCTTCGGTTTCCCCCAAGGGGCGGGGGGCCTCTGGGGCCAGCACTTGTGCCCAGTAAACCATCCAGGGCATGACTCAGCAGGTTGAATTAAACCACAAAAGGCAATTATGCTCCCTGGTTTCCTGCCAGTGGTGAACCACCCCTTCCTCCCGCACATGCTGGAGGTGTTTCTCGGCCCCCCTCAATGCCACGAATGTCTCTGGGTCCCCCTGATGTGGGCTCTGAAGTGCGAGACTGGAGCACAGGGGAGTGATGAAGGGGTCAGTGTGAGGCCTCCAGGGCTGGACTGCTGGGTAGGAAAGTGCCTTGGCCTCCAGGCACCTTCACACACTGTCTTAGCCGCATTGAACTACGACAGCCCCACGCCGGGCCTCTGGCTGCGCTCTGTCTTGTGCCCGGAACACACTTCCTCCTCCGCAGGCTCCATATTGAGATTAAACTTAGATATCGCTTCCTTTAGGAAGCCCACCCGATGCCCCAGAAAGGGTGAGGTGCCCCTTCTGAGGGTTCCCACAGCCCCTGTCACGTCTCCAGCACGTTCAGAGACTCAGCTGGGCACATTTGGTGTCAGCATCAGACCTGGTGAGAAGCGGTGTGCTTAAACGTTTGCTGGATGAGTAAATGAAGGGTAAGTGTCCTCTCAGCGCCACACCTGGGGTTAAAACAGGCCCGGGCCCAGAGCCGTGGATCCCTGCTCAGCTGTTCTGACCATACCCACCTCCTGTGGTGCATTTGATTCTGTCGTTGACTTGGCAAACACTTACTGAGCAGCAGCTGTGTGCCCAGCCGGCGGCAGACCCTTGGGGATGGATGGGAGGGAATAAGACGAAGCCCCTAGCCTCCCAGGGAAGGCCACTCACCAACCGTCAGGTAGACACAGGCTGCGATGTCAGGAGGTCACGCACTCGGAAGGAAAATAAACCAGGGAAATGGGACAGGAATGGTGGCAGGAATGTCGATTTCTATTATTTATTATTTTAAAAGCTTTTATGATGAAAATATCGACCCCAGGGAAGGATAGAAAGAATGGAGCTAAGAAACCCCGGCACCCACGCCCAGCACGGCGCTCTCGTTTCCTGTGTCCAGCACCCCACCCCCTGCCTCGAAAACGGATTATTCTAAGCCAAGGGGGTGCCTGTTTCAGGAAGGATGAGCAGGGGAGCCTTTCTGAGGAGGGGGTGTTTAAGCAAAGCCCCGGGTGGGGTGTGAACAGCCATGGGGGAAGCATGTTGTGGAGGGGGGTACCAAGGGCCACATTCCTGGGGGGCTGAGGCCTGGCGGGTTTGAGGAAGAGGAGGAGCTGGCTGTGGCAGGACACACAGTGGGGGGTCCGCGCGGCCAGGGGCTGCCCACTGAGTGAGGAAGTCGAAAACAGGGTCTCAGAAACAGAAACCCCTACAGCCAGAGGGGCTCTAGCTACTGGTTTGCAGACGTGGTCTGAGCCTCAGACCTGCACGTCCCTTGGTCATTGTGAGCCTCGAATGTGTCACTTCATGTTTCCGATTTGTGGTTTCTCCTCTGAAAGGAAGGACACAGCTGCCCACCTCCCAGGGTCACCTTCTTACTTCTCCTTTTCTGCCACCTATAGTCCTCACGGTTGTAAGGGGCTTCTGGTCTGTTCCATGCGGCTCAGACTAAAGCATGGTATTGACAATTCCAGGGAAGGAGCAGGAAACAGGGCCGTCCTGTCCCAGCGGCCTGCCTGGCCTCTCAGCCCGGTGCCTACCCTCCGCGTGGTCCCATGAGCTTGGAGGCCCCTGCCTCAGCCCCTCCCCCCACCCCCACCTGACCAGGGACCAGGCCCGGGTCCCCTGGAAGCCAGGCTGTTGGAAGCTGAGAGCAGAGCAGAAACGACAGGTTTATTTCGGTTCCCCTCCTGTCCCTCTTCCCATGGTGACTTCTGGACCGGAAAGGGCAGGCTCTGGTCCTGGGTCTGGGGATTTGGGCTGAGGGGGGCTGGGAAGGAGCATGGACTCCTCACCACGTGATCTCAGAAGAGCTGCTGAACCTCGCTCAGCTCGTTTCTTGCATCAGTGGAACGGGGATAATGGAATACACCTCCTAGGACTGTTGTGAGAATTAAACGAGGGCTTTCGGAAGGAAAACAACCCCACGGTTGAATTCTAGATCAACTTGCTTACATTCTGGGTGACCTGATTCCACCTTTCTAAATTCCTCAGTTTCTAAATCTGCAAAACAGAGGGAAAGAGCACTGGCTCCTGGGTGTTAGGATGAAATGAGTCAGTGCCTAGAAAGCCCAGGCAGGAAGCCCTCCCTCAACAACACACACTGCTCCTTCCCCACCCCCATCCCTTCCTCTGGGACCTCACGGACCTCAGGGGAGGAAGGGCTCTCTGTTTCTCTCTCCAAGTGGGTGAGGACTTCCCCGGCCCTGCCCTCCGTCTTGGCCTGGTCCCGGGTTCCACATTGCCCCCCACCCTCGGCCCCGCACTCATCCCCTCCCCTGCCACCGGAGAACCAACCTGGAGCCGTGGCCGGGCCCTCCTGCTCCTCAAGCGGGAAGACCTGGATCAGCGCTCGTGATGGGGACTTGGGCTGACTGCTGCTCCCACTATTCAGAAGCAGGTTCCATTCCATGATCCATTTATAAATGAGAGAGTCAGGAATCTACATGAAGACCCAGGTCTGTCTGACTCCGAAGTTCGCACCCTCTGTTCCCGCTTTTCCACGTGGGCTGTACACTTGTGGGGGGCTCTGCCTGCTCACCCTCATGAAACCAAAGAGCCAGAAAACAGAGCAGGTGCTCGAGTGGCCGAGGATACAGGTGAATGAATGAATGAACGACAAGCCAGTGAGGGAGGGAACAAATGAGTGACAGTGTGGAGGTCCTTCATCTCCCCTTCCCCCACATGCTACCCCAAACATCTTCCCCTCACCCACCGTTGCCCTGGACCCCTCCTCTGCCACGATAGACAGATCCCCACCCTCACCTGCAGCCCACCTGCATCCTCAGAGTGCTGTAAGAGGGTTGCCTTGGCAACCATAAGTTTCCAATTGAAGCAAAAAGTTCCTACTGAGGTTTGCAATAGAGAATGACAGGGGTAGAAGCAGTGGAGAAGGTTGCCACAGCAACTAGAATATTTAAGTCAAACTTCGTGGTCTCAGTGTGGGGAGATTAGCTTAGCAAGCCAGATAGACTCGGCCCCCTTGCCAGGTGCAGCTGCCGCCTCCCTGAACTGCATTCTGTGGAGAGGGAGCCGGCCTGGCCTGGCCACAGGCGCCAGAAGGTGATCGGCCTGGCCTTGCACAGGACAGCTTCCAGGGAATGGAGCCTCTGAGGATGGCTTGTGTCCTTGTTTATCTCCATGTTGCATTGCACTCTTTGTCATACCCCCCCCCCCTTGTTAACTAGTCTGTCCTTTGTCCCCTGCAGAAGCAGGCCAGGACTCTCAGCACTGACGAGAGTGCTCCCTGGGTCTGGTTTGGTCAGCAGCGTTAAAAGAAAATGAGCTCCTCTTTCTAGGGAGGAGAGAGAAACTGAGGCCAGCGGTATAAGGGGAGAGGCTGAGATTGAGGCATAGACAAGGCCACTGAGAGGGAATCAGGCCCTTTGGCCTCCTGGGGGGCTGTCTGAGCACTCACAGGACCCCCTTTCAGCTCCTGATCTGGCAGAGCTGGCTCAGAGGGGAGCTGGCTGCACCCGCTGAGTCCCACCTGCCCTGGACAGTGTCAGCCCCTGGCTTCTGCCCTCTGTCCTCTCCACCTGCTCCGATCCTGTCCCCTAACCCTTGTGTAAAAACCACGTAGACTCAGATCATGGTTGAACTCAGCACAGCCTTACTCACGGGGTGAGCTGCACATTTCACCCTGCCCCTGTCCCACCACGGTCCCCTTAGCTACAGCCGTCCCAGCAACTCTGCCCCCCCCCCGGTGCCCCAGCCTCCCTCACTCCGTCCTCCCAGCCCCTGCACCTGCCGCCCCTGCCTGGATCACACTCCTCCCCTTTGCCTCACGCCCTGGCCTGGGTCACACCACTCTTCTCCACTTTCTTGGTTGATGGTGTCACACTCGGAATGTCCATCTCCATGCGACGGGAACTCTGTTTCTCTCATCTACCACCTTCTGCCCAGAGCCTGTGACAGCGCCTGGTCCCTGGAGGTGCCCAGGGAATATCTGTGGGAAGACTAGAGGGATTGCTGCCCAGGTGTCCCAGTGGTGAAGGGAGACTAAGAATCCCACTTGCCCCGGGGTCAGGTCAAATGCCACTCGGAAGTGCCTGGCACTGGGCAGGACTTTAGTGCCAACAATCCATTGCTCTTAACTTTCAGAATTGTGTGAAGTGAGTCAGTTCCAGTCTGTGGTAGGCCCTGTGCGTGTTGGTGTTAGACTAACCTCCACCCGCCCTCCGGGGCCGTGGATCCGGCGTGGCTGGCTCTGGTGCATATAGAACGCTTTAAAATAGTTGTGGAATTCCTTCCCGTTCAGCAAACATTTAGGTTCTGCAGTGGCTTCTTCTGTGTCATCTCCCTGAGCCCCTTCACCAGCCCGGAGAGGGAGGCAGGTGGGGACACTGAGGCTGGGAGAAGCCACCGGGGTTGCTCAGGGTAAAACAGGGCTGAGATTTAACTGCACATCTATTTTGCTGGCTCTAAGGCGGAAATGAGGGAGACAGCTCCCTTCTCTCGGTGGAAGGGACTCCTACTGTCCCAGGTCCTTCCCAGCCTCCTACTCTTCTTTGTTTATTTTTATTTTTTTATTTTATTGATTTTAGAGAAAGGAGGAGAAAGAGAGAGAGGAAGAGAGACAGAAACATCGATCTGTTCCTGTACGTGCCCTGACCAGCGCACGGTATGACACTCAAACCAGCTGGGCCGTCTGGCCAGAGCACCCTGCTCCCTCCTCTCCTAAAGCCCTCTGCCGGCCTGTCTGGTCATCCCCAGACATCGTGTTGGTCCCCGCCCGGCCCAGCTCTCTTGTAGGAACAGTCCTCTAGGTCCCGGCCACAGGAACTAGGTGCCACAGTGCCCAGGACCCGAGCTCTGTCACTTCTACTTAGTGCTGTCCTGTGAGACAGGAAAAGAGAGAGAGGGACAGAAGGAGAGCCGGAGAAGGAGGAAGAGTATTAGAGACAGACAAGGATGGAGACAGACGGGGACAGAGATAGAGGGGGAGAAAAAAGATGGAGAAGGAGACAAGGGCAGGGCAGAGAGGGTCAGAGAGAGAAACAGATGGAGAGGAGGAGGGAGAGGTGGGTCCCTAGGAGTGGGGCAGAGCCACAGGTGGATGCAGAGAGACAGAGACATTCAGGATGGGGTGTCGGGGCACTCAGTGGAAGGACAGTCCCGCATGCTGCTCCCCTACCCCTCTCCACTGCTCTCCCGCCCTCAGCCTCACTCTAGCTCCCCACCCCCAGCAGGCACCTTTCCTTCTGGCCCTGCTGTGAGGCTGCAGGCAGGGTGGCAGGTCAGGACCCCCAGGTCAGTCTGGCCTGGGCTCCCAGCTGCGCGACACCCTCTCTGAGCCTCATTCTCCTCCTCTGTCAAAGGGGAGAGTAGTACCTCCCTCCTCGGGGCTCTGTGACACACATGTGAGGCTGGCCCATGGAAAGGCTGACAGCAGACAGCAGGAGCACCCACTGGGAGAGCAGTTTCTCCTTTTCCACTTCCCGCCACCCCCTCTCCGGCCTCCCTCTGCTGCCCCGTCCTGGGACGTTCTCCAGGGCCTCACCTCACTCCGGGACCAGGGTCCTCCTAGAGCTCTTGATGGGTAAATATTTATACCTAGAGGCTGTGCTGGGGAATGTCACCACCCTCTATTAAATAAACATGTCACTGAAGAAAAAAAGGGTCCCCTGATCATGTCCCTTGCCCCCCCCCCCACTTTGGCCTAGAGCAGGGCCTGCAGCAGGAGCCAAGGGAGCTCATTAGACGCTGTGCAAGGTTGTGCAGTCCACAGGATGTTTTCCGTCCACCTAGCCCTCACGAGAGCCTTCAGGCATTCATGGCGTTATGGCTCGCCCTGAGCAACTGGGCCAGAATAGCACACCTAGTTATGATGGAGATATAACTTGAACTCAGGTCTGTTTTTTAAAATTTTTTATTTTTCTGAAGTTGGAAACGGGGAGGTAGTCAGACTCTCACATGCGCCCGACTGGGATTCACCCGGCACGCCCACCAGGGGGCGATGCTCTGCCCATCTGGGGCATTGCTCTGTTGCAACCAGGGTCATTTTAGCGCCTGAGTCAGAGGCCATGGAGCCATCCTCAGCGCCCGGGCCAACTTTGCTTCAATGGAGCCTTGGCTGCGGGAGGGGAAGAGAGAGACAGAGAGGAAGGAGAGGGGGCAAGGTGGAGAAGCAGATGGGCACTTCTCCTGTGTGCCCTGGCCAGAAATCGAACCCGGGATTCCTGCACGCCAGGCTGACGCTCTACCACTGAGCCAACCGGCCAGGGCCAAACTCAGGTCTGTTGATCACACTTGAACTGGAATATTCTGTCTCTGAAACCAGGCTGGGACATATGACAGAGAGGCTGGACTGAGAGCAGCTGCCTGCAGGTCAGCGAGCCCAAGGCCCTGTACACAGTTCCTGGGCGGGTGCTGGGTGCATCAGGAGACACCCCAAAACTCTGGGCAGTCTGCCTGCCCATCTCATATTCTGGGGTTGGGGGGTGGTCACCTTCTCCTGATGGCAGCTCATGCCAGGGATTCAGATGGGGAAGGGAGAAGACAATGCCAGGGCAATGCCAGCAAGTCTGGGGAGCTGGGGGTACCTCTTGAATCAGGATTCTTGTTTCCTGGGAAAGTTTATCCAGTGGCCACCCAGGCACTCTGCTGAGGTGGCAGGGGGCCAGAAAAGGCCCTAGTAGCTTTTACTCTAAGCAAAGTGTGTCAACCCTGCTGTTCCTTTGTGACCCACGTCCTACTGTAGATGAACTAGAGAAACGGACTCTGACCCATACTTACCTGAAAGGGAGATTCATTTGCTCCTTTTGTAAAATTGGAGTCCGGCGGCCAAAGGTTGAGCTCCTGTGATGCCCATGTCTTTTTCAGTGACCTGGAGGCAGGCAAACACTTTCCTTCTCAAAGCCTCGGTTTCCTCATCTGTATAATAGGTTGACTATACTATAAACCAAAGTGACTGTTCTGCGTGGTCCAGCCTTGGCTCAGCAACTCATGCCAAGAATCACAGTCTGACAACCAGAAGTAATGAAAGGAACTTCAGTTCTTTACTTTCCAGGAAGCCCCATAGTGGGCAGGAGGGTTGGGGTCCAGGAGAAGTTTATCTCCAATTCATGGCAAAATCTAGAAGTTCTCTCTCTTGCAAACACTTGCTCTTTTTTTCTCAGTACTCTCCATGTGAACTGGAGTTGTTTTATTCATTTATTCTCATCTTGTAACCATCGAATTCCCCAGACACTGAGCCCAAGTTGCTTGTCAGCGTCCTCCCACTCTGCCCCTGGCCTTTTCTTAGATTTCAACATGTTGGCCCAAACATGTCTCCCCTTTAGGGTTCTTTTCCCTCTGCCCAGTGACACGGTTTCACACACCGAGAGGACAAAGGAGCTGTCTCAGCCCTCAGAGAACTGGGGGGGGGGGGGGAGTAAGAAGGGTGTCCCACGTTCATACTGATTTGTCCTTGTGACCTGTTAATGGGCCACAATGCTGGGAGCTGACATTTATGGTCTGTGTGCCAGCACCATGCAAATCTAACATGGCCCTGTGAGGACAGGCCTGTGATGGGCCCTCTGTACAGCTAAGGAATCCAGGGCCCTGGGAAGTTATCTTGCCCATACTAGTAGGTTAGTGGGACCAAGTTCAAGTTCAGGCTGTCTGACTTCAGAGCCCACCCTTGGTCACCATCCTGCTGTGTTGGTGCCCACGTCCCCAGGGGCAGGACCACAGAATCCACAGGCCCATGAGAGCGTGTTCAGAGGCTCGGAAGGGGCTTGGCATGTGGTGCTGATAAATTCTGACTCACTGATGGACCAGTCAGTTAACTGAATGAAACGTGGAGTGGGTTTTATTGTGTATGTATGTATACGTGCTATCTCTGAAAAGCCAGATTTTCTTATGTTATGTTTTTGCCAAAGTGGAGGGCAGTGGTAGGCAAGGCGTGGGCTCTGATCTAATGGGACAAGGCCTGAGAACCTAGGTGTTCATTAGTAAGGGGTTCTCATATGTGCTGAGCCAGCTGCGACCCCCCATAATCTATGGGAGGTGGACATGGTCAGGAGGGCCCTCCAACTGTGAGAGCAGACAGTGGGGTCTTGTGAGGAGTCCTGGCAAGGCCTCTTTCCAGCTTTGTGGTTTTAGACAAGTTCTTTGATCTTTCTGAGCATGAATTTTGGCTTTTGGATGTTAATGCTCCCTTGTAAAGTTGTTGCAAGGCTGGGAACTCATGATACAAAATGCCTGGCACTCACCTCGCACCGGGACAGCACCTGAGTAACCCAGGGTTTCTCAGCGTTGGCACTGTTGACACTGGAGGCTGGGTAAGTCTTCCTCGTGGGACTGTCCTGTGCATGGAAGGTGTTGGGCAGCATCCTCGGTCCATACCCATTAGATGACAGCAACATCTTTCAGGTTTGACAACCAAAAATGCCGTCATATATTGACAAATGTCCTTTGAGGACAAAACCAGCCCTCATCAAGAGTGATAAGAAAAATCATAGCTATTGTTATTATCAATAAAAAAGAGTGATTTTTTTTTTTTGAATACAGGCCACAATGAAGGCAGTCTCAGGTCTGGGATGTTAACCTGTGCACAGGGCAAGCCTCCTCTTATGATAGGATTAGAAACACAGGGACTATCGCTAGATAGGAGTTGGGCTGTTTAATCTGGAGAAGAGAGAACCTGCAAAGACACTAATACCTGTCTTTGAACAAACGATCCTGCCACGCACAGGTGACAAGAGCACAGGGCTCACAGCCTGCTCAGTGCTCCTCGGCCCTGTGACGAGAGCACGGGGCTCACAGCCTGCCCAGTGCTCCTCGGCCCTGTGACGAGAGCACAGGGCTCACAGCCTGCTCAGTGCTCCTCGGCCCTGTGACGAGAGCACGGGGCTCACAGCCTGCCCAGTGCTCCTCGGCCCTGTGACGAGAGCACGGGGCTCACAGCCTGCTCAGTGCTCCTCGGCCCTGTGACGAGAGCACGGGGCTCACAGCCTGCCCAGTGCTCCTCGGCCCTGTGACGAGAGCACGGGGCTCACAGCCTGCTCAGTGCTCACAGGGCTCACAGCCTGCTCCGTGTTCCTCGGCCCTGTGACGAGAGCACAGGGCTCACAGCCTGCTCAGTGCTCCTCGGCCCTGCAGACGAGAGCACAGGGCTCACAGCCTGCTCAGTGCTCCTCAGCCCTGTGACGAGAGCACGGGGCTCACAGCCTGCTCAGTGCTCCTCGGCCCTGTGACGAGAGCACGGGGCTCACAGCCTGCTCAGTGCTCCTCGGCCCTGTGACGAGAGCACGGGGCTCACAGCCTGCTCAGTGCTCCTCGGCCCTGTGACGAGAGCACGGGGCTCACAGCCTGCTCAGTGCTCCTCGGCCCTGTGACGAGAGCACAGGGCTCACAGCCTGCTCAGTGCTCCTCGGCCCTGTGACGAGAGCACGGGGCTCACAGCCTGCTCAGTGCTCCTCGGCCCTGTGACGAGAGCACGGGGCTCACAGCCTGCTCAGTGCTCCTCGGCCCTGTGACGAGAGCACGGGGCTCACAGCCTGCCCAGTGCTCCTCGGCCCTGTGACGAGAGCACGGGGCTCACAGCCTGCTCAGTGCTCCTCGGCCCTGTGACGAGAGCACAGGGCTCACAGCCTGCTCAGTGCTCCTCGGCCCTGTGACGAGAGCACAGGGCTCACAGCCTGCTCAGTGCTCCTCGGCCCTGTGACGAGAGCACAGGGCTCACAGCCTGCTCAGTGCTCCTCGGCCCTGTGACGAGAGCACGGGGCTCACAGCCTGCTCAGTGCTCCTCGGCCCTGTGACGAGAGCACGGGGCTCACAGCCTGCTCAGTGCTCCTCGGCCCTGTGACGAGAGCACGGGGCTCACAGCCTGCTCAGTGCTCCTCGGCCCTGTGACGAGAGCACAGGGCTCACAGCCTGCTCAGTGCTCCTCGGCCCTGTGACGAGAGCACAGGGCTCACAGCCTGCTCAGTGCTCCTCGGCCCTGTGACGAGAGCACAGGGCTCACAGCCTGCTCAGTGCTCCTCGGCCCTGCAGACGAGAGCACAGGGCTCACAGCCTGCTCAGTGCTCCTCAGCCCTGCAGACAAGCGCGAGGCTGGAGCCCACTGCTCCTATGGATGAGGGAATGAAGGCTTAGCTGGGTGGCTCACCAGAGGTTCCAGGCCCCAGGTTATTCAGGCCTGCGGTATGGTCTTCTCTGTGTGGGTGTATTAGTCTCCTATTGCTGCCGTAACAAATGATGACTGACTCAGTGGCTTATCTTACGATTCTGTAGCTCAGCAGTCTCGTGTGGACAGTCTGGGGCTCCAAGCGAGATGCTGGCAGGGCTGCTCCTCCGGGGAACATCTGCTTCCTCACCTCTTCCATCGCCTGCATTCCTTGAGTCTTGGCCCCTTCCATCTTCCAAGCCACGGATAGTGGCCAGTCCTTCTTACTTTGCACCCCTGTGGTTTTCTCCTCCACCTCCCTCTTCCACTTTTAAGAGCCCTTGTGATGATACTGGGTCCACCCACATAATCCAGGATATTCTCTGTATTTTATGGTCAGTTGATGAGCAGCCGTAATTTCACCTGCCACCCTAATTCCCCTTTGCCATGTAACATAATAATACGTTTGCAGATTCCAGGGATGAGGATGTGGACTTCTTTGGGGCACCATTATTTTGCCTACAACATACGGGGTTCAGAGGGCAAGGAACTATGTGGGCACATGGCAGTTGGGGAGGCTTCTCAGAGGAGGCTTCTCAGATCTGCCCACCTGGAGCGGAGGGCCTATGAGGGGAGGGCTACGCAGACCAGGTGGAGCCCGACGCTTCAGAGACGTTCTGTGCCTGGCTGGGGATTTCTGACTCGATTCTTAGGAGTAATGGGGAGCCACAGCAGGTTAGCAAGCAAGGTTAGGGCAGGAGCACACTGCAAGCTTCCTGTGGGAAAGGCACCTCTGCAGATGGTTCAAGGATGGGGCAAGGTGGGGGGGGGCAGGAGGCAGGAGAGCCACCTGGGCAAGGAGGTGGGGTAGGGGAGGGGACAAGGGGTGGACACTGAGGTGGCATGTGGTAAGGGGCAGTGCAAGGGCTCTGCGGTTGACGCAGGGGAGGCTCAGTTCTGTTCCTTCCTAGCTGTGTGCACGGGCAAACTTGGCTTCCCTTTCTGAACCTCGGTTTTCTCGTGGGAATGAAGACAGTGGGCAGGGGCCTGCAGGACAATCCTGAAGCCACTCTGCTTTCCTCCCTGCAGATTGTTAGTCCTTGTGCCCACGTGGCACTTGGCATCTTCAGATGCCTTGACGTCTCCATTCTGCTCCCTACGGCCAGTGTGTCACTAGGTGGGGGAGCAGGGTGCCAGCAGGGACTGGGTCGCAGCAGATGCATGAGTGACAGTACCGGGTCCCGGGACCCGGACCGGCGCTGGTCACTGTTGCCTCTCCCAGCACTCTCGTAGACCCCGGGACCCGGACCGGTGCTGGTCACTGTTGCCTCTCCCAGCACTCTCGTAGACCCCGGGTCCGGACCGGCGCTGGTCACCGTTGCCTCTCCCAGCACTCTCGTAGACCCCGGGTCTGATGGCGTCAGCTTTAAGGAGCTTTAAAAACTGCACGGGAAGGGCTGGTGCCCACATCTGCACACAGGTTTCCTCATTCATCATCTCAGCAGGGCCCCCGGGGTGCAGAGAATGAGATTCAATTACATACTGCTTTTGGGGCACAGGGATGGTGTCCCTCAACACACACACATACACACACACACACACACACACACACACACACACACACACACACCTCCTGCAGATGCAAATATTGCATCCTTCCGAGTTACTCCTTCAAAAGAGGGAAGGGAAGCCCAGTGGGCTCGGTGGCTTGCTCAGCGTCCACAGCTAGGAAGGTACAGGGCAAGACCTCGCCCTAGCTCTGTGCAAACCCAAACTCCATTCTCCATACCATACTGCCTGGGACCTCTGGTCGGGGTGGAAGACAGGAGACCAGAGGGTCAAACATCTATAGAGAAAGGATGGGACAAGAAGACTCAGAGTTCCCCAAAGAAAGAGACACAAAAGGACTGGCTGCAGCCAGACAGGCAGCACGTGGCTTCTTCCAGGCAGTTCAACTTCCAGATGGGCAGGGCAGGGCCCCCTCAGCTCAGCAGCCTGCTGAGAATGAACTTACCGAGTCCCAGAGTCGGGGGTGGCGGGGCGTGCCCGCTGCGTCTGCTCTGGGCGTCTTTAATGTTTCAGTGGTGTGCACACAGGGTTTCTCCAGATCACCTCCTTCCCCAACATCCTATGATGAGATACTGTTACTCTCAGTTCACAGATGGGGAAACTGAGGGCTAGAGGGGCTGTGGTTCCCTTTAGGCCTTGGCCTTCAGCCTGGCACAGCCAAAGGTCGGCGGTTAGCCAGGGGGTGACTGGGGCTTGGGCTGTATAGGCCCCAGCTGGTCCTTCTGTGGCCACACTTGGCGCTGGGGACGAAAGGGTTGGTGGAGGGGCCCACTGTCCTGTGCAAGGCTGCTCACTGTGTTAGTGTCCTGGGTTTGCGTGTGCAAGGCCGCTCACGGTGTTAGTGTCCTGGACCCGCATGTGCAAGGCTGCTCACTGTGTTAGTGTTCTGGGTTTGCGTGTGCAAGGCCGTTCATGGTGTTAGTGTCCTGGGCCAGCCGTGTGCAGGACTGCTCACTGTGTTAGTGTCCTGGACCCGCGTGTGCAAGGCTGCTCACTGTGTTAGTGTCCTGGGCCAGCCATGTGCAGGACCCCTCACTGTGTTAGTGTTCTGGGCTCATATGTGCAAGGCCACTCACGGTGTTAGTGTCCTGGACCCGCATGTGCAAGGCTGCTCACTGTGTTAGTGTCCTGGGTTTGCGTGTTCAAGGCCGTTCATGGTGTTAGTGTCCTGGGCCAGCCGTGTGCAGGACCGCTTCCTGTGTTAGTGTCCTGGGCCCGCATGTGCAAGGCTGCTCACTGTGTTAGTGTCCTGGGCCCACCGTGTGCAAGGCCACTCACAGTGTTAGTGTCCTGGACCCGCGTGTGCAAGGCCGCTCACTGTATTAGTGTCCTGGGCCCACCGCGTGCAAGGCCACTCACTGTATTAGTGTCCTGGGCCCACGTGTGCAAGGCTGCTCACTGTGTTAGTGTCCTGGGACCGCCATAATGACAGGGTACCACAGACTGGGGCTTGCATAACAGAACTCATTGTCTTGCTGTCTGGAGGTGAGAGTCTGATATCCAAGTGTCGGCAGGGTTGGTTTCTTCAGAGGCCACTTCTCTGGGCTTGTAGATGCCGCCTTCTCCGGATGTTTTCATATGGCCTGTGCCTGTCCCTCTATGCTTGTGCCTTTCTGTGTCCTAGTCACTTCCTACAAGGACACCATGCTTCTTGGATCAGAGCCGGCCCTAAAGACCTTATTTTACCTTAATCACCTCTGCAAATTCTGTCTCCAAATGAGGTGCCAGAGCACACAATTCAACCCACAGAGCTGTGTGTTGACATCCTCCGTGGCTGAGGCCAGTGCCACCTCCATTTCTCAGGGACCAGGTAATCTTAGGGTGCTCATGGGATCCACAGGAAGGGGAAGAAACTGGAGATGCTACCACTGAGGAATTCCTCCCAATCTTGGGGGCTGATTAAGTTGCACTTGCTTATTATTATAAACATTTTAATTTGCTCTTTGAATAGATAATATGGGCACATGAACCAGAACTCACAAGGCCCAGGGGTAGACTTCTCTTTCTCACACCGCCCCCTGGGGACCCATCTACCCCTGGCCACCTGCTTGCTGTCCCCAGAGGCACTGCCCACGTGGGCAGTTCCTCCAGTCTCCAAGCAGGGTCTCTACCTGCCCCACATACACATACTTAGATCAGAGCCTCTCAACTCCAGTTGCACACTAGAGTCTCCTGGGGCATTTAAAGGGTGCTGGTGGCCAGGCACCACCCCACATCAATGAGGCCAGAGTCTCTGGGGGCAGGCATGGGGAGAGAGCCCAGCCTGCACCGGACTCCATGGGCACCTGGTCCTCCACCTCAGAGAGGAAGAAGAGGAAGGGAGGGGAGTAGCCCTGGCTGGATACCAGAGCCTCTCAAACACTCCAGTGTCCATTTGTGACATCCCTGTCGGACAGTATTGTCACCCCCATTTCAAAAGCGAGGAAGGTCACACAAACTGCCGACACCCCCCACCAGGACTCAGGGAGCAGGATGCAGGCTGGGGGTGGGAGGTGCTGACGTCTTCCTTCCCTCCAGCCGGCCGTGGGAATGTGGCGAGACTGAGCTGCGTGAATGGAGAGGAAGGGGCTCTGGGAGTCGGCCAAGCCGGCTCTTACCCACATGCAGGCTCATCAGAGTGCCCAGAGGATTGCAGGGGGCGCCATTACCCGATTTGCTTTTCCTCTGACCAAGTTCTTCCCTCTGCCTCCAGCTTTTGTTTTGGATCCTCTGCTCACCCTCCCTTTCTCCTCTGCCTGCTGAACGTGGGTGGATTGTCTCTGCTTTCCCAAACTCTTACCCTGGGCTGCTCTGCCCCCTCCCTGCTCCTCCTCCTTTTGCTTTTATCCTCTGTCCAGTTCTGTTCTTTAGTCTGCTGCTCTGTCTCTGCCTGGGGTCTCAGGAGGCAGGGACCCTGATTGTAAGGTATAAGGTCCGGACAGGACCAGGGGAGGAGACATCATGAGCTCTCCGCCGTGAGCAACAGGTGGAGAGGAGGCAGTGGTTCCTCTGTGCCCCCAGCCCCAGCCTTTGCTGGGCATTATCCCACCTACCCATCCAATCATCCATACCCACCATCCACCCACACACCCACTCCCCCACACTCATCTATCTACCCGTCCATCCACACATCCTCCCACCTACCCATACCCATCCACCCATCCATCCATCCATCCATCCATCCATCCATCCATCCATCCACTCATTCATCCCCTCACCCACCCAACCATTCATCCATCCCCACATCCATCATCCACTCACCCCACCCCCCAATGCATCCACTCATCCAGAACTAGAGAAACAGTTCTTCTCTTCACCCATCTGGACAATAGCCATTAAATAACTGAATTAAACACCATGCAGCAGGCCAAGGCTTTGCTCTGGAGAGTCACCTTTTGTAATACTGTTTACAGTCAGGAAGTGACTTCCTACTGCTGGGAGGGAGCCACGTGAGGCAGCCCTCTAGGAGGCTTATGCCAGAGGGGCTTGGGCAGTGTGTCTAGGGTGTCTAGCGGCAGCGCGTCGCACCTTTCCCCGGGACTGCCCACCTGCCAGCTCAGCTCTTAGCAGCGCACCTCCAAGGACAGTAATGACTGGGAGCCACTCTTAGGGGAGAGGCTGAGGTAGGGGGAAAAGAGAATAGTTGCTGAAGGCTGGACCTCGGAACCAGTCTCCAGGGTTCGAACCCTAATTGCCTTTTTATGAGCTGTGTGACCCTGGGTAAGTTACCCCACCTCTGGGCATAGTATTTTCTCCCCCTATGCACAGCAATATTGTCTACCTCAAGGTTGCTGTGAGGATAAAGGGGGACAGGGCAAGCCCAGAAGTTAGAGCATCATTATTCATGTTCTCAGCGGGGAGACTGTGGGCAGGGTCCTCGGTCCCACTAAGCCCCTGTGCGCTTTCACGTGTGGTGGGAATGAACCCAGCAGGAACCTCGCACAGGGGGTGGGGGGGAAGGCCCAGAGAGGCGGAGAGCCCCACGCAGTAGGAGGGCTGGTCGTTAGGCAAAGGCCCTGGGTTCCGGAAGTGATTGAGAGGCTGAGGGGGCAGGATGCACTCGTGGGTTGAATGAGGCCGTGGAGGGAGGGGATGGCTTTCTCCCAAGAGCAGTGTCCTCCCTGCTAAGCTGGCCTGGGCACTGAGGACGGCCAGGGCTCCCCTGCACTGCACCTGGGCATTAGGCAGCAGAGCTGCAGAGGTCTTTCTTCTTTTGTAATCTACATTTAATTGCTTATATTTACATATATGATTTTCAGTTTGTTTTTTGGGGGGTGTAATTCTTGCTGTAAAGTCCAGCCTTTTTAGTTTATAGTTCTCTGAGTTTTCACAAATGCGCCCAGCTGTGTAACCACCACAGCCAGGACACAGAGCAGTTGCATCGCACCCCAGGTGCTCTAACCCCAACCTCTAAGTGGCTCCGGATGCTGAACTTAGGAAGTGGCCTGCCCACTCTGGGCAGAGGGCAGACGGAGTCGGTGTGTGTGGCTCTGAGCTGTGGGTTGCACCTGCAGGCCCAGCTGTTCCGTCTGCCCCTCTGCTGACAGTGCTGGATGAGGAGGGACTGGGAGGCTGACGCCAGGGTGTGCTGGGAGCAGGAAGAATATTCCAGGCCCGTGGAGCAGCATGAGGCTGGCTCCATCCTCCACAGTGATTCTCCTAACGCCTATGGGAACCCCTGTGGGGACCACCACTGGGCTGGCATCCTCACCTTCCTGCCCGGTCTTGCTGCCTCTTTACTGCCTTTGAGCACCTGGGGATACCCTGCAGATCCAGGCAGGGCCTTGGTTGCTGGAGTGCTAGGCACCTGTGCCAGTGCAGAACCCAGTGTTCAGCCCCACGGGGGCCCCAGGAAGTGCCCACTGAATGCCTTTCGCTTATGAAAGAGACAGGCGGTGAAGAGGCAGGTCCCGTCACTGTGTTTTGAAGAGCCCCATCAGACCGGCCTGATTCCTTGTCATGGGGCCTGAACGCTGCCCCTAAGTCATGTCTTTGTATCAGGAATGTCCAGGGTAAACACATTTAGTGGGTCGGCTACACAGGTGAGAGCCACATGCTGGACTCTGGATTCAAATCCTCACTTTAACACTTGACAGGCTCTGTGGCTTTGGGAAAATTATGTAACCATCTGGGCCTGGGTTTTCTGATCTATACAATGGGGATAATAATAATACCTATCTCAGAGAGTTGTGAGGGTTAAATAAGAAACCACTTAGAACAGGGCCTGGTACATGGTGCGTATTAGCTGCTATTATTCTTTTGTTATTGCTAATGTTATATTAAGTGAGAAGAAATCCAGGTTTTGGTCCCAGCTCTGCCACTAACTGGCTGTGTGACCTGGGCAATGTGTGTGCCCTCTCTGGGCCTTTGTTCCTATAGCAACCAAGGCAGTAGTGATTAGTGATTAGTGACTGGAGCAGGGTTCTCTGCCCCAGTGCAGTGCTCCATACTTTAGAGTCCTTGTCTTGTGTCACACTCACAAGTATTTTATTACCCCCATTTTAGAGGTAAATAAACTGAGGTTCAGAGTGAGTAAATAAGTTGCCTAAGGTCATCTATCGGTAAGTGGCACAGACCAAAGCTGAGCCCAGACTGGCCTGAATTCAAGATTCAAGCATGTAACTTCTGCTTTCACTATTTTCACATTCAAGGGAAGTCAGGGGGAAGCGGAAGGGGCAACGTGGACTCAAAGCTGGCTGTGTTACCTGCCTGAGGCACAGGTGGCCGAGAGAATGACGGGCAGAGCAAGAATCAGTGCAGAGCAGTAACATTGCAGAGGGATGGGCTGGAGCCTTGCTGGCCCTTGGCCATCTGGAGAAGCCTGCAAGGCTGACCTGGGATCTCTCCTGGACATGTCCCCCACCTTCCCTTCCACCAGAGGAGCTCAACCAACTTGAGCTTCAGGGTCAGCTCATTAGTGTGATTCCCTCCCAGGGGCACCTACCCTTAAACAAGGAGGCTGGAGAGGGCAAAGCTTAATCCAAAGGACTGACTTATCAGTGACGCCTCTTAAAGGCACCGTAGCAGGTGCCTTTAAAGTGACTTTTGGGATGAAAGCCAAACTCTTTGGATGAGGAGCAGAAAGAAAAGGGCAAGCAGGATGAAGACCACAGGGATATTGGTGCCCAGGGATGAGGCAAAGCTTCCTGCACATAGTAGGTGTGCCACAAACTTTGATTCTTCCATTCATTGGGCGGGACCATAACAAGGCTCTGCCAGCCTTCTGTTTTTGCTTTGGGCTGTACGACAGTGGGGTCTGTGGGGGTGGGGGATGTCAGGCAGCTTGAAGAAGGTTGGGCTTGGCATTCCCATTTCTCCTGGGACCGAGAGAAATCCAGGAAGTGACCTGCATGGGGACCCAGGACAACTATTCCAGACCACAAGGCATGGTTTCCCAGGCGAGCTGGGCAAGAGCAGATTGATGAGCTGCTCTGCCTTCCTGCAAACCACACACATTACAGAAGCTGGAGCTGTGTCCAGAGAAGTCAGATCATTGTCCAAAGTCACAAAACAGCTAGCCCCAGATCTCCAGATTCAAGGTCCAGTTTTTTAATTTATTTTTTATTGATTTGAGAGAAAAAAGAAGGAGGGAGAGGAGGGAGAGGAGGAGGAGGAGGAGGAGGAGGAGGAGGAGGAGGAGGAGAAGGAGAAGAAGAAGAAGAAGAAGAAGAAGAAGAAGAAGAAGAAGAAGAAGAAGAAGAAGAAGAAAAGAAAAGAGAAAGCGATTTGTCATTTCACTTATTTATGCACTCATTGGTTGATTCTTGTATGTGCCCTGACCAGGGATAGAACCCACAACCTTGGGATACTGGGGACAACACTCCAAACAACTGAACTACCCTGCCAAAGCTCAAGGTCCAGTTTTAAATTATCTTTTCTTTTTAATTTTTTTCTTTTTTTTTGACAGAGACAGAGAGAGTCAGAGAGAGGGACAGATAGGAACAGAGAGACAGGAAAGTAGAGAGATGTAGAAGCATCAATTCTTCGTTGTGGCATCTTAGTTGTTCGTTGATTGCTTTCTCATATGTGCCTTGCCCAGGGGGCTATAGCAGAGCGAGTGACCCCTTGCTCAAGCCAGTGACCTTTGGCTCAAGCCAGTGACTTTTCGGCTCAGGCCAGGGACCATGGGATCATGTCTATGATCCCACGCTCAAGCCAGTGACTCCGCGCTCAAGCTGGTGAGCCCACGCTCAAGCCGGCAACCTTGGAGCCTTGAACCTGGGTCCTCTGCATCTCAGTCTGATGCTCTATCCACTGAGCCACTGCCTGGTAGGCCAGTTTTAAATTTTCTTTGCCTCCTCCTTGCCCACAGTTGTCTCCTTATTGATCTCTCCTTGGAGCTGACCAGGATGTAAATTGCTTCTTTTATTTCCCCAGTGATGGTGCTGCCGCCTCCAGTCTATTCCCTCAGCTGCATTGCAGGAATCCGGGAGAGGGGCAGGGGACCTGTGGGAGGACAGACACTCCAGAAAGGGGGTGGGGTGTCCTTCATCTTTTCATTGTGCCACATTCTCCCCCACCCCCGCCTTTGCACATGCAGGTCCCTCTGAGCTGCCAGGCAGGTCGGCAGCCCTGCACACTGTCCCAGGGGCTCCAGGAGCCCCGCACTGAGCGCTGGTTGACAGGCCTGTCAATTTGGACTTGCTGGACTGTAAGCATCTTGAGAGCAAACACATTGTCATCATTAATCATCTGAGGATGGCTGCCGCCGTGCTGGTCACTGTGTCCTGGTCACGTAGCAATGCAGTGGCTGCCGCTGTGCTGGTCATTGTGTCCTGGTCACATAGCAATGCAATGACTGTGCCTATTTAACAGTGGAGGGACACAGCTGCAGGTTTGGTAACCAGCTCAGGGTCCCCCAGCTAGTTAAGCTGAGAATGAAATCGAGCCCAGTGCTTGGTGCCCACTGGTAATGACTAACACTTCTGGTGTTCTAAGGATGTGCCTGACACAGTTCCAAACACTGGACGGGTCCTAACTTGTTTCCTCAGCACAACAGCCCCGAGGTAGGACCCATTATTGCCCCCATCTCCCAGGTGGGAAGACTGAGGCAGAGGGAGTTTTCATTTCTTGCCTAAAGCCACACAGATAGTAAGTGACAGAGGCGGTATTCAAACCTGACGGGGCTAGCTCCTGAGCCCATGTTCTTATTTGGGTCAGTCTCTGGCTCTCTCATACCCTGAGCATCCCCCAGGTGGATGGGAGCATAGGTGAGGGGGCTGGGGATGCGGGGGTGGGGGAGATCCCTGGCGTGGGACGGGGCCCTGGCCCCCCCTCAGCAGCGGCAACCTTCTCCCTCAGGTGGTCCTGCCCAGACTCCATGACAGTGAAGAGCTGAGGTGAGAGGGAAGGGACAGTCTCTTCCCCCGGTACAAGCCTAGTACTACTGAACGTTCCGTCCTTTTGAGGTTTTCAGGAACCAGCGTGACAGAGGACACAGCCCAGGGCAGACACTCTGCCTACTGTTCTGGAGAGCCTCCTCGTGACTTCTGGCCACCAAGCCTGCCTGCAGACTGCCTCTGCCCAGCGAAAGGGAGAGGACAGGTTTGGGAATCCGAGTGGGTCTCCGTCGGGCCGGGGCCGGGGTGCAGGGGTTAGGACTGTGGCTCTGCAGTCTCACTGTCTCGCTTCCAGTGCCACTCGGGCAAGCGGACCTCCTAGAGAGGAGGACCCGGGGCAATCGTGAAGGGGGAGTTAGAAGCCATCTGGGTAACGAGGGAGGGAAGGGTACCGTGGGAGGTAGGTGAGTGAGTTCCATGCGAGGACCCGGGCTGGACTGGGAGCAAGGCAGGAGCAGGTTGGAAAGCCTGTGAGCCAAAGCCCAGGTGTCTGACACTGTCCTGTGGGCAGTGGGAGCCACTGCAAGGTAATATACATAGGAGAGCGGCTGGTCAGATTGTGTCTAATCCTCGTAAACTCTGCCGCGTGTCCTCGAACAGGTGTTTCCTCCTCTCTAACAAATGAGGCGACTGGCCATGTTGGTTCTTCAGTCCCATCGAGTCCCTGTGTCAGGTCAGGAAGCAGAACTGGGGCGTGGGCTCAGCAGAACCACCAGTCACCATGCAGAATGATCTCATGGGAAAGTTACAGGAAGACCCTGGTCCCCAAATCGCTCCTAATGCAAGTGCCACAGGGCAAGATATTTCTCTATGGGTGTTAAGGTGCTCGCTGTGTCCAGTACATGAAGCAATGCAATGATCGCTGGATTTTCTGCTGCCCTAGGGGAGCTATGGATGCCCTGCAGGAGGTGTCCACTGAATGCTGTTTGTTTATGGAGAGGAGGCAGCTCCATCACTTTGTGCTTTGAAGAGTCCTGCCAGGCTGGCCTGACTGCCCTGTCCTGACACCCAAACGCTGCCCATGGAACCTTGTCTTTGCATCAGGTATGCATTTAGTGACCTGCCTCCGACGGTCTCAGCCACACTTGGGCCTCCCTGGTCCTGCAGTTCCATGATTCTCCTTGGTGAGAGCACAGTGTTTGCTGAGTCCTTGCTGAGCGCAGGGTGGGAGCGTGGGTGTGTGGCGGAGCAGGGGCCGAGGGGAGGGGTCACTCTGCCGCAGGTGGCGAGTAGAGATGAGAGGAGTGGCAGGGAGGCGGCGACCGAGAGGGCGCTGGGGGGCTGGGGACATTTTTATTAACTTCATGAGAATATTTATTTGACCTAAATTACTCTTTTTCCACCTCTTTCAAAAAAGAAGTCAGTAAAATTCTGTGGACATGCTTAATTAAAAATAAGAGGAAAACCCTAATACAACACCAAGATATAGAAACTAATCAAGATGCATTTTATATTCGTTAGTGCAGAGTTGCTAGGTTTATATAATAATGACTTTAAACCTTGAACATATTCAAGGGACTTGACAATGGAGCGTGATTTTGTGAACAAGGTGGGAAGAAACGGTGTTTAGCTTTTCTACTGGGTTGGCACCTAAGCCCCTGGAAGCCGTGTGAAACCCCAGGGCACCAGGCACGTGTGAAACCCCAGGGCACCAGGCACTCTCTAATGCCCCTTAGATTTCAAACTCACCAACCGGTGTCACATTGTTTTGTTCTTTGGGCAAGAATTATTTCTTTGATGACTTACTGTGCATCTCACAGATATCTTGAAAATATGCATTTAAAATTTTAGTAATTAATGTTTTATTATGGAAATTACCGAGTACACTCAAAGGCAGAGAGGATGGTGTAATGTGGACCCAGCACCTAGCTCCCTGGGTCTGGTTTCGTCTTCTTCGCTCCATTCTTTTCCCAGGTATTGCAGTACTTCACCCATACGTGGGAAGGCATGAGTGTGGAGATGCTTATCACCTGGTTTGCATCTTTCTGGACACTCTGTATGGGTGGATGTGGCAGGCTTGGAGGAAGTCTCTGAGCTGCAGGTGGAGGTTGATACTGTCCTGAACACCAGGCAGCCAGGAAGCAGGATGACAGTGAGAACCCCTTGGGGACTTGCTGAAATACTGGGAAGCCCTGTGCTTCCTCTGGGTGTGGAACTGAGAGTGGGTGGGGAGCAGGTCAAGGTTATGGGATGGAGATGACATTTAGCTGGTGACCTCTGAATCACAAAGCCCTGGACTGTCAGAGTCGGAGACCCCTGAGCCAACCCTCAGTGTGCCCCCTCACCCAACAGAGGAGGAAACCAAAGCCCAGGAGGGAAGCCATCTTTCTCAAGGCCACGGCACTGAATCAGTCAGGGACTGGGAGGTGCCGGGAGGACCGGGGCTGGCTGTTTTCTGCCGGGAGCCCACACAGCATTTATGGAGCCCTTGCTGTGTACACAGAGCTGCCAGGTGTCCTGTGTCTCCTGGGGCCTTGCTGGGGACACTGCACCCCGAGAAGCATGGGAAGCTTAGCTGTCTACCCACCTGAGAGTGACAGGGGCACCCCGAGACCTGCTCCCCAGCCCTGGGCATCCCGCTGGAGCACGACAGTTCGCTGGAGGGATCTCAGGCGGGTTTTCCGGGGCCGGTGCACTCTGGTCAGACGGCTCTACACGAGAAGCAGCACGGTTTCCTTTCTCACAAACACAGCCCGTGTTGCTTTTCCCTTCGGTTCTCTTTCCCCTTCTCTCTCCATCTTCTTTTCATCAACCCACACTCACCTCTCCACCCTGTCTCTTCCCACTTCCCTCCTTCTCTTCTAGCCCCCTCCCCCTGCCCCAGGGCTTTTTGCCAAAGGGTTGAATAAACAGGAAGGGGGGGGAGAGGATAAATCACAGATGAATCCACTGACAGGCTCTGGGACGGATTCGGGCTCTGGAGGCCATCATGGCCAAGGAGCTGGGCCTCTGCCTTGGGAACCACCGCGGTGTCTGGAAGCCAGCAGGGCTATGGGGAATGGGCCTGATACACAGTGGGGACAGTGCTATCTGGTGTCAACATCAGGCTGGCGATAGACTCCACGACCCTCAGAGTCAGGGGAGGAGAGAGCCGGCCTGGGAGTCAGGTTCCGCTGCTGTGTGACCCTGGGCGAATCTCTCTCTCTCTCTCTCTCTCTCTCTCTCTGGTGGCAGAGGCTGCCCGCCGCTAACCAGGACATGCCTCTGGTCAATGCTGGAGTCTCCCCAAAAGCTTGAGGGTTGATGATCAAGGGAGGGAACATGTCCTCCTTCTGTCCTCTCGTTCTCTGTCCCTGGCCAGCCTGACTCGGCCACGGGAGGAGGAGGTGGAGGAGTCAGGGGGCAGCCAGGCTGGGCAGAAGTCCTGTGTGGTCATGTTAACAGGGAGATGGAATCATCCGGCTTCTCCATTTCTGGACACAGACACGATCATAAAGCTGAGCAAACCCAGACCTCGTGCTGGTCCCAGGCATCCCCATCTCCACCCTTGCCTGCTGTACGAGGTGCAGACGGAAGGGAGGCGTCAGCCACTTTCGGGCCACTCACCATGTAGCTAGTGCAGTGACAGCAAATAGGCAGAGGATTGTAACAGAGGAGCCAGGGCAGACGTGACACAGGGCAATTCAGGGGAGTTTGAAAAGCCCATTCGCCACATGGCAGCTGGAGGGAAGAAGCTTCTTAAAGCAGAAAAGAGACTGTGCCACTTCCTGGCTTAAACTGTTCAGTGGCACCCCTTAAAATGGAACCCAAACCTTCCCGACAACCTGACTATCCTCTCTCCACCTCCTCAAACATGCTAAGCTGTTTCTCACCCCAGGACATTTGCTTATATTGTTTCACTCCATAGAACTCTCCTTCCCCTGTGCTGTATACTCACTCAGGGCTCTGTTTCCATGTCACCACCCCCGAAAGGCCTACCTTGATTACTTTACTCAAAGGGGTCACCCTGACATTTTCTGTTTTAGCATTCCACTGTTTAATGTATAAAACTTATCATAATTTATAATCAATTCGATCATATGTCTTTTTAATTATTTTTGTTTCTCTCCTACTATACTGTCACCTAAAACAAGGTGGAACCATATGGGATGCTCAATAAATATTTGTTAGTCGTTAGCAAACATTTACTGAAAGACTCTTTGACAGAGATAAGTGTTCACCTGTCTTTGGAAGGCTGAATAGAAACGGGAAGGTAAAGATAGGATGGGTTTAGTGGTAATAACAGAAAACCCAACTGTCAGTAGCTTAACCCATAAGGACATTATTATTTACTGAGTGAGACGTCCCGACACGTAAGCTTACCCTTGTCATCAGCCACCTTAGTTCTTTTTGTCTTTCTTAGTTCGTTCAGATTTCTAGAACAGCGTGTCAAGACTGGTGGCTTATGAAAAACAGGAATGTATTGCTTATTCTGGAGGCTGGAAGTTTGAGCTCAGGGTGCCAGCATGTTTGGGTTCCACTGGGAGCCCTCTTCTAGGCGTCAGGCTGCCAACTTATTATATCCTCACATGACAGAAAGGGCAGTGAGAAATCCCTTGTGTCCCTTTTGTAAAGGCACTATCCCATTCATGAGGGCTCCACCTGGGTGGTCTAATTACCTTTCAAATACTGTCGTACTGGGGGTTAGGATTTCCACCTATGAAATTTGGGGGACACAAACATTCAGTCGATTGCACCATCTTCCACTCTAGCACCCTAGGTGTGTTGGTGCTCGCCTTAAGGCTTGATATCTCATGGGCACAAGATGGTTGCCACAGCTGCAGGCATCATATCTTCATACAACTTTTCTTCTACCAAAGAGGAAAATCTCTACCATGAAGCGTACTTCCACTCACCACATTCTCCAGAGAGTCATCTTTTTATTATCACTCTGAACTGGACCACATGCATCCTCAAAACCAATGAGTGGCAGAGGACACAGACTGACATGATAACCCCGGACAGATTGAGATGCACCTTTCAATCATCTCTTGGGTAGTGTACAATTCAGCCCAAGACAGCTCTGTTAGTGGGGAAGAGGGCACTCAATTGACAATGCCTGCTTCATTGCCTCTTGGGAGCCTCGCAGTGCCCGTGAGATAGGCAGGCCTACTTTTCATAGCCCTCTGGGGCTTTCCTTTTTTTCCTGATCATTTGGCAAAGCAAAGCTCAGAAAGGCCAAAAAAAAAAAAAAAAAAATGTGCTCAACATCACGCAGAGCACTAGAAGTGAATAGAACTTGGCTCCCGTTTCTCCCTTCATCTCAGAACCTGGGTAAACTCTCAGTCCCTTACCCTTCGCTTTCCCATTAGACTGTAAGATCCCTAAGTGCAGGGACCTTGATCTGCCCACCACTGTGCCCCCGGTACCTAGAATAGAGCACATTGAGTGAAGAATGAATGAATGAATGAGTCTTTGTTTGTTTGTATTTTTTCCAAAGTTAGAAGCAGGGAGGCAGAGAGACAGACTCCTGTATGCGCGGGACTGGAACCCACTCGGCATGCCCACCAGGGGGTGATGCTCTGCCCCTCTAAGGCATTGCTCCGTTGCTGAAGGAGCCACTTTAGCACCTGAGGCGGAGGCCATGGAGCCATCTTCAGTGCCTGGGCTAACTTTGCTCCAATGGAGCCTTGGCTGTGGGAGGGGAAGAGAGAGACAGAGAGGAAGTAGAGGGGGAAGGGTGGAGAAGCAGATGGGCACCTCTCCTGTGTGCCCTGACTGGGAATCGAACCCAAGACTTTACACACCAGGTTGACGCTCTACCGCTGAGCCAACATGCCAGGGTGAATGAATGAGTCTTAAGTGGATATAACAGAGGGCTTCCTGGCAGCAGGTACTTGGTAGGGAGCCTGGGCCTCTTGCTGGTGCAGGTTGATGGCTCTGATGTTGAATTTTACTGGTGTAAATGTGCTGCATGGCAGAGACCAAGTAAAAATGGAAGTAATGGGTAGAACTTCCTAAGCAGAATGCCTCACCTGCCAGTCAGAGCTAGTTACCAGTGCAATTGGTTGCTTTGTGACGTGGTGGACCCTGCTTCAGAGGTGTGAGCGTCCTCAGAAGAGATGCATGCTATTAGGAGTGAGTCAGCATCAAAGACCCCTCACAACTCTGTGCTTCTGAGATGCGTTGGCTTAAGAGTCTGGGATAACAACATTCACAGAATTCTCAGGACAGCCCTGTTTTGACTTTTAAAGCAGGGGAAACTGAGACACAGAGAAGTTAAGTAACTTGTTCAAAGTCACAGAGCTAATAGTGTGGTGGACACAGGATTCAAACATAGGCATAAGTGTACTAATTCCTTCTATTAACCCCTGAGCCATCTTCCTCTTCCTGACCCTAGAGAGCTAAGGCTCTGATTCTAAGAATTTTGACTCGAGCGCTGTCAGAGTGCATTTCTCTAAGGTTCTGTAACTTGCAGCCGACCCTGGGGTTCTCAGATTCTTCGACTGTCTGTGATTCTGAGGGCCCCTGCGGCTGCCTGTTCTGTGAGAGCCAGCATAGTCCTTCTCAGGATCTGCCTTGAAGTGTGGCTTAATCAAAAGTCATTGGCTTGTTTGGATTTCTTTGTTACTTTGTAGGGGGGGAGCCCCAAACTGCAGCAGCCTCTGGCCCTGTTCCCCTGTCTGCAGGCCTCACCATCCATCCTGGAACTGGCTGCCAGCCATCTGTCCAGTTTCGTAACAGTGACGCAGGGGAGACGCCAGCGTCGTGAAGGATCTGACCAGACTTCAGCCAGCGCTGCCCCAGGTGGGGTCAGGGACCTCCCTCGCAGCTTCCGGGCCAGACAGTGACTGATGCGGGGGTGCTGCTCTGCAGGGGAGGGAAGTGGGGAGAGAGAGATCAGATGAGCAGGAAAGGATGGGAGGCGGCGGGAGTCAAGGGCACACAGCCGCAGTCCCTTCCCCATGTCTGTCCCTCCAGGCCCCACAAGAGGCCCGAAGAAATGAACTGACTGCAGGTTTCTGGTGAGAAGCCTCCTTCACATGCCTCCCCAGCAGCAGAGGGAGGTGAACAAACTGACTAGGAACCTTCTCTGTGCCAGCATGGGGCCAGGTCCTGTACCTCTAATGGTTATTTTAATCAAGCCTCCTGTTTCCTGTGCAGCAGGGTCCGCTGTCCCCCACCCGTGACAGCCAGCCCTGCCCATGGCTCGCCTCCCACGGGCTACCCCTCTGGCTCCCACACTTGTGTCTTTCTGTCTCTGTGGGATGGTGTCCATGAGCACAAGAGGAGATCTGGTTGCCCCCAGTGAGAGAGACAGAGAGAGACCTCTTGCCCTCATGCTCTCTCTGATGACCGCCTGTTTTTTCCTCCTGCTTCTTAGCAAAACTGCTCAGCAGCTCGACAACCCACTCCCTCACCCCCTTTTCTCTCTTCAGCCCTGGGCCAGTCTGTCTAATGATTTTCGATTTTCGATTCTTGGTAGTTAGTGGTCTCCTGCTGCTGAGTTGCAGTGGTGCCTCCTGAGACAGCACTGAACCCCTGGGGCTCCCTTCTATGTGCTCAAAGCTTCACTCTTTTGATGTAGGTGGTGCCCCCTCCCCCCTCCTCCTCCCGCCCCTCCTCCTCCTCTACCTCGGCCCACCCCTAAGTCTTGGCGTTTCCATGGTACCAACCTAGGCCCCTAACCTCTGCCCTCTCTGGTGCTCCCCTCCCTTTCACGATTCCATGCATAGCCCTGCCTTTCAGTGTCATGTCTAAGCAGCTGCTCCCCATTCCTAGACCCAGCCCAGCCCTGCTGGGTCCCAAGTGTTCGTGCACAGCTGAGCACTAACCTCTCCGTGTGGACGTCTGGCGGCACCTCCAGCTGAGCTTGTGCACACCTGAACTCCCGCTTTGCCCCATAGACTCGGCAATCATAGCCTCTCACCCTAGCAATCTGGTGGCATTATGTTATATTATTATTTTCTCCATTAGTGAATACTTGAAGAGAAACTTACCATATGAGAGTCTATAATATCTTTTAAAATTATGAAGCATTGTGAGACTTTTGGAATCACTTCACAATACTACTCAGCTTAATTCCATAACTATTTATTGGTTCACATGCCATTGTTATTGTTGATGTGACTGCTCGAGCCAGGGATAAGTTTGTGAACAAACCAGCACAGTCCCTGCCCTCACGGGGCTGACGTTCCACTGTGGAGACAGCAACAATCCAGGTAGATGTACACTAAGCTCTCAACAGGGGCCATGCATTGTTCTAAATGCTTTAGCATCCAAACCCAGCTGATCCCCACAACAGTGCTATGAGTATGTACTCTTATTGGCCCATTTGACAGAGAAGTAAATGAAGCACAGGGAGATGCAGTAACTTGGCCGAGGCCACACAGTGAGTATCAGCTGCTACTTAAATGACCAGCTTCTCCACCAAAAAATGAGCCCATATTCTGGCCAGACACCCTGCCAGGCACAGTGGCTCCAGGGAGAGGATTTTTGCTTTCCAGGGACCCCCGTGCCCGGTGGAGAGACAGCCAAGTGAATGACCCTGTGCCATGGGACCTAGGCTGTGACCCAGGGGTGGCTAAGGCCGAGTGGTATTTCCAGACTGGGAGTGATATGCCCCATGTAGAAACATGAGGGTCAGAGAGGGCTTCCCAGCACAGGTATTATTTGAATGAAGCCCAGGGCTTCTCAGGTGAAGAGGGGGAAGGTATTCAGGTAAAGGGCACAGCATGGTGAGGGCAAGATGCACTGGGCGGTGGGGAGGAATGATGGGGGTAGGGAAGTCTGCATTCCTCAGAGACCCTGACCAGGCATGGGTCCAGGGAAGTGGGCTTCTGCATCCAGGAGAAGACCAGGATCACCTTCCCACTTAACAGAGGGAAAGCTAAGCCTCATTTCCCAAGGGCGCTCTAAGTGGCATAGCTGCGGTCAAACTCCCTGACTCCAGAGACAGAACTCAGAACTGTGAGCTACATTGCCCCCAAGTTATTGCAAATACCCCTGGGGAGCTTGGCAGGTGATGGCAAGGCAGTGGGAGAATATTAGGCTGGGAATCAGAACGTCCTGTCTGGAAGCCTCACACCCCTCATCTGCAAACAGACCCTGTGCTTTCGCCACCACTGTCTGTTGTGAGGGCCCAAGCTGATGCCAGAGGTGACATGCCTTCAGGATAGAAAGGCTGGCAGCACGTGGGAGGGCTGGCTTCTGTACCAGGGAGGGGGAGATGCCGGAGAAGGTGGGCTGGAGGAGCCTGGAGCAGGACTCGGAGATGGATGGGCAGCTGCGGCTCGCCCCCTCCCGCCTCCCCCCTGCCAGACCAGTGTAATCAGTGCTATCCATCACCCTCCCTGGAGTGGTGGCAGACTTCTCAGCAGTGACACCATTGCTAGCTCCTCCATATTTCATCAGCCTGGAGAGAAAGAAGCAGGAAAGAAAGGGAGGGGAATATGGAGTCAAAGGGCTGCCCATTAGCCAAGGCAACCCCTTTACCCCAGCCAGCCCCCAACACAGGTCCAGTCAACTGGCTCAGGCCACAGGCCAGGACTCTGTAATGTGGGTTAGGCAGATGAGGCACAGTAAAAATAATGATGACTGTGATGATGGTGGTGATGATGGTGATGGTGATGGTGGTGGTGGTGATGGTGGTGATGGTAGTGGTGGTAGTGGTGGTGATGGTGATGATGATGATGATGGTTGTGGTGGTGATGGTAATGATGGTGATGGTGATGGTGGGTGGTGATGATGATAGTGGTGGTGATGATGGTAATGGAGGTGGTGGTGATGATAGTGATGGTGGTGATGGTGGTGGTGATGATGATGGTGGTGGTGATGCTGCTGCTGATGGTGGTGATGCTGCTGCTGATGGTGGTGGTAATGGTGATGATGGTGGGAGTGATGATGCTGATGATTTGTTATCACTTTGGAGCCCTTGCCTGTGCCAGGCACTCTGTAAGCCCTCTGTGTGCACTGTATCATCTGACCCTCTCAACTTCACATGAGGAGGGCTCAGTCATGTCCCTCACAATATAGGTGAGGAACTTGAGGTCCAGCATGGTAACTAGCCTGCCTGAGGCTCAGCTAAGACCTGTTCAAGCTGAGGTTCAACTCTCAGTCACCTAGGCTCTGGCATCCTCGCTCTAACCCTAACCATTATACTTCCCTGAGTAGGTTCAGAATCAGTGGACTTGGGTTCAAATCCTGAGTCCAACACTTATAAGCTAAGCAATCTTGGGTTATGCCTTCACCCTCTGAGCCTCAGTTTCCTCATCTGTAAAATAGCTGCCTTGGGGGTCTACTGTGGTTCAAAGCCAGGCCTCCCAAAATCCTTCAAATCTTGGCTCAAATGTCACCTTCTCAGCAAGGCCTAGCCTGACCACCCTATTTAAAATTGTAGCTGCCCCATTCCCCTTCATTGCTTTACTTTTTCCTGTCCCCCATATCACACACCGCTTTCTCCTCTATTCCATTTGTTGTCTGTCTCTGCTGCTAGCATGCCCACACCAGGACAAAGAGACCCCTGCTCACCTCTATTCCGGGTGCCTACACCAGTACCAGGGAGCACAGTTAGCATCGTTTTCTGAAGACATGAATATCTGGAGGGGTATGCTCTTCCTCTTCCTCAGCGGCCTCCGGGAGGCAGGAGGACCCAGAGGATAAGGTTTAGCTGGCAGAGTTGGAATGGGTTGGAGAGGCTGGAAGGGAGGTATTTACAGAAGGGAAAGAAAACACTGGATTCTGGGTTAGGAAGACAGGCAGGAAGTGAGGAGAGGCACAGAGAGGGGTGGCTTCTCCAGGGTTGTGGGGGTTGCCATTTCAGATTTGTCTCCTAATCACCTTCCCTCCCCTCAGCTGCAGGTAGTCCATCAGCTGGATGGGCTGGTCAGAGCTTGCCTTTCCCCACTTCTGCACACTCCCAGTCCCCTTCCCTCCCCTCCCAGGGGTCTGAGGCCACCCAGACAGGGCCCTCCCTGCCCCCCACTCCTACCCCCTGGGCTTTCTCTGGGCTTGTGTCAGTCACCCATATGCTCCTCAGTAAGAGTGTTGATTTAGAGAAGGTCTTAAATGTCAGAACTCCATGGGCTTATGGAGATTCTAAACCTCTGAGAGGGTAACGAGCTCAGAAAGGAAAAGTGACCACTCAAGTCAAACAGCAAGGTCAACCAAATCATCTGCCCAGACTCAGGGGGTAAGAAGTCTGAGTGTACTACCCCAGCGCTCCTGCCATCATCCCCAGCCTGTCACCCTTCCCTACCTCAAGTGCATTCCCTGCCCCAGGTGTATGCTCATCCCCAGGTATACTCTCTCCTTTAACCACCGCCCAGGAGCTTGCTCTGCCCCTGGACCTTTGCATGTGTGATGCCTGGACCTTTGCCTGAGATGCCTGTTCTGCTCCACCCACTTGCTGCCCCGTTCTTCGGACCCAGTAGCAGTTCATACTTCCTTCAGGAGGTTCCACATAGTGTGTGTTCTCAGACCTCTGAGCTGTAAGGGGTTGGAGCAGAGGCAGATTAAGGTCGGTTGAAGTCCCGGACGCAGAAGAAAATATTGGGTCCCTTACATTAGAAAAAAGTGTAAAGTTGGGGTTTTGTAGGGGCCCTTCAGAAGTCGGGGCCCAGGGTGCGTGCCCGGTGCACCCGCCATTAAATCCGCTTCTAGGTTGGAGGGATGCATAAAGAGGCAAAGCAGTAGGTGTGCTTATATTTCTTGTTCTTTCAAAGTCCTGTGACCTTGGATCAGATAGTTATGCAAGAGTCTCAGTCTTGTCCTTGTCTAGAAGATGAGACCAGAGAAGGACCCTTTCCTCAGCTACCTCCATTCACCGTTGGGTGAATGCTGAGGGAGGGTGCACATACGAGGGCTATGCTCATTGTTGGGGGTCAGGAGCTGCAGTGGCCCCAGTGGGGCTCCAGCAGAAAGACTGGCTCCCTCAGTTTGGACCTCTGTTCTTTATTACCTCCCTCTTGGGCCCTGGCCTGGGCCAGGTGCCTGGGAGGATGTGACTTGTACACGAGCACTCACCTCGTGGTATGGAGACCACCTTAACTCTGCGTCCCCCACAGCCTGCACCCTCTGCAAGGACGGGGACCAGGCCTTCAGCTTCCTCTCCCCGGCGCCCGCACCTGACATGGAGCTTGGCACAGAGCAGGTGCCTTAGACTCTGGGAGTCAGGAGAGATCATCTCCTCATAGCCATTGTGCAGATGGGGAAGCCAGAGCCCAGAGAGGGGGGGGACAAGCTGAGCTTGGTGGTGGCACCTACTCTGGGGACAGAGGGACATGGTTTTGGATCCAGTTCTTCAGCTTCTGGCTGTGGGGCCTTGGGCAAGTCATTTGTTTCTGAGAGCCTCAGTTTCCCCATCTGTAAATGGTGCCAGTAATGAGAGTTGTTGTGGGCATAAATTGAGAGCATATCTATGGAAAGGTATGTATGTAAACTTGCATGGGTTGGGTCTCTGGTAAAGGTGTGCTCTCCTCTCTGGCCCCTAGTCCTGAATGTTAGGGGGCGATCAGGTGGGGCGGGCTGAGGGGGGTGGAGAATCCGGTTACCTGTTCCCCCTGGGCTTACTTTCCACCTGCTTTGATGAGAAGAAGCTGGCGGGTTTCCCCTCTTGGCTGGCCCAGCCTAGGGAGCCAGTACCCGATTCCACCCTATGCACCTTTATCTATGGAGACGGCTACTGGATCTTCCCAGGAGGTTCTAATCAATGCAGCTGCAGGCATTTCCTGCCAAGGTCTAGATCCGGTTTCCACACCTTCTCCATTACGCTGGCACCAGCACTGCCTCTCAAGTCACTTCCAGCTCAGAAACTCTGCTCCTTGAAGATCAGGTCACTTGGTAACTGGTTCCCTTCCTTTCTCCTTCCCAGAGGGGCCTCCCTTCCGCACTCCAGGCCTCCTTGGGAGAAGGAAGCGACACACTCTAGGGACACAACTGGACCAGTCAGTCCTAGACGACAGTGCCCCCAGTGAGCTGCATCTCCCGTGGGAGCAGCAGTGTGGTGGCGGGGAGGGCACGGTGCAGCCAGACGGAGCCCCGTGCTCTCTCATCCGGCCTATAGCTCCAGGCCGGTCCCTGTATTCCCCTTGGATGGGGCCGGAATCTCTAGTTGCCCTTTTGTAGGGGACAGTGCCCAGGACAGCACCTTCCCCACGTGGGCTTCTCCTCTGCACTTGGCACCCTGTCCTCCTTTGAGGAGCCCTGTTCCCTGGCCTGTGCTCTCGGCTGCTCCAGAGAGGAGGCTGCACTGGCCTCCTCCACCTGCCGTCGCTGTCCTGTCCCCACACTCTGCTCTCCAGGGTCAGACTCTCCACGCTGCAGACCCCAGCTGGCAGTCCTCGTGGTGCTTCTGTTAACTCCCTGAATCTCCGTGGCAGCCATCTGGGGACTGCATTGTTATCCTCATCTCCATTTTGCAGGTGAAAAAACCAAGGCGTGGCAATGTTAAACAGGTCGCTCAAGGTCACACAATTAGAGGTAGAGCTGAGGTTCAAATGCAAGCACACTGGTTACCACCACCCTGTACTGCTCTGCTGCCTGCCTCTCATTCACTCATCTTTTATTTTATTTTTAAAAATATAATATTTGTACTTTATTTTTATTTATTGATTGGTTCTTTAGAGAGGGAGGAAGGAGAGAGAAACATTGATTTGTTGTTCCACTTACTTAATATGCATTCATTGGTTGATTCTTCCATGTGCCCTGACCTGGGATTGAACCCACAACCTTGGCATATTAGAACGATGCTTCAACCAACTGAGCTACCCGGCTAGGGCTTACTCATTCATTTCTCTTATTGCCTACCTGTGCCCCCTCTCTCCATTGTGCCATGGGTTCATCCACCCATCTACCCACCCTATCAGTCATCCCTCACCCACCTGCGCTCCCCCTCTGTCAGTCACTACACTGCCTCACATTTCTGCACTGACCATGGTGACTACAGAGGTGCCCACAGTCCTGCTGTCATGCATGTCACAGTCCCGTAAGAAGATTGACAGGTATACAGGCAATGACAGCCCATTGTGATGAGTGTTGAGGGCCTCATGCTCTAAGGGGGCACAGAGAAGACACCTGGCCCAGGCTGGCTGTCCAGAGAAGGTAGCTCCTGGTTGAGTCCCGAGAAGGGGGGTGTGTGTGCCACAAGAGGAAGAGCATCCTTCCAAAGAGGACAGCAATGCCAAAGCTGGACCCCCGGGAGACTGGTACACAAGGAAGCTGCGAATCCTCCCTGATGGCTAAGTTAGCATTACAGAGGCTAACGATGAGGCTGACGGTGAGGCAGAGGCCAGGGGCTGCAGGGTTGTGAAACAGGCCAGGGTGTAGTAGGCGGTGATGGGAGCCATGAAAGGGTTTATATGGGGGAGTGGCCATGGGGCACTGCAGGTCCCAGAGCACTGTGGCCACTGCAGGGGTAAAAGGGGGAGAGCCAGAGGCAGAGAGAAAGGGGAGCAGGCTCTTGTAGTGGCCCAGCCCCCAGTATAATGAGCCTTTGACCAAGGTAGCCAACAAGGAGAAGAGAAGTGGGTTGGGGGTTGGATTAGAGGCACGTTAGGACATAGCCTTGATAAATTTAAGGAATGGATTGGGTTATGTTACCTCTTTAGAGATATTTCATCTCTGCTGAAGATGCCTCAGGGGCCACTTCTTGCTCTTATATCCCCAGGCTTTTGCATAGGTTACTTGTCATGCCTGGAAGGCCCCTACTTTGAAGGTCCTGTGAAAAGTTTTATCTTAGCCAGCTGGTAACCAGAAGACACTGCCAGTATACAAGCAGGAGGGTGGTGGTCAGATGGGGGTGTTAGAAACACTCTGCCCCCAGGGAAGGCTTAGCGGTGGGATTGGTCAGTGTTGGTGGGGGTAGGGAATGTGTGACTATGGGTGTCAGATCTCAGCAGAGCCATCCCTTCTTCAGAGCATCGTTCCCTGATCCACTCCCTCCCAGATTAAGCCAGCTTTCTTGTAACCAGTCATCCACTCTGGACTTTCCCACTATTTGCAGTTTTATGTTTACATGCATGATTATTTGGTTAATGCATATACCTCACTCTAAACTGTGTGCTCCGTGAATAGAGGGACGTTAGCTCTTAGTTGTCATTCTATCCCTGCATCTAGCACAGTCCTTAGCACATACTAGGTGCTCAGTAAATGCTGAGCAAATGAATGAATGAATGAATGATTCTGGCTGGAGTTTGGGCAGCATGTTGGATCACTGGATACAAGGTTAACCAGGAGACCAATTTGTAGAGCTTGGAGCAGTTCGGATTATAACCGTGCCTTCCCAACACAGACTTTGAGGAATATCCACAGAAAACTGACTTTTAGGTATTCTAAAATACAAATGGGCTGAAAAGACCACTGGTTGTCCCAGAGGAAAGCTGGCAGGGCTCAGAGGCTGCCCATTTTTCTAAGAATCTAAGTTACTCATCTGGCATGGGCGCTCCGCTGGCATGGGGGCCGGAGCTGCAGCTCTGAGTGTTCTGTATACTGGGTCTGAATCTGAACCGTGGGCTAAATAAAGGTTGGAACAAAATGTACCACATTTCCAACCCTGCACGTATTTCAGGGTCAACAATAATATATGGTTTTTATTTTTGCTCCACTACAAAGTGAACAAGATTGTCTCTAGGACACCGGGTGAACCATTTGAAATCAGAAGCCTAGTGCCATGGAGTGAGCTCGGTCCAGAGGCTGTCTGGACTGCGTGTGCGGCTTCCCTATGGGCCAGCTCTGTGATCGCCTATGGTCCCTTTGCTCTGTGAACCTCAGTTTTCTCATCAGTGACGTGACTTGGCTCTCCTCTTCCTCTTCATCTCACAGGTGTGGGGGGAAAGAGTGTTGACGACCGAAAGGTATTGGAGAAATAAGAGGTGGGGCTTCATTAGTCAAACTAATGGACCTTTCAAAAGCCAGGACATTGATGCATCCATTTATCTTTACAGCCTTTGTGGGGACATGTGACTATATTACTGTTCTTCATTCTCTGCCTCTCCCAGTTTACAGAGAGAATCTGATGGGCTCAACTCATCTTTTTGTCATAGGTGTTCTCATAAGCCTCTGGCCAATGGGCTGGCTGCTCAAGTGTGGTTACCCACCCCTCCTCCAATCAGCTGCGACCAAGGACTCACATGACACACAGGCAACCATGCTTTCTAACAATAGCTCTGGGTAGGTGCTAATATGTGCATTGTATAGAAGAGAGTCTGAGACAGAGGGAAGTAACTTGACAATGACATCAAGCCAGTGAAACGAGGAATTGTGATTCAAACCCTGGGCTTGAAGTTGTTTTGTTCTATCTTCTTGTATCTGTGTCTCCAGGACTCAGCAGCCTGCCTGGTACAAAAATAAGCCCTCCATGTGTTTGCTGAGGGAGGCTTTAGGAATGATAGCTCTTATTTTACAAGCTTATTATGGAAATGAAATAACTTAGTATTAGTGAAAGCATCTGGCACAGACCCTGGGATGGAGTGGTGGTGAATAAATATTGGTTTAATTCACTGGTGGATTCATTCATTCACCCTCCCTTATGGCTTGGGGCCATTGTTCCTGGCAAATATGAGAAGTCAGATCCCATCTTCCCTCCTTTGGCCTGGGCTTTAGAGACCTGGCTCTTTCTTTCCCTCATTTTCCTCAGCTCATCTTGATGCATCTAAAAAACCTACTGAGTTTTTCCTCCTCAGACCAACCTCCCAGCTCCCTCTACTCCTCCCTCCCTAGGGTCCAGGGGGACTCTCTCTGGAAACTTCTTCTGGCTCCTATCAACCCCCACACTCTGGCCACAGGATGTACACAGCAATCAGCCTTTTGTGTCTGATTTCTTTCACTTAACATACAGTGTTGGAGAGTCATCCATGCTGCCACGTGTATCCATATTTGTTCCTATTGGTTGCTGAGTAATATTTCATTGTGTGGGTGTGCTGCAGTTTATCTGTTTATCAGTTGATGGATGTCTGGGTTATTTTCCAGTTTGGGGTTGTTATCCATAAAGCTGGCATGATCATTCACATAGACGTCTCTGAGCGGACGTATATTGTCATTTCTCTTGCGTAAATACATAAGAGTATAATTGTTAGGTCAGGTGGTATGTGTATATTTAACTTTATAGCAAACTTTTATTGGTTAACAGTGACATGTGTTCCTTTGTCTGTGACCATGTGACTCACAGCTTTATAAGGGTTGCTTTGTACTTTCCTGGAGTGAATTATAGCTCCCTATGTTGTCTCTCCCAAGGACATTTGCATTTCAACCAGAAGTCAACTGTTCCATTCAAGAAACATGCCCCCAATATTAAATTGAAGGATTAGTTTTTTCCTCCATGAGGCAGTGCTTCCTGTGAGCTGGCAAGTACAAGGGGATCACTCCAGGCAAGGCGAGGCGGGGCTGCCACGGGGGACCCCAGAACCATGTGTTTGCTGAGCACTACAGGTAGATAGATCCCCTATGAGCTCTGACATTCAGAATTCTGCAAAGGAGGTTGACTGGTGAGGAAAAAGTTAAGACAGAAGGGGGCTTCCCAAGTAGCCCTCCTCTCCTAACACTGTCCCTTGCTTTTGATGCTCAGGTCCCAGGTTGTCCCTCCCAGACTCCACTTCTGCCAGCAGGTACAAAACATGCACTTTTAGACAAAGGAGTGATGGAGGAGAGCTCTCCAGGGGCAATCTCTCCAGTCTCAGATTTTCTTTTTCCATTCAAATGGTGACAGAATCAGAGCAGATTGGTTTGTAAATAGGACTCGGTTTTGGTTCCTGCATGTCTCTGACTCCATCCACCTCTCTCTGGGCCAGGCTGCCAGCTTGTGGCTGGATGACTCACAGGCTGCTGACATCTACTCGCAGCCGGCAGCCCAGCCTCTACACAGCAGCCAGAGGAACTGCTTGATTCATAATGTTTTGCTCCATCTGTCTGCCTGTCTATCTATCATCTATCTGTCTATCTATCTATCTATCTATCTATCTATCTATCTAAATCAAGAAACACATGTTCAAAATTAAAAAGGCACAGGCCCTGGCCGGTTAGCTTGGTGGTAGAGCGTCGGCCTGGCGTGCAGAAGTCCCGGGTTCGATTCCCGGCCAGGGCACACAGGAGAAGCGCCCATATGCTTCTCCACCCCTCCCCCTCTCCTTCCTCTCTGTCTCTCTCTTCCCCTCCCACAGCCGCAGCCGAGGCTCCATTGGAGCAAAGATGGCCCAGGTGCTGGGGATGGCTCCTTGGCCTTGGCCCCAGGCGCTAGAGTGGCTCTGGTTGCGGCAGAGTGACGCCCCGGAGGGGCAGAGCATTGCCCCCTGGTGGGCAGAGCGTCGCCCCCTGGTGGGAGTGCCGGGTGGATCCCGGTTGGGCGCATGCGGGAGTCTGTCTGACTGTCTCTCCCCGTTTCTAGCTTCAGAAAAATACAAAATTAAAAAGGCACAAAAGGATGTGCAGAGCAAAGTTCCTTTTCACCTCATTTCCCAGCCACTGGGCTTTGCTCACTGGATAAAAGAAACATACTAGCTCCTTAAGAATTCATCCATAGATGTTCTGTGAGGATATGACTATGTACACGCATACAAGTGATGCTTGGACAATGCAGGAGTTAGGTCACTGACCCCCAAACAGTCAAAAATCCACATGCAGCTTTTGACCCCCCTAACAAACTAACTACAAATAGCCTACTGTTGACCAAAGCCTTACTGATAACATAAATAGTATATTAATATATACTGTATATGTTATATATATCATATACTGTATTCTTACAATAAAGTAAGCTAGAGAAAAGGCAACATTATTAAGAAAATCATTAGGAAGAGAAAATACATTTGCAGTATTTATTGAAAAAAATCCTCATGCAAGTAGACTCAGGCAGTTCAAACCTGTGTTGTTCAAGGGTCAACTGTACATATTTTCCCCTTCCTTTTCTGTCTCACACACGTGGTAGCTTATAATAAACCCTGTTTTTCTCTGCCCTAGCTCAGTTAACATATTTTAGAGACTGCACCCTTCATATATGAAGTCACCCCCTTGCTCTTTTTTTAAAACTTTTTTTTTTTTTTTTGAGAGAGAGAGTGACAGGAAGAGAGAGAGATGAGAAGCTTCAACTCATAGTTTAGTCACCTTAGTTCATTGATTGAGTTCTCATATGTGCCTTGACCAGGGGGGCTCCAGTCAAACCAGTGACCCCTTGCTCAAGCCAGTGACTTTAGGGTTTTGAACCGGGGACTTCAGCGTTTCAGGCCGTCACTCTGCCCACTGTGCTACCACCAGTCAGGCACCCCCTTACTCTTTTTTTTTTAAAATAGCTGTAGGCTTTCCACTGTATGGCTATTTCATCATTTGTTCACTTGGTCCTTTATTGATGGACATTTAGATCTCCTCCAATGTTTTGAGAGATTTCTTTTGAAACACAACAGTGATCATGTTATTACCCTGCTGGATAACTACTCAATGGCTTCCCATTTCTCTGAGGATAAAGTGCCATGTCCATATGTGGCCCAGGGTCGGGACTGGCCTGCTCCCCACTCCCTCTCCTTCCCACTCAGCATTCAGACCCCCCAGGTCCTCCTTCAGATTCTCTGGCATGCTGTGCTCTACTCCACCTCAGGGTTTGTACATGCTACTCCCTTTGCCTGGGCTGTTCCCCACTTTACCCCTTCATTCTCTGGTCTTAGGGAAGCCTACCCTGGTTCCCACACCTGGCCAGGTCCTGTAGCCCTAGACCCTGGGGTTCTTCTTCAAATCTCTTACCCCCATTTATTCCTATTCTGGTTCCAATAACTATTTGATCAATGTCTGTATCCCCCATTAGAACTGAAGCGCCAAATAGTAATTCTGCTTTACTTATCATTATGTCCCTGGAGTCCAGCACAGTCCCATGGAATGTCAAGCCAGTAGCTAACACTGACTGAGCCTTTACTCTGGGCCAGGTGCTGCCAGAAGCACTTTATACATAGTAATCCTTTAACCAACATGAAAGCTAGGAGGTATAGGTTTGATCATTGACTCCCTTTTAAACACATTTTATTTTTTTTTAATTTTATTTATTCATTTTTAGAGAGGAGAGAGAGAGAGAAACAGAGAGAGAGAGAAGGGGGAGGAGCAGGAAGCATCAACTCCTATATGTGCCTTGACCAGGCAAACCCAGGGTTTCGAACCAGCGACCTCAGCATTTCCAGGTTGACGCTTTATCCACTGCGCCACCACAGGTCAGGCTGACTCCCTTTTGCAGACAAGGAAACAGGCACAGATTGGTGAAGCGAGTCACCTAAGATCATACCAACTCTGACGCTACATGCTTCCCTGCCTCTGCTTATGCAGGAGTTCAGTGGGTATTTGTTGAATGAGTGACTAATGAATGAGAGAATGAGAATTCCCATTCTACAGATAGGAAAACTGATGCCCCTTTAAAGTAAAGCAACTGACTAGGTCCTTCCGTGAGGCAGAGGTAGAACTGGGAGGACAGTGCAGGTGCCTGCCTGGGGGGCTGGATTCTCCCCACTGCCCCACCTGGCCTCCCAACTATGGGCTTCCCGACCCAGGAGACCCAGAGTCAGCCTGCTCAGCCCAGACCTTGCTGCCTGTTGCCACCTTCCTCCATGTGACTCTCCTCAACCTCTCCCTAGAGGTTCCCAAAGATTGCCCCCTGTGTGCCTCCTTCCAGAAAACCAGCAGGCAGCTCCCAAATCCTCCCATTCCTCCACTGCTGGTCTGACACCCTAGTGCACCAGCCCACACAGCCAAGTCTGCAGGCGCAGGAATCAAGCCACGTCTCATGCTCTCCCCTTTCAGTTCTTCACATGATTCCTGTCCTCTTCAACACCAGGTCTCTATGTGATCCTGGGAGTCTCCTCCTTGGATTTAATCTACCGAAGAAGCTTGGTCTGTGGTGAGTACAAATGTCTCTTAGCAACATCTTGTATAGCTCATCCCTTCTTAGAAGGTATTTTTGTAATGATCAAACTTCTATTTTTATAGATTTCTTCCTTCTCAGGATTGTAAGAATAATATTCCTGGCTCATACTGGTGCAGCATGTTAGTGCACAATGTTTCTCACTCTAACCATATGTGGTGGGATGAATTATCCCCATTTTACAGATGAGGCACTGCAGAGAGAATCCTGCCTATTGGCACTGCAGTGAGCCCAGCCTCAGGGCTGAATCCTGATTGGTTGAAACTGAGCCTGATGATGCCAGTGATTGTGTAGAGCATGTGACCTGGTTCTGACCAATGAGATGTAAGGAAAGTTTGTCCTTAATAAAATGCTGGGTAAGGGGGCTGTCCAGGAAGAAGGTGTTTGTTTGCTTGTTTTTTGATAGCTCGCTTTGGATACTCTTTATAAGGACTGGATACCCAGAGCTGTGGCAACCGTTTTGCAATATGAGGCAATAACCTTGAGAATTAGAAGTCATAATGCTCAGAAAGGCAGAGTAGAGAGAGCCCGTATCGTCTTCACATTGCTGAGCTGATGGCCCAGTCCTGGGACAACTTCCCTCAAGTCTCAAGTAAACACTAGCCTTTAACAGTGGAGTGGCCATTGATCTGGTTTTTCGGTAACTTGAAGCCAAGAGCATTCTTTACTGATAACAGGGAGGACACCCTCACTGACCCCTCTGAAATGTCTGTGCCTCCTTATGAAGTACAGACACAAGGTCGGGGGTAGGGACACTGCTGACCTGGGAGTAAGCCAAACACGTGGCCCAGAGCAAAGTCACTTCCCCTGTCTTCTCTCCTGTTTTCTTAGTAAAATGAGGGATTGCATTACATCAGGGGCATCTCCTAACAGTGACTCACAAGCCCCTAGAGCCACCCAGATCTCTTGATCTTTAATTAATGATGGTGATGAGCGGAGAGGGTCCACGTTCAGCTTGTGGTGACTGCTGGGAGGTGACTCATTGAGGAACTAGATGGCTTCAGAGTCTTTATTTGTTCCTCTTTCCCATTTGTCAGTAATCCTTCATCATGCCCTAGTTTCAGGGTGTATTTTTAGTGGAAATAAACTCAAACAGCTCAGGATGACACAATTCCTTCAAGGGCTTCAGCATCACTTGCTGATGGAGCCAAGTCACTGAGCCAAGCACGTGGAGGTGGGGAGGCCAGTGACCCAGCAGTTCAGGCAGGTGGGCTGTAATGCCGGTGGCCAAGGCCAGGCAGGTTCACATCGGATTCGGGCAGACGGTAAAAAAACTACGGAGCCAGAAAAGGTTGGGCCATTCCATTTAATAAAGTCTCACAACGGCGGACAAGCACAGAGGCAGGGGAAACCACCTCTCAGACAAACAAACAGCAAAATGGCCCCTCACAGTGGCGGGTAGGCAATTAGTGCATCTGCAATCCCCAATCCCCAATCTCTCTCAAGCGCAAGCACCCATAACCTTATATAGACCACACACACACACACACACACACACACACACACACACACACACACGGCGCTGCCATGTGCTCACGCACTAATCAGGCAAAGGGCTTGTAGCCAGTAAACCAGTGAGCAAGCCTAACACAGCTGCCTCACATGGGCTAACCAGGGACCAAATGGCTAACAATTGACCATTGCTGTAAAAATAAAAACTCCCCAGTGGCTGCAAGCCTGGGGTGAGGTGATTGCTTTTGGCCCGGGATCTAGAATTAATGCCCTCCAGGAAGTCACCATCTAGCTGGGGAAACAGCACTGGAGAGGACCACAGCCAGCCCCCACACTTTATGCATGGGCAGACCTGGCTGAACGAGTGCCCGTCTCTGCGGTGAAGCTGCCACTTGCTCAGCAATCAATTCAGCAAAAGGCCAGACTTGGGATAGTCAGATAACCCTTGACATTTTCCTAGGCATCCTCACGTGGCAGCACCACAGACTGTCTCCGATTGGACCAGCGCCACCTGCTTTCCCTACAGTGTTGGATCTGATAACCCATCCCCTCTTCCTCACCTCTGGCCAGATGTTAGGGTCCAGGCAGAATGAAAAACGTGGATCTCAAAACACTGGGTTCCAGCTCCAGGAGGGAGGCACAGGCACGGAGGTGGGTGGAGGGAAGGGCCCGGGGGATGCACTCACTCTGGGGGGGTTGCTCGGTTGGGGGAGGGGCTGTGGCATGCAGTGTGGGCAGTTCTTTGCTGTGTGGGTCTGTCCTGGGTTGCAGGACGTTCAGTATAGCTGTTCCCCTCCTACTAAATGCTGGTAGCACCTCCACTATGGCACAACAAAAATGTCCTCACACATTTCTGAATGTGACCTGGGGGTGGGGTGGGGTGGGGTGGGGTGGGGTGGGGTGGGTGCAGAGGAGCAGGAACTTGAACTTAAGCTCATTGAATGACACAGAGCGAATTACTATTGTTCCCGCCCATAATATCCCTCCCCACCCTATCTGACTTGGAGACATGTGCTATCACCCACACAAATACTAAAAAGAAACATTTATTTTACTTTTCCAAGGATAAATTTGTACTTATTGTTTGTGCAGATTTTATAATATTTGGATTTTAAAAATTCTCCTGACATCAGAACGTCTGTGGAAGAAGACGCTAGCTTACTTTGCACAATTCCACACTCATTGTTTTGGTCTTTGGCCCACACATCATTTATTACGCTGAACATTATTTCTACACCAGTGTTGGGGATGGAAATCAGTGCCCCTGAACAAAATAAGTTCGGAGGTCAGCTCGAAGGAAGCAACCTGAGCGTGTGGAGTAAATGGGTGCTCGTCATGGCTCAGGGGTCCTAGAGCAGAGCAGCTCTCAAACCTGAGCAGGACTCGGGTGATTCTGAGGGCTTGTTGAAACGCCTGTGGCTGGGCTGCCACACTTTCGACTTGGTAGGTCTCAGGTGGGGCTGTGAGTTGCTGCCGGTCTGGGGACCACATTGTCCTCATAGTAACTGCGCTAGTCTAATCGTAGAATCTCTCTTTCTTGCCAATAACTTAAAAACTAGGTACTTAATATATGTATTCATTTTAACACATGGCTCGTTCATTTGTTGGAAAAGTCATTATGGAGCAGCTATGGTACACCAAGATCCAGGCACTGGGGACTCTGAGTGGAGCACACAAAGCCCTGGGCGTCAGCTAAGAAGCTAGCAGCCTCATCACACAGGAGGAGGGCAACGAGGGATAACCAATTAAAAATAAAGTGACAGTGATAAACGTCACAAAGAAAAGTAAAGCAGGGGGAGGGGGGAGGGGAGATGCTATTTTTGAGAAGATGTCAGTGAAGGGTTTTTGAAAGAGGTAGCACTGGAAGAGACTCAGATAAAAAGATTGCGAGCCATGCAGACATGAGAGGGAGGAGGACGTTCAGGGTAGAGGGAGCAGCAGGACGGCTGCAGGAATGGAAGGGAGGGAGGGAACCCAGGGAGGAGAGGAGGGGAAGAGGGGGAAGGATGGGCAGGGCCCAGCACATGGAAGGTCTTTGAGGAGGGCGCAGTGAGGACTTGGGGTTTCAGTTGAAGGAGAAAGGGGCCATCTGACATGATCTGACTTGTTTTAAAAGGAGAGCTCTGGCTGCTGTGTGGACGACAGAATGAGGGATGCCCGGAGTGGAGGCAGGCGAAGCAGTTAGGGGGCTGCTGCCGCCACCCAGGCATGAAATGATATGGCTGAGCTAGGACGGGAGGCGAGAAGGCAATGGAGGTGGCGACGAGCGGACGGATTTAGGCAGGATTTAGGTGGACAAAGCCGGTAGGGTTTGCTGACAACCTGGATGTGTGGGGCGAGGGAGAGCCCGATGAGAGTCCAGGGCCACTCATCAGTTCTGAGCTTAGGCAGCCGGGTCCCTGGTGGGTGGTTACTCAGCAGTTCTGGGTGCTGGCCCTGGTTCCTGGAAGGACCACCAGGGAAAGGGACAATGAAGACATGGCGTCAACCCTCCAGTATCTCAGATCTAGTGAAATGCTCAATAAACATTCATCCAGGGACTGGGTAAAATGATTCTCCCAATAGGGAAGTCCCATTTGGGCCAGCTTTTGTCAGCTTATCTGATTAGAGATCCTTTTCTGGGCTCCACTGGTGTAACAGGTGTCATGGGAGAAGTGGCATTGGCTTCGAGAAGTTGGGTGGTTGGACAGCCCGCAGGTTAGAGATGTCTGCTTTAAACACTTGCTAGAACGGGGAAGAACCAAAGAAATTAGTCAAGTAGGATCAAAGCAGCATTCCAGAGGAACTCCGTGTAGACTTGCTGAAAGAACTCAGCTCTGATAGAACTAATGCAGCTCTTATGTTACAAGTAGGCTCTGCTCTGACAGATTGAACTCTCCCAGCCATCGGGAGCCGGAAGTGGTGGTTTAGTCTTGATTATTCCTCAGGTGCTAGCCGGCATGGCAGAGGATGGGCATCTCAGATATTTCTAGGCATTTGTTCTAGTGGTCAGTGACTCCTATATAATTCAAATGTCAGATGGAACCTCATTACCCACTGAGAGCTTCAAAAATATTAGTATGAACTCTCCAATTCCATACCCTATGGAACCCTAGATAAAAAATTCTGGAAACTTGAGGGGGAAGGTAGGGATTCCTGTTATCAAGGTCACCTCCATCCCCAAACTATTGCTTCCCCTAATCTTGTCTTCGTGTCACACCACACTGATGAGACACGAAGCTCATGTCCTTCCTTATTTCTACTGTAAACTGATTACAAATATGTGGGCCAGTTTTGGAGAGAGTCATCTTCAGGGTGCACAGTCCAGCAAACAAAGGTAAATCAAAGGTGATTCCAACCTCTATTTTTATCTTCCAAATCGAACTGAGGAGGGTCTCAATCATATTTCAGTTTCTCAAGAACATTCCCCTGGTCTCCTACATGTTTCACCTCCCAAACCTTTCCAACTTTCTCCCAAGTCTTCCCCCTTCCCTTTGGCCCCTGTAGTCTCTGTTTCTTTATTTCTGACCTCTCTTCAAATTAAGTTTCACAAAAGGGCTGTAAGCTAGAACGCAATAGGCCAAACTTGTGTTGGAGGGTGTGTGAGTGTGTGTGTGTGTGTGTGTGTGTGCGCGCGCGCGCGCACACACACGTGTCTGCACGCGCGTGTGCGCACTACAGGCATGTTTTATTAATGATTACTGTAACTATCCCCCTTGCCCCAATTCTGTTTACTAAAGTAATGGAGATCATTTTCTCTGTCTGCTTAATTTTTCCTCTTCTGCCACAGTCACACAGAACAGTCATCATGTATAACGTGTCGCTGAAGATTTGGTGAGAGAAGCAGAGCAGGGAGAAAGCCAGGACTTCTCTAGCAGAAATGCAAGTCCCTTTAAAATGCACACCAGGTATCTATGCTCTTAAAAAGATCTTTCAGCCACATTAGTTCATCTTGAGCCATTTTGATGGCTTCTTTGTATCACCTGTCTACACTGACCTCCTGTGTGTCTCTTCTGCTCCCGCCAGGAGCAAAACCACATGTTCCAGTCCCTGTCTTATGCAAAACATTTCTGCCTGTTAACAGAGGCCTGGAGAGCATAGGCATGGAAGCTAATGTGTCTGGTTTGACTCTTGCCTCTGCTCATTAGCTGTGTGACCTTGAGAGAGCTTTATGACTTCTTGCCCCTTAGTGTCTTTATCTGCAGAATGGGACCAATACTCACACCTTCAGCACAGGGTTGTGGGAAGCTGACTAAGTTAAAGGGCAGAAAGTGCTCAGGAAAGCACCTGGTGCGTCGCAGGCGCTCATGCCGTGGGATTGCACTTTGAGTCCAACTCTGGCTCGCCAAAACCGTCATGCCCTTCTGATTCAGTTAGGTTCAGAGTCAGGGAGCCCAGCAGTAGGCCTGGTTGGGCTCGAGGATTGGCTTTCGGGGCAGGTGAGTGGTTAGGGCAGAACAGAGGGCTGTGGAAGGTTCCCTGCCAGGCTGAAGTGTTTGAATTTCAGTGTTATTATTAATAACAACAAAGCAATAAGAATGGGCATTATATGTTGCACTCTGAGATGCCAAGCTCATCATGGGGGCTGGATTCTCGTATTTCTTCCATTTTGCAGATGAATAAACTCAAGCTCAGAGAGCAGAGGCCGCACATCAAATCTGTGCCAACACCTGGTTGACACTCAGGTTCCCTGACCCCAAAGCCAGGCCCTTGGCATCAGTGAGAGCGGGCGCTGCCCTGGTGTTCCCCAGCAGCCTCTGTGAATGGACAGGGGCCACTCTTTATGGACAGTTCTCTCCCAGGATGGGGTGTGTGTGAGACAGTCTCGTCCCCTCTCCTTTCTCCTTTCTCTCCCCAGAAGGTTGCTGAGGACTCAGGCCATTTTCAGCGCTTGCTGGTCTGTCATCCTTGGAGTTGAGTTTAATGGCTTTTGTGAGTCTGAGAGTCTCAGACCCCATCCCCTGCTTCCCTTGTCTGGTGGGGAGGAGAGAATCTTCTCCAGTAAAAGAGGGGACTGCACTTCCTCAACCCTGGTTTGGCATTTTATGTGCCGGGAATGAGAAACCCAGCGTTGCTATGGAAACTGCCATCCCCTGCTCCCTCTGTCATTCTCTGTGGGAAGCTCCCGTGTCAGGGGTGGTGATGGGTGTGTAGGGAACCTCCCCCTGCACACAGTGTGGGAATGTAGCAGGGCCGGCTCTGGGGGGGGGGGGGGAGGTGTGCAGGGGAGGGTGGGAGCTGGGAGAGGGGCTGGGGGCCCACCTCCCAGGGCTTCAGGGCTCCTGACTTGAGGGCAGGGCGAAGGACAACCATGGGCTCAGGTTGCTTCTCAGGAGCGATCCTGGCAATGGTCAGTCACAGTTTGCAAAACAAAGTCAGATGGCCTGTTTGGAAATAGCTCAGGCTACAGTTACCACGACTCAGGCTCAAATATCAGCACAGCCGGCTTCCCCGAGCCTCAGTTTCTCCATGTTTAGAAGATGTATTCAGTGACAGCAACCTCACAGAGTGGTTACCTGGGATTGTGACTCTATGCACCCAGCCCCTGCCTGATGTCTATATAGGAGGTGGCATCTAATTAAAGAGGGTCCCCACTCCTCCCTCTCCCACCTTGCCTGATCCCACTCAGGTAGACAGCAGGAGCCCACTTCACAGAGGAGGAGACTGAGGTCAGCCAGGGGAGAGAAGGGGCCACAGTCCACCGGGAGTCCGGGCAGGGCCAGGGACTGTGCTGGCGGCCTTGGACTCTGCCCGCTTCCCTCCAGCCCCTCTTGCTCCTGGCTGCTGCCCGGAGCCAGCCGTAACCGCCAGGCCTGTGACTGGCAGGACCCCTGGCCCTCAGCCCCGTGCTAAGCCCCGACGCGCCAGGCGGACCAAGCTTGCTGCACAACCACGCTCTTTTGACTTTTAATATCAAAGTAGAACAAAGTGCCATGCTTTCTCTGTAGGAACAAAAGGTGGGAGTGGGGAGAAAAATAAGCCCTGACATCGCCGCCCTCCCCCGCCAGCACCCCTCTCAGCTCTCGGAAAGGAAAAAGCTCCTTCCAGGTAACTTGTTAGCTTTTTCTGGGGCAGAAGAAGGTGGAAAACTAATTTTAACTTCTCAGGGATTTTCTTTCTTTCTTTCTTTCTTTCTTTTTTTTTTAGCTTTCATGTTTATCAAACCAGGGGTAGGACACCAGGTGGCCCTGATGTGGGGGGAAGAATTGAAGCCAGGGGTAGTTTTGCCTCCACCAGCCGGGTTCTGTAAATCCCAGTGGGGAGGGATGCCAAGGTCAAGGTCCTGCTGGTGCTCACCGCCTCCCCTTCCCCAGAAAAGCTACTGCGCTGCTTCCTGCACAGCCAAGCCAAGTGTCACCCTGGGAGTTAGGAGGCTGAAGCCAGACGTATGGATTTGTGAAACCTGAATGTGCTATGTGACCTTGGGCAAGTCACTTCCCCTCTCTGGGCCTCAGTGGTCTCATTTGTCACACAGGGACAGTAATTGCTGTCCTGCCCACTTCCCAGAGTAGCTGTGGAGGCTTAAAACATTGTTGAGCTGATTTTTTTGCCTCGGCATTAAGAGGGACATAGTAAAAGTGGGGAGGGTCCCCTGAGGAGTGATCAGAATGGGGCAGGAACCCCTAGTCTGTCTAATGGAGGGGGAGGACCATTTTGTGCCCAGCCCAATACCTGGCACACGGAGGGTCATGAATACACATTTATGAATCATAAGTCAGTGAGGGTTCCCACTGGGAATGGAGACTAAGTTTAGCCTGGAGAAGAGGCTTATGGGAAATCAGCTAACTGATCTCCATGCAGCAGAATGGCTGTGACGAGACATGGTTAGGGATGGCTAGAGACAAGTCCTGGGAACAAATGAGTAGATGCTGTAAGATGAGATTTTAATCTATATGAGGGCCATGGGGGTAGGAGTCAGGGAAATGAACTTGCACTATGGATTGTGTGTGAGTACTGAAGACAGACTTCTAAGTTTTATTAAGTCCTTGCTGAGAGTCTGTAAAGGTTATTGTGAAGACCCATTGTCTGAAGCCAAACTGCCTGAGTTCAGATCTCAACTCTGCCACTAACCAGCTGTTTGGTCCTGGGAGAATTAGTTTCCATCTCGGAGTCTCAGTCTCCTCATCTGTAAAGTGAGGAGATGAATGTTACCTAACTCAGGAATAGAATTACAGCATGTGTGCATATCTATGTTATACATCAATCTATCCCAGAACAGAGCCTGGCACGTAGTAAGTGTTTAGTAAGTGCTGTGTGAGTGTTGGCCATTACTTTCCAAAGGTCCTGTGCTACTTGGTTTCATTTAACCTTCACCATGATCCTATGAGAGGTGCTGTTATTATCACCATTATTCAGATGGGGCAACTGAGGCTTGTGCAGATTCAGCAATGTGCCCAAGGTCACCTATCTTGAAAGTGGCAGCACCAAAACTTGAGCACCACTTTGCCCACTCAGAAGCCTGCACTCCTAATTACTGTAATGCTCCCATCATCCCTCCAAGGGAGACCATGCTATCATTTCCCAGGTCAGGAGACAGAGGCCCAAGGAGCAAGTACGTGACTCAAGGTCACAGAGCTGTTCTACAGGCAGAACTCAGGTTCTGCCTGAGTTCCACGAGCACCACGCTGGCTTTCTGCTGCACCACACCTTCAACCCCCACAACCCGTGGGTGCCCCCCGAGGCGGGAACAGGCTGCCTCAGGTGAAGTGAGGAGTTGTCACTGGTCACTGGCCTGTATAGGTGGGATGGGTCCTTCAAGACGGAACAAGGTGACCTTTCTGCTCACTTGTAGCCTGAGGTTGGACGATCGGCTGAGATGAGGAGATGTGGAAGCTCTGGAGAAGGTGAGCATGTAACACGTGAGACGGGGGCAAGCCTGGATTCTTGTTGGGGGGAAGCGGGAAGTCCCTGAGGTTACCTGGATCCTTTCTCCCCCCCCCCATCCTCCTCTGTCTCTCTCTGTGTGTGTTACTGTCCCTCTCTCTGTCCCTCTGTCTCCCATCCTCCTTCCCTCCCCTTTGAGAAAATGAATCGCACCCCACCCCACCAGTGGCACTCAACTGAGATGAGTAATTAATTCCCCATTCCTCTTATCTGGTCCTCTCAGATTTTGTTACTTTTGACTGAAGAGTATTCAAAGACGTGATATCCAGAGTAAGTTACAGACCGGGAGTGAATTTTTCTGCATGAAAATATGCAGCATTCAAAGGTCACTCGATAAAAGGAATTACTGGGTCCGATGTAGCAGATGTAGCACCCTGCCACGTCAGCTCTATTGCTGTGTCAACGTAAGAAACCGGGGCAAAAATAGATCATCTAACAGTTATTTACTCATCTGTGTCAGGGTGAGCTATTTATCTTCCTCTGGAATTGAGTTAAAACTGCTCCCCAGGCATCTTAGACAAGGATCCTGATACGAAGGGAGGCACGAGAGATAATAACAAGAAGATGTGTTGGCTGGAGTGTTTCTTACAAAGAGATCCGATTAACTGGAGGAGTCCGCAGATATCCGGCTTTCATCCAGAGCATAAACGTCTTTTCTTTCTTTCTCTCATCTGGGATGGAGGGTTTATTCTGTTCTAGGCAGTGGGAATACAAAAGGGGCAGAGATAGACACTGATAGGCAACAGGGACATGTATCTGTCCTTCTGTAGCTTTGGGCCCAGGGGAGGACAAGGCAGGTAAACAGGCAATTAAGATGGAGAGTATGAAATGCTTTGATGGGGTGGATGGCCCCATGGGGGCCAGGGAGGAGCTCATGTGCTGGCCCTGAGTGAGGCATTGGGATACACGGGCACAGCCCTAGACAGGCTTAGAGTCAAAGTGACCAGCAGCACATGGGGCTCAGCTGAAAAAACCCTGGGGGTGTGACCTGCAGAATGGCCTGGGACCAGGGTGGGCTTTAGCGATGGGAAGGGAGTCCACTGGGGAGTGGGGGACATAAAGAAAGCCACGGAGATGGACATGTGCAGAGTGTGTCGTGGGGCTGTGAGGATGTTGAAATGTTGGGCTGACTCTATTAGAGGATTGTTTATGGGAGTCAGGGGAAGGGGTGGGTGAGGATGTGGCAGACCACCTACTGTGTGACAGGGAGCCCAGGGGTCTCTGAGCAGGGAGCAGCTGGGGCAGGACAGCGGGCTGCTGGGCCTCGTGTGATCACAGCGAAGGCTGGTTCCAGCTTGGGAAACGTAAGCCTGACCAGGTGGAAGGCTCGTCCCTGCTCGCCATCTGTTGAAGAAGGGTCACGTAAGTGCCACCTGGCTTCCCGGGGGCAGATAGCATCTGGGTGGCAGAGAGCTCTCCTCTGGGGGAAGATGCTTGACCGGGCCTGATGATGATTTATTCAGCAGCAGCAGACACCTGCAGTCTGGGGCCAGTGCTGGGCTTGGCTGTTCTCCAGGACTCACTCTGGGTGCACACGCCTGTCTCTTTGGACGACCGGGTCTGGATGGGATGGGAGACGGAGGCCAGCTGGGTGGTGGTGGGGAGAGGGTATGTGTGCAGCTCCCCTGATGGCCAGCAAGCACTGCCTGCTGCAACGGTCTGGGCCACTGCTCTCCCTGAGGAGCTCCGCTTCTAGGCTCACCATTGCGCGACCCCATCTCCTAGTAATCCTAGACAGAACTCACCACCCCCAACACCCCGCAGCCCCCTTTCACGTTCTGTGCGTGTGCTCATGTCCACATGTGCGGGCATCCATGTGCATGCCGTGTGCTTGCCACCTAGAGGTGTGCCATGTTTTGATGAATCCAAACTAGCTTTATGTGAGTAGAGGCTGAGCAATATTCAATCATTGTGGGTAAAAAAACACAAACAAACCAGCATTTGTGTGCCAGGTTGTACTTTGCCAGAGCCTGCTCACATCCATATTCTCTATGTCGGTGTCACCATAACCCTGAGCGGTAGAGAGGGCAGGTAGCAGGTGGCCCAGAGAAAGGTCACCAGCTAGTTAATGACTGAACAAGGAGAAGCCAAGTCTTCTTGACCTCATGTTCATAGTATCGCGTGAAGAGGCAAAGCTCTCATTATCTGCCTTTAGCACTGGGGCACAGACGGCTCCAGGTCGTCCTTGCAGTTTTAAAAACTGTTAATTTGATCATTTTGTTTTAAAAGATTGTTTTTATTTAGCTAATGGTTTAATAGCAATCTGGGCAGAGTAGCTGGTTAGTGTTAAGATTAGCCACTTAATGCTAACATTAGCCAATGTTGGAATTTTCACCACATATAATAAAACCAATACCGCTGCCCTGTGACATCTCACTCCCCTCGGTTGTGTGGCCATGAAAGCTGAGACTGGCCATGGCCAAGCCCCTCCCTAGCCCAGCTGGGCCACTCGATTTCCCTAATGACAACACCATTTTTTTTTTTTAGAACATTTCCTACTACACTAAGCACTTTGCAGGTATAATCTCAATGAATCATGACAACAAACATAAAGTGGGCAGCGGTATTATTCCCGTTTTGCAGATGAGGAAACTGAGGTTCAGAGAGGCTCAATGACATACTTACAGGCAGGAGGCTGTGGTGCTGAGATGTACATCCAGGCTGTCTGTCCCCAGTACCTGGGAGAGTCACCATTAGGCTTTACTGCCTCCCTCTGCTCCAGCTTCTCTGCAACAGCAGGGCTCCTCCTCCATTGCCAGGAACCCATGGAGGACCCTGGACTTGGGCATTGGATGGGGGGGCGCCCTGACTTGCAGCAGCGACCGCCCAAGGCCAAGACAACTGAGTGCTTCACACGCATTAGGCTCCCCATCCGGGCTGCTTTCTGCAGCTCCTCATTGCAATCCTTAATTATGGACTACAAGCAGCTCCCAAGTGGGGACAAAGGGAAGGGTGGCTGAGCGGCATACAGATGGCCCTGCTGGTGAGCGTGGGCTTCATCTGGTCTTTATGTAAGAGTTGCCCTGCTTGCCAGATTGCCTTCGACACAGACTTTTAAACACTTGTTTTGTGTTTATGATACAGAGGAAGAAATTAAAAGGCCCCCAGGGGGAAAACAGGAAGAAAAAAAAAACCAGGAGCGATTCTGGGGGCTTGTCAAGCAAGATGGAGAGAGAAACCAGGTGTGGGACTGGTTTCAAGATTATGGCGTGCAGGTGGCTCCCCCGGGGCTTGGGCTGTGCGATCCAGGAGTCTATCAACATGAGCAGGGGAGGGGGGGTGCATGTCCTTCTGGTGACAAAACAGGGCAACCAAACTGCTGAGGAGCGAGGCTGGCTGTGTGCTCAGGCTTTATGTACTTGCTCTAATTCTCTCAACATCCCTGTTGTACAGACGGGGAAAGTGAAGCTTGCGAAGGCCTGGTGACTTGGTCAATGTCAGATTGTCTGATAGCCAGATGTCACCCAGGACTGCTGGAGGTTTTCCCACTGGAACCGAAGACAAGCCTAGGATTGCTTCTGCCATGCCAGATTTTTATTCAACCTTCACTTATTCATTCTTTCCTTCATGTTTTTCATTTACTCCTTCATGTGCTCATGAGCTTTCTTGCTTTTCCTTGAACACACCGAGCACGTGCCTGCCTGCCTCAGAGCGTCTGCACTTGCTCTTCCCTCTGGCTAGAATGCTTTTCCCACATATATGCACCTGGCTCACCTCCTGGCCTCGTTCTGCTGAAGTATGCCTCCCTGACCACCTGTCTGCAGTCAACACTCCCCATCACTCTCTCTCACCTGGCTTGCACCATTTTCTTTCATCATTACTACCTGACCTTTTATTACATTATATATTTACTATATTGCAGTTATTATTTTATCTCCTATGCAATAACTATTGACTATCCCCCTCTTTCCTCTAGAACATTCACTCGTTGAAAGCAGTTGTTTGTCTGTGTGGCTCACCATTCTACCCCCAGCAGCTAGATTGGTGTCGCACATAAAAGGTGCTTGAGTAGATTTCTACTCACTGAATAGATGAGCACCTATCACGTGCCAGTCCCTCCCAGGATGCTGAGGACACATGCAGGATTAAGACTGTCTGAAATAGATGAAGTGAGAAACCATAAAGGAATGGTGGGCCAAGGTAGGTTCCCAAGTCAGACGCTTCTCTGAGCTCCATGGCAGAGCCTACTGGGTGACTTTCAATATCAGTTCTCCTCTTTATTCTTAATAACAGAAAATTTAGCTGGACATGAGGTCACTTAATCAAAGAAAGGCCACCTCTCCCAGCTTCCCTTGCAGCCCAGTGTGGCATTTTGACTCAGTCGTGGCCAATTTCCAGGAAGTTTCCTTAGAGAAAGGAGGTGTGCCCTTCTTCACCCGTTCCACTGCTTATTATTAGTTGTGACATGACATGGTGGCGAGCTTTGAGCAGCCATCATGGATTAAGAGGATGAGGCCATTCCCCAGGGATGGTGGAGCAGAAAGCTGGAAGAAGCCTGGATGTCTAACCCTTGCCCCAGAATTAATTTAGCTGAGTGAAAAATAAACTCATTTGTTTAATCCACTTTCATTTGGGTTTTCTGTGGCTTACAGTTAAAGAATCCTAACCCTAACAGACACAGCCTTGCATGGAATGAGGAGACAATAACCAGGAGACTTGTCTCCACACAGAGTGAGATGGTCCCATCACCCATCAAAGGGGCAGAGGTTGTGGCTGTCATGTGTCTAGATCGAGGCTGTGGAATGGGACAGGACCTGTTAGCCTTGTAGGTAAACCAGCTATGGTAGCTTTCATTTGATCTCCACTTATTCATTTACCTTTTCATTCATCTATTCAATCATCCCCCCCCCCCATTCGCTTGTGACGTTCACTCACTCATCTATCCCTCCATTAAAATATTTCATGAAGCAGGTGCCCCCAGGGCTGGGACTTGAGCTTGAGCTGAGCAGGGAAACAGTTTGCAATCTAAACCCCCTCCTGAAGACAAGGAGCAGAGCAGGGGTGGCTCATGGGCCAGGCCCGACTGGAGGTATCTCTGAGAAGTGGCCACATTCTGGGTGGCAGGAGCATGCACTTCCTGGGTGAAGGGCTCAGGGCCCTCCAGGTTTCCGTGCTGTCCCTTCACTCTTCCTGTGGCTGGGCAGGGGCGTCTCCCACCCCCATCTACGCACCAGAGCAAGAAGAAAGACTTTTGAAGCACACTGCACATGCATTATGTCATGAAAGGCGGCTGGTTGGCAAGAGGATGGTTTGTGTGTCTTGTAGCTTCTGAAAAATCTGTAAGGCATAAAGCCTCTGCTTAGGACGCGATGCTAAGAATATTCTAGAAGTGAGTCAGAAACTCATAAGGCCTTGTACATTTGCTCTAAAACTGAGCCAGGATCCCAGGGGAGGTTGGGGTTTAAAAAGATCACAGCGGCAGAGGGGACACCAGACGCTCTTCTGAGGCATCCTTGACGTGACAGAAAAGGGGGCTCGGTGAGGAAAAGGACTCCCTGGGTGTTTGCTGCCGGCTCAGGATAAGCCGGTGTTCTTCCTGATATTTGCTGGGGCTGCGTGTCCTCGCAGACACTGTGGTCAAAACTGAGGGTTACAAGACAGAAACAAAGGGATTGGATCTATTTCTGTTGTCTTTTGTTACGTAACAAACCATCTCAAAACTGGGTGGCTTAAAATAACAATAGCTTCATGATTTCTCATGCTCCTGGGGCAGGTCAGACAGGCTCCTGTTTCGCGCAGTCACAGCTGAGCACACACGCAGTGCCGTTCAGCCAGTGGCCGGAAGGTTCTGAAGGGCACATGGCTGGTGGCCTTTCTCCACCCGGTCACTCCTTGTCCAACCACAGCCTGGATGTGGAGGGAGTAAAAGCAGAAGCTTCCACACCTCTTGAGGCCCATCCTGTTGGAACTGGCACATTCTGTTGGTCAAAGCAATTCACACAGTATACCAGACACCAGTGGGGAGCAAATAAACCCCTCCATCTCTTGGAGGAATCGTGGGTGGCCATATCGGCAGACCAACTTCCACAGGAAACGGATAGGGATCGTGGAACCCAGAGGAAGGTAAGAAGTGATTTTACAAAAACCTGACTTACACACGACGTCACGGAAGCACAATTGTTGCACGAGGCAAGGCTGGCTGCTCACCTACACAAGCTGAGCTGGGGCTCAGCACAGCTGGCTCTGCCTCTTGTCCACTACCCAGTTTTCCTTTTCTTCAAATGTCGCCATCGGCTGGAGACCTCTAAAAAAGGAGAGAGAAATACACCAAGGCCACAGTCATTAGCATCCTGGAACATTGGACTCTATTTCTGGCAGAGCCGAGGTAGATGGCAAACCTCTACCCCCCGCTTTCCCGGCTCAGCTCTCGGAGGTAATGAGCCCACTGTATTATGTGGCATTAGCAGAAGTGTCAGGTGCTGACCAAGAGGGGAAAAAGACTCCCTGCGCTCAGTGACGCTCAGCCTGCACCTGGGACTTGGAGTTCAGCTCTGGGCTCAGGGGAGGGCAACTCACATCGATTGAGTGCCTGCTGTGTGCCAGGTGCTGCTGGGCATGTCTGGCCCCTGCTTTTCTCTGGAGCCTCCACTGGCACTATTTTCCCTCCCCCTTCTTTCTGGGCAACACCAGTATATTTCAGTTTGTCAAATGGGCCACTCTTTCCCACCCAGGCCTCTGCATGTCCTGTTCTCTCTGCTTGTTGTGCTCTTTCTCTGGTTAATTCCAATGCATTCCTCAAATCTTGGGCTCTCTACCTTCTCTGCTAGACTGTAGGCTCCTAGCCCAGTGTTCTCTAAGTGTTTGCTGAATGACTGACTGATGGAATAAACTTCTCATAACAACCCATTTGACAGATGGGGCAACTGAGGCTCAGAGAGAACTGGCTTGTCCAAGGCCAAGGTAAGGTGAGAGGCAGAGTCTGGATTTAAACCCAAGATTATTAGGTGGCCAAACTTGTGCCCTTTCTGCCACACCTGGCTCATGAGGGTAAACAATGATGGACAATGGTGGTGGGGAGTGAGGAGAAGGGGCTGGTGGCATAAGTGAGAGTCAAGGCACCCCTCTGTCCATTGCTTACAGGGGGTTATGCCAGAGATGGAGGTGGGACCTGGGCCAGGCCGCTGAGTCACACAGCATTTGGCTGAGCCTGTGAGTTTGGCCTCCTTGAGTCTCTCTTGAGTTGTGGATTCATAGGTGCTTCTCTGCAAAGAGAGGAACCAGGTCAGTGGCTCCGCAAACTCCCAGGGTCTTTGGCAACCTCTGGTTAAACCAGGGCAGCTTCCATCCAGGTCAGAGTGAGGAAGTGTTAACCCCAGAGGCGCATTCAGAATGCTGCACCGTAACTGACTCTCTAACCCTAACCCTAACCCTAACCCTAACCCTAACCCTAACCAGTGCAAAGAGAGCACTGGCCTTAGAGTCTCAGACGAACTCAGGACCCCATCTCCACAGTTAGAGCGGAGTGGCCCAGTTACTTCACCTCCATGAGCCTCAGTCTCCTTATTGGGAAAATGGAGATAACAAGACACTCCTCATAGGGTTGTTGAGAAAGTTAAATGAGTAAATTGTGCAGCATCCCCAAGCTGAGCCTGGCATAAGGAAGCTGTTGATAAATTTTAGGCTAGAAGGTCTATTGTTCTTCCACTGCTATCGAACATCTCCTGCCTCAGCTTCTCTTCCATGTGATTTTTGTTTTGCATGTTTCCTCAGGCTGTGGGAGGACCAGATGTGATCAATGATGGAGAAGACACCTGTGAAATCTTCTCTAAAGGTCAAGACTAACAGCAGTGGCATTGCCCTCGTGTCTCCATCTGGACTGCACTAAGCCAAGGTCAAGGGGTCTGATAAACAGCTAGAGAGAAGCAGAAGCCAGGAGCTTGGGAGATGATGATGGTATTGATGGTAGAGGTGATGACAGAAATGATGACTGAGGAGATGATGATGTCAATGATCTTGATGGAGATGGTGATGATGATGATGATGATGATGGTGCTGATGATGGTGGTGGTGATGATGATGATGGTGTTGGATAAATGGATGAATACATCAGCGAATACATGAGAGGGCCTGTTACAACATGCTCAGGTCGACACTTAAGAAGACAACAGAATGTCCTAAAAAGACCAGAGGACTAGGTGTTCAAAGACCCAGATATTTTTCAGTCCAAGCTCAGCCTCATACTAGTCAAGTGACTTTGGGCAAATCACTGAGCATCTTTGAGTTCTGTCACCTGTAAAATGGGACTAAATACCCTTCCCTGCTTACTTCGCAGGGAGATTAATACCATGATCATTTTCATACTGCTGCTGTAACTGAGAGCAAATTCTCCACGGGCAGCGACTGCCACCAAGATGACTTAGTTCCAGTGCAAGATCTATTACTTCCTTGTCCAGATGTCTTTAAGCCATGTGGGTCCCTCCCAGTCTCAGTTTCCTCATTTGCAAATGAGGCTAATAGCACCATCCCCACATAGCGCTGTGACCTGGCTAAAATGGGTTCTTGAAGTCACAGGGACCAACCCAGTGTCTGCAAGGAGTGGGGACTGCCTGAAGAATCCTCATGATGATTAAACGCCTCTCGTCCACTCTGGTTCTTTTCTGGCCACACGCTCAGCTTAGCCCAACATGATATAATGATCACACCTTCCTGGTCATTACTGTTCCTTACAAAACTTACTGTGGTACATTCTTCAAGGACTAGAAGGCACCTGAGGCTCCTGTAGTGGGATTCATCCAGCTTAGAAATGTGGAGAATCTGACCCAACATTCTTGTTGCAAAGAAGAGGAAACTGACCACTGTTGATTGATTGATTCATTCATTGAACTTTTACTGAACATCTTCTATGTGAAAAGTACCATCTCCGTGCTCAGCAGAAGACAGATGGCATCAGATGAAGGGAAGGATACAGGTTGTGGCTGGATCAACTGTGCTCATGCTGACCTTTGGCCTAGGGTCCCCCCCCCCCCCGTCCTTATCATCCCACCTCCAGGGATGTTTGGCAAGGTCCTGTAATGCCAGGTGTGGTGCTAGTATACTCCAGCTAGCTGTTTTCTTCACTGACTGGCACCTGACCCCATACCCTTGATACAGCTGGGTTTGTGTAGCTGGTGATCTGTTGACCTTTGACATAGGCTCAAGGTTGATTCAGATGACTGGGCTAGCCGAGGCCAGAAACCCAGTTAGAGGCCAAACAGCCCTGAACAGTGCATTCAGCAGGAAAGAGCATTGTGCTAGGAATTGAGACCTGGGCTCAGGGTCTAGCCTGCCATTGACATGTGTTGAACTTGCTCAAGCCACCAACAAGCTCTTTGTCTACAAAATGAGATGGTTGGGCCACATGACCTTTAAGATTTTCCCAACTCTAAGCTTCTGATCAGTGGTTCTCAAACTTTGGCATGTATTGGAATTGCTGGCTGAAATCCAGATGTCTGGGCCCCACCCCAGAGCTTCCAATTTAGTGGGTCTGGGGACGTGGTATTTCTACCACATCTGAGAGGGTGCTGATGCTGCTGGCTCAGGGACCGCACTTTGAGAACTACTGTTCTAGCAGCTCTGGCTGCACATTAGGATTACTTGGGGGAGCTTTAAACAGTGTGAATATCAGGCTGATTAAATCCCAGAGCAATTAAATCAGCCTTTCTGAGCGGGAGCCTGGGCTGTGTAATTGTTTAATCTCTTCCCCTGGTGATTCTTATGTTCCACCAGGAATAGGAACCACTGTTCTAGAAAAGTGGATGGGGATGTGACAGGTCATTGATTGGGCAAACACCTTATATCCCTTTGGAGAAATGTCTGTCAGACCCCAGCTTAGCCTCTCACTAGGTGCCAGGCTGGGAACAGCCTCCAGAGCCTCAGTTTCCCCTTCTGTAAATGGGGTCGTTAGGAGGACTAAATGAAATTCTGCCTCGCTGTGTCTGCCCACCCCTTCCTTCCTCTTATCGCCAAAGAGGGCTTGTTCATTTCTTTTGCTCTAAGGCTGTTCAGCTGAGCAGAATTCAATAAGCATTTATTAAAAACTCACAACATGCAAGATGCTGCCCTTAGGTGATGTGGGAATACAAAGATAACTCAGGCTTGTCCCTATTCCAAGGAGCTCACATACTAATGGGGGTGACAGGCGCATGTCTGAAGGGTGAGACTGGACGGAACACTGGTCATACAGGAAGTAATCATGATGAAGGCCACTCTATGCAAAGCCCCTGATTCGAGGCACTTTACACTATATTTTAATCCTCCCAACAACCACGAGATAGCTACTATCATAACACCCACTTAACAAGTGAGAAACAGGCTTAAAGGGATGGTCAGTTACCCAGGTTTTGTTGCCAAGGGAGCCCAGAGGAGGATGTCAGTCACACTGTTGTGAGTAGAAGTGTGGGCATTATGCTTTGAAGAATGTGTAGAAGTTCAATGGGTAAAGATAGAGAAAAAGGTATCCTAAATAGAGGGATCAGCATACACAAAGGCCTGGAAGAGGGAAACCCCCCCTTCTTTAGGGACCTGGAAGGGGGTTGATTTGGCTGAAATACAGGCTGATGGTGGGACATGGAGAGAATCAGATCCTGGTTGGAGGCCTTCTATATTGAGCCAAGGAGTTTAGATTTTATATGTAAAGCAATGGGGAGCCATCGAGAATTCTTGAGCAGTAGCTGGCATTTTTAGAATATGATTCAAGTGGTCATGGATTATGGGAGAGGGGAGTGACAGAGCGCCCAGTAAGGGAGGAGGTGGCTATGACAAATAATCTACGTGAGATGCTGAGGCAGATGGGGGGAGCATAGGAAAGTGAGCACACATGGGAGGGGCACTATTGCTACATGAAGCTTCTTTGGGAATTAATCCCTTATATGCACCTGCTTATTGACTGAGCCATTCTGCACTGGGAAGGAGGGGCAAGGGTAGGGACAGGGGAAGGTGGGCTTCCCAGGGCCCCACAGCTCCACATGCAGCAACCCTTAAATATGGGGATATGGTCAGGGGAGCGTGACCCACTTAAAGTGAAGAGCTCAGCTGAAGCAGCAGGTAATGGGTTCCTGGGCGGGCTCAGATGTGGCCACCTGCTGCATTTCCAGGGCGGCGGTGGAGGAACTGGCCCAGATGCCTGAGTCCTGACCCTAGATTTCCAGGTGAAGCATACCACCTAGGCTGCCTCCTACTGCCAAGTTCACAGCCAGCTCAAGGCTCACAACCTCTTTGCTGAGCACAAACCCTCCTGGGATGAAGCCAATTCCTAGAAACAAAGTCTGGATGTGGAAAGAACACTGGGCTGGGATCGTACCTCTTACTGGCTGGGTGACCTTGGGCATATACACCCCTTAGTCACTCTGAGGCCTAGCTTTCATTTCCTCCAGTTGGGGATTAAACACAGTAGGCAAGGGCTGTGCCCTCCAACTAGTCCCTCCTCCTTCACCTGCCCCATCTTCTCTGGTGAACTTCCTTGCAGAACCTCAAGACTGCACAGGGACAAGCAGAGCGAGCCACTTTCTATCATCAAAGTCCAAGACCATGTTAGTACTTTTGTCATTCTGTGGCCCTAGCATATCATATCCATTTTATAGATGACACAGCCAAGGCCCAGAGAATTTCCATGACTGGCCCAGGGCCAAATATTTCAGAGGTTACAGAGACAAGGCTTGAATGCCAATCTCTCATCCAACGGAGTTGGGCCCTCAGTTTGGTGCCCCCTTGCACCCCACCACTTATCAAGAGGTGGGAGGAAAAGTCTATTGATGTGGGAGGATTGGCGACACTCTCCAATTCCAGGATTCTGGAAGTGAGGGATCGTTCCCTGACTGATACAAAATATGGTTTGACAGAGTATTGTGTCCCTTCACTGCATCAAAGTGGGAACATTCACTTTTCAGCCTCCAGACACCATGGTGGAGAAAGTCTCTGTTGGATGAGGCCTTTAACACCTCTCCAGCGCCCTTTCCCACAGAGGGCACATATCGCAAGCTTTGACAGGCCAGTTTCCAAGTAGAATTTAACTAACTTGGTTTGTTTTCATTGTGCTTATTTTTACTCTTACCTTCTATTTATGGCAAGTGATACTGGTTTCCCATTCAAAGCAGTGATATAACGATTCTCTAGAAAACATGTTCAAGGAAGGGGAAACCGGTTCTTGAATTTAAAGAAAATACTAATAAATGGTGTCTAGATATGGCACAATGAGAATGACTGACGTCTAGTTCAAGGTGGGGAAAATGCAGGAGAGAGTCGGTGCCCAAGGGCACCCAGTACGTCCCGGCAGGGCTCTCTCTACAGTGCTTTTCCAGACCTGCTCACAGTGCAGACCTCCATTCAGGTAAGCTAGGCCACGGTGATTCCGCCGTCCCTCACGGCTGCATGTGCGCGGCCCCTGTGCCATCTCATGGGGTTCCGTGGCCCCGAGACCTCGGGAGGCTGCGGCTCAGGGCGTCTAGCCGCGTACCTGGGGATTTCCGCGATGGAGGAGGGCCCGGGAGCAGTGGTCCGTGGGCTGCTGCCCTACTCAGCAAGAACAGCTGGGGACCCAGGCCGATTAGTGGCGGGACACTCACAAGTCACCTGCGGCTGGGGCAGTGTGCGTGTGAGTGCGAGCGCAGACATCAGCCTCCGGGGCCTGTGTCACCCTCTGGCCACTACGCACGTCCTCGGCCACCCTCAACTCCCCCGCCCCAGCAGCCACGGCCCCACGAGCGTGGGCACGCGGAGCACCAGACTGCAGCACCCGGGCGGCCCGGGGCGGGGCGGTGGACCGGAGCCAGGCCGTAGGACCCACCGCCCATTGGTCGAGCACAGTGCTGGGGGCGGGGCGCCGGCGAAGGCGGGTGAGCCGGCTCCCGGAGGCGGAGGCCAGCGCGGGGCGGCGGGACCTGCGTCTCGGAGCTGCAGAGTGGGTGGGTGGGTCGGCTTAGGGATTCTCGCGGGGTCGGCAGAGGACGTCCAGACCTGTGCTGGGCTTCTAATGCTAGGACTTCCATCAGCAGCCTGGGTTCCGACCACTTTTCCGAGGGACCATTGACCTTGATCTGTGGGGCGTTCGCCTTCGGGAGAGGGAAGGAGGGAGGAGCCCGGGGCCCCGCAGACCGAAAGTTCGCCTGCTCTGGGGCCAGAGGAGGGAAAGTGGGAGGAACAGCCGGTTTAGGCTAACTCCGAGCTGCGAGACCTTGGGGCGGCGTTCAAGACCCCCTCCCACTCGCGCGCGAAGCTCCGCGCCTTGCTCCTCCTTCAGCCGCGGGCTTCGCCTCGCAGGGTTTCGGAAAGGAGCCTTGCCTCCCGCGCGGGCAGAGCGGCGGAGCTGCGGGCCAAGGAGGAAGCCGCGGCGAGCTGGGCAGCTCCCCAACCTGAGCGACCCCTTTGGGGAGGGCAGAGAAGGCAGCATAGGCGGCCAGGACGAGGGCGCCCATCCACGCACACACCCACGGCCACCTTCAAAGGACCCTCTGGTAGTCTCCGAGGACTCTTTTTAAGCCCAGGAGTCTCCCCTACCGCTCTCCCCCAAGCTCGGATCCCCAGGCGGGGAGCCGGGGACCCAACGTCCCCGCGCCTCCGGGCTCCTGGCTCAGCAGGAGTCCCCCGGGTCCGGGCAGGGCAGGGCCGGCGGGGGCAAGCCGGAGCCCGCCCAGCGCCCGGGCCCACCCGAGTCCTTGGAACCTACCCATGGAGCACCAGCTCCCTCTGACCCCTTGCCCGGCTGCACCCAGCCCGACGAACCGAGCAGCGCAGAGGAGGAGCCCGGCGCAGTGACCCGGGAGTCGCCGCAGACCCTGGAAGGCTCGGGGCACCGAGAGGCAGGCTGTTCCTCGCACCTCCAGGCTCTTCCAGGCAGCCCTCCGAGCAGAAACAGAGGCCTGGTCCGCCATTCCCAGGTAGGAAAGAGACACCCGACAGAATTGGGGAGCTGGATGAAGTGGGGAAGCCAGGAGAAAAGGTTTGAGGAATGTCGCAGGAAGGCTAGGTGAAGCTTTACATGACTTGCATTGTAAAACTGATTTAGCTCCTGCTATGTGTCAGGTCCATACAGGAACTTTACATATGCAAAGAAGATTAAGTTAGTTGAGCACCTACTATGTGTCAGGCTGGGTGTTAGGCCCTTTAGTTTCTGGTAAGAAAGACTCATTGAAGTTCTACTCTTATTGATTTGGGGCTAGGAGCTTCCATTTAGGAGCCCGTTTAAATATAAGGAAACTGTCTCAGGGAGGGAAGAGGTACTAACCTTTCCCACACACTCCCATCTTCCTTCCTGGGCCAGCTGCTGCCTGCATACCTGGAAAGCCATGGGGCTGGGATGTGGCCAGTTGGTGTTCTCCCCTCCCCCCCGGAGGGAGGATTGCAGAGCAACCTCCTTGTCCACAGTTACTTGAGCTTTTTCTGGTCGGTGCAAGGAGTGAATTTCCTGAGTAATTCCCTTCCCAGGATCAGTGTCGTGTACTCAGCTAGCCAGAGGGCCCCCAAGCACCTGTGAAGGCTCCCTCTGACCTCTCCTCCCTTTGCCCCCAGCCCTGGGAGGATAATGAAAAGTGCTGTGCAGGACCTTATGGGAGTAGGAGGCTGGGCTGGGAAGGGCTTCCAGCTCAGGATCCCATGATTCAGACTTCCCCTGGCCTCAGAGAGACAAGATGGGATCCCCCAAGACCTCTGCCTGTGCTCCAAGAAGTCCCTGGAGTGCCAAGAAGCACTAACTAACAAAGCAAAGAGCCTGCTTACTATGTGCCAGGAGCTGTATCAGACTCTTGGCTTCTTACTGAACTCTGAAGATCATGCTCTGGGTTTGTTTCAACCATATCCCTTTGAAAGATGAGCAACCCCACCAGGCCAGGCCATTTGCCCACAGTTGCTGTGTTGATGAGAGGCAGAGCTGGTCTGCTGACAGCTGGTGCCTGCCTGCTTTCTTCCAGCCTGAGCCACCAAGGGTGGTGAGGTTGGCTTTGCAAAGCCCCCAATTCATCTCAGCGTGGGCATGGAGGCCAGGCCAGTGGGTCCATGTGTGCCCAGAGAGGCTGGGACGTGTCCTAATGGAGGAGGCTTGAGGTGTGGGAGGGAGGGGGAGAGCAGTGCAGGGCCAGGAGCTCTGGGGACCTCATAGGGAGGGGGACACAGGAGGATGCATCCAGACTCTCATCCTGCTGCCCTTGCTCACCTGACCCCTCCACCTTCCAGGCAGACCCTGGAGGAGGGGCTCAAGGAAGAAGGGAGTGAGTCCACAGATGTATTCACTGGGAGCCGCTGAGCAGGGTTTGGGGGAGAGTCCTGGGCAGGGAGCCCGCAGCCAGCTGCCTGTAGGGAGAGAGAGGGAATGAGAATGTAATAGGCCTCCAGGGTCATTTCTCCTGCCTGACTCCAGCTGAGGCTTCACTGAGTCAGACACTGTTTTGGTCTGGGGGTGGGTCTTCATAGAGGTAAGAGCCCATGCTTTGGAGCCAATGGCCTGATATTAATCCTGACCCGGCCAGTCATCTGTGTGAACTGGAGCAAGTGACTCAGACTCTCTGACCTGTAGTGTCTGTCCCTATTGGTCCAGTGGGTCATTGGTGGTCCCCTCTTCATGGAGCTGTTGTGAAGTCATTGGAATAAGGCACACAGAGTACCCAGCATGATGGAAGCCTGCCTGGCTGTGGTGACTATTCCCCTAGGATGGCCCCACCCCATCTCTGCTCCAGGCCTTTCTTCCTTCCAGGCGCCCTTAGAATGTCTCTGGTGTGGCATCTGCCAAGTCACAGAACTTGCATTCGGGTACTCATGCTGGTGTCGGCCCCCATTAACCACCAGGATGGGACTCTAAACTCTAAAGGGGCCCTTTGAACTCTGACCCTTGTCTGCCCCTCACTGTATAAGGTCATCCTGGCTGAAGACAGAAGAACAGGCAGCAGAGGCAAGAAGCTGTGCTCTCAGCGCTGCCCACAGCACCTCCTCTGGGGGAGGAGGGGGGGAAGGAGATGTGGGGGTGGGAGGCGGAGCCCACAGAGGGGCTTTCACCTGGTGTCCAGGGGTCTGGGTGCCTTACATAGCCCCCTGTGGCTGAGGCCATGTGATGACTCACAGTGTTCTCTCAAAGAAGAAAACTGCATTTTCTCCCCTTCTTCTTTGCCTCTTTCTGAGCCCCTGCCTCCTCTCTCTGCGCCTTAGCCCTGTCAGTCATTGATGTTAGCGCACCTGTACTAGGAGGAGTGCCAGTGGTAGAGGCTGGGGCAGGTAGTGATGGAGACAAACACTGTCCCTGGGGGCTCCTGGACTCCTTCCCTCTCAGTCTGGACAGAGGAGGCTACCAACAAGGTCAGGCTCCCTGCAGCGGGACTTGGGGAAAGGGCTGTCCTGGAGTGGGCCTCCCCCCACCCCCCATCTCCGCTAAAGGCCCAGGCTGGCTCATCCAGCCCCAAAGGAGACAGAGATGGGTTCATTGCTGTTGGTCTTGTATGCCCCACTCCCCACTGCCCACCTATGAGTGTGCTCAGGGCACTGAGACGCTCCTCATGCCAGGCCCTAGGCTCCCAGGCAGGGTCAGGGTGGAGGGAGAAGGCCCCAGAAAGAGGCTTGAGGTGAGCTGCAGAAGCAGAGCCATTTGCTTCATTCGCTCACGGATCACTTACTGAGCACCTGCTCTATGCACGGCACTGAAATCCTGTGGGATAAATTGGAAGATGGCTTCAGACATGAATTGGGTGGATGATATGAGAGTCTTAGGCTTGGAGTCACTGCCCTGGCTTCCTTATTAATTCATGGGCCAGTCACATAGCTTGTAAGCACCAGGGCCCTTATTTGTCAAAGAGGGAAGATCATATGTACCTCATAGGGAGGTGGTGCGGAGACTCCATAGCACGGGCAGACTGCCTGTGGTCCAATCCCTCCTTTGCTGGTTATGGTCTGTGTAACCACAAGCAAGTTACTAAACTTTTCTGTGCTTCAATTTCCTCATCTGTAAGTGGGATAACTCTACCTGCCTTCTGGGGTTGCTGAGGGATGAAGTGGGTTCAGCATTTAGAACATTCTGGCATATATTAACTGCAGAATAAATGTCAGCTATCATTATTCTATACTTAGCACAGTGCTTGGCACATGGCAGGGGCTTGGCTAATGATGATCATTATCCTGGCTCCAGGCCTGGGGTCAGCGGTGTGCTAAGTGGGCTTATTGTATGCCTCTTTGCAGTTCATTCATTGACATCATCTTGGTAGCTTGGAATTGGCCACGTGGCAGTATGTACGCCATGGACATTGACAAACACTACCAATAAGAGGTTTTTAAAAGGGTATTTTTGAGAGCCAGTTTATGGCACAGCGGCTCTCAGTCGGGCAGGCTTGCCAATTCAAATGCCTGAATACCCCGAACAGGACATGTGCCAAGGGACCTGCACACAGGAACTATCGCCATCTCAGGGCTCTTGGCATCATGGCTGATAGAACAGTGTGATGTTGGAGAGAGCCTCCGGGTAAATGGAGGAGACACTCCAGGCTCCTGACCCGGGGTGTGCAGAGGTGGTGGCCAGTTGTAGCTAGCACACACAGGCCTTCTTGCCTTCTTTCTCTGAGCAGATGAACTCTAAAAACACAGCCTCGTCTCCCCACCTAGCTGGCGGCTTTGGGCAGTGCCCAGCCTGCACACCGCTTGTGGCAGCCTGGGGATCAATATTTTAGCAGGCCTGTATCCATTTGTTGTTCCTCTTCTCTAAGGAGGGCAGGGGTTTCTGTTGGGGTGGGCAGGGGTCAGAGAAACCATCAAAGAGGAGGTGCCATTTGAGCCAGACCCTGAAACACAAAGGGAAGGGGGTGGTCAGGGGGAGAGACTAGCCCGAGCTAGGGAGTGGTGGCAGATCTCAGCAGAGCCCAAAGCAGCTCGAGTGACGGGACTTAGGGGTGCTGGGGGATTGTGATGGGTGTGGAGATAGGAAGGGAAGGTGGCTGGACTGTGACTGGGCCTGATGGAGCCCTGGAGGCTGACGTATGTCCGCTTGGGGTTTGGAATTGGGTCCATTTCTGCCTCTTCCACAAGGCCAGGTGGCTCCCACAGAAAGTTCTGAGTCTATCTAGAACCATAAACCCTTGGAGTTATGAGGGACTTGAGTTGTTCATGGGTCATTTCTCTGACCCTCATCCCTACTCCATGTCTTTGGGTTGCCTGAGTAAACCCCCAGGGGCCAAAAATTGCCAGGCAGCCCGGGTTTTGGCGTGGAAGATGTGGTCTGGACACGGCCTTTTCCTTCCTCGGGGACGGCTGGAGGGTGGCTCCCTGTGCTCACAATGTTCTCTAGTGCCTTTCCTCCCTGTGCTCACAACGCTTTTTCCTATGTCGTGTCGCGGAATCTCAGGCTTCTGGGAGGCCAGAGTTGGAAAGGATGGATGGATCAGGGAGAGCACGGAGTCTAACAAGAGTTAACATTTTTTGTTTGTTTTAAAGAGTTAACATTTCTGAGATCTTGCCATGTGTTGAGTCCATTTTAAAGATGAGAAAAGTGACGCCCAGGGAAGCTAGATAACTTAACCAGGAACAGTACTGAGTCAGTGATAAAAAAATGAGGATTCAAGCCCTAACAGTCCCCTGCTGGAATAAATAAGGGTTGAATGAATGAATGAGTAAGTAGTTGAGTGAAGGAAGAAAGAAACAAGGGCATGAATGACAAGGGCATGAATGAATGAATGGGCGGAACTCCAACACCCCGCAGAGATACCCTAGTCTACCCATTTTACAGACAGAAAACTGAGACCTAGTCAGGAGCCATGCAGAGGAGGCCAAGGCCTCCAGCCAGGGCCTCCTGACGCCTGCTTCCTGCTCTCTGTCACAGCCCCGAGCCATGATGAAGACCTTGTCCAGCGGGAACTGCACATTCAGCGTGCCCGCCAAGAACTCGTACCGCATGGTGGTGCTGGGCGCCTCGCGGGTGGGCAAGAGCTCCATTGTCTCCCGCTTCCTCAACGGCCGCTTCGAGGACCAGTACACGCCCACCATCGAGGACTTCCACCGGAAGGTCTACAACATCCGAGGCGACATGTACCAGCTGGACATCCTGGACACGTCCGGCAACCACCCTTTCCCCGCCATGCGCAGGCTCTCCATCCTCACAGGTGGGTGCCGGGGTGGGCCTGGACGCTGCGCGTGTGAGCGTGTGTGCTCGGCACCTTACGGTGTGCAGAGCAGGTGTATCCCCATCGTCTGAGGCGAAGGTCTCAGCCAGCCCCCACGCACCGTGAGGGGAAGAGGTGTGTGCTGCTTGCCCAGGCAAATTTGAAGCCGGGGCCCCAACTCCATCCTGCCTGACTCTGGATCAATTACTCACGACTCCCGGGGCATGACTTCCAGATCAAGAGTTGATACGAATGGGCAGTGGGGTCTTCCTCTCTGGGGGACGGGGGAGCTGCTGCCTTCCTCCTGGGGGAAGTGACTCAGCAGAGCTCTGGAGCCCATGGTCAGTCTGCTGGGCTTAGGTCTCTTGACACCCATGTCCTTGGCCACCTTATAGAGCGGTAACAACAGGACCTGGGCAGTGGTCAGCCAGAGGGCAGACGGGACCCCTGCCCATGCCAGGGGCTCCATAATAATTACAGTAACAGTCATGGCACTAGCTAACACGGATCAAGAACTGTGGAGCCTGGACCCAGTCATAGAGCTTGGCGTTTATTTATTTAATCCTCACATCTGACCTAGGAGATGGGTTTTTGCCTCCATTTTGCAGGTGGGGAAACTGAGGCCCAGAGAGGTTAAGTTACTGCAGGTGGTAACAGCTGATAAATGGAAGTCTGTCTTATGCTTTACTACTAAGCTATCCTGCAGCCCCTCAGCCCTGCCGGGTGTGGTGGGAGGTGGGGGGAGATCGTTGGGGATTATGGGGGCAGGTGGAGATGTGGAGCTGGGCCACCATTTACATGACTCAGGCAGTTTGGGTGACAGCTAAGACAGCAGGCCTAGAAACCCGTCTGCCTGGGGCTATATCCTGCCTCCCCTGCTTCCTGGTTTTGAACCGGGCATAGACTTGATCTCTTTGTGCCTCAGTTTTCTCCTATGTATGCTGGCCTCACATTAGCACCCATCCCAAAGGTCATTGTGAGAATTAAATAAGTTAATATATGAAAAGTGCTAGGTGAGCAGATAGTAAGTGCTCAATAAATACTGGTTTTAAAGCAGCATTTATAGTGTGCCTGCTACGGGCTCTGCAGAGTCATGTCCTAAGCCGTGCCCTTCCCATTGCCGGGCAGTGGTGAAGGGGAGGAATGAGCAAGTACCCACCCTCCAGTCATTGCTAAAGTAACCTCCAAATCAGCCATTTCCGCACCAAATAACGCATGCCATGCCACACTCCCCCACACGGTAGTCAAGCCCCGTCTTGGGGTGCTCTGGGCAGACACCTTCCTCCAGATTGTCCTTGCTGACCACCTGACACAGATCACACTCAGGCCCCCCACTCCATATTCTGGAGAGAAAGTGTGTGGACAGACAGAACCCTGGGTTGGCCTGGGCTCAAGTCCTGGCTCCACCACTGGGGTGGCTTAGACTTAAGAGCCCAGGTCTAAACCTCCACCTTGCCAGCTGCACAGTGAGCATAACCTTGCTTCCTCCAGGTGTGGCTGAGAGGACAGGAGGAGAGCGTGTGGGGGGCACTTCCAGCACACGCTGAATAGTCCAGGAATGTCAGCTCTTGGGGAGGAGCCTGCGTACCCACCCACGTAAATAAGGCAAACGTCAGAAGGAGGGAGAGAGAGGAGGCAGAGAGGGACCATATGCATATTTTTAAAGTGAATTTTTAATTACAGACATCATATGCAAAAACACCCTCCTTTAAACATATAGACAAGGCTAAAGGCCCCCTGAACCATGTCCCCACCCCCAGATGCCGGCTCCCTCCCAGAGTTGGCCACCCCATCAATTTGGTGTGGACTCTTCCGGTCCTCCCCCACGAACACATTGACATTCATATTGAATCCCCCAAATAGAGATTGTATTGTCTGTCTCTCTTTTACGTGCATCTGCCATTCCAAGCACATCTGTCTGCCACTTGCTTTTCTACTCACCAATCCGTGCCTCGTTTTCCAACCTGGTGCTGGTGCGCAGGACACTGAAAACCATTAATTCTGCCGTCACCTCTCCTTCCAGCTGCCTGCCCTGCTGGCTGACTCTGGAGCTTGGCATCGCCATCTTGCATTTGAATAAGTCAAGGCCGCCCAATCCTCAGGGGGCCCAGGATTAGCCTAATGGGACGTGTTTGGCAGCCCAAGCAGAATTGGTTGCCAGGCTGGTGCTGCCTGACAAGTGCCTTTTTAAAGAGCCCACACTGTCCTTCATTCCATCCTGTCCCGTCCTGTCCATTCAGCTAGCTTTATGAACACCCACTGTGTGCTGGGCACTGGGAGACGAGGAGAGGGTGACAAAGTCCTCTCTATCCCAGCGCTTACTGTTCAGAGCACACCACTGGCCAGAACACAGTTCTGAACATGGCATGTGCTATCATGGGGACAGATGACGTGCTCTGGGGTCCAGAGGGATGGGACCCCCTCCAGCTGCCAGGGCTGGAGTTGCTTGGTTCTCCCCTTGAGAACTTGAGCCAGTTGCCAATGCCTCTGAGCCACTGTTTTCTTGTCTGTAAAACATAGATCTTGCCATCTCACCAAAGTGAGGAAGGTTCTTTGAGCATGAGGTTGTAAGATCTGGAAACTGGGATGAAGGTGCCAGCCTTCTCTGTCACTCCTGCCACCTCTACATCGTCCCTGTTTCAGATTCCAAGGTCTTGAGTGATGCAGTGAGCTACACTGGGGATAGTGTGGGTCTCGGAGGCCAGTGTTCGCTTATTCTTCCAAGATTTGTTTAAGAAGCAAAGAGCACCTCTCGCGTGCCTGGCACTGGCTAGGTGAGGACAGATTCAGGCCCAAGTCTTGGCCTGGCCTCATGGGCGCTATGTGATCTGGGGCAGGTTGCTCACCCTTTCTGAACTGCAGTATGCCCACCTGTACCACGAAGGTAAGGAAATCTCACAAAGGGGTTTTGTAGTGAGTCAGGGGAAAAAGTGGGCATGGAGTGTTGAGCCGTGCCAGCTCTTACAGGTATTTGTTCTCATTCTCACTGTTGATACCTGAGCCCCTGAGCAGCGTCACTGTCCAGTCATTATCTCCCGTGACTTTCAGGATCATCTCCCATGGCAGTGTTTCCTCCCCACGGGATGGATGGGGAAACGAGATTTAGAGAGGTTGCATGGCCCGCTGAGGGCCGTGTGGCTAGTAAGTGGAGGAGGCAAGGTGTACGCCTGGGCAGCCTGATGCCAACACTCTGAGTCCCTGCTATGCAGGAGGTGCAACTCCAGGCCTGGGGATGTGCACTGAACCAGACAGGCAGGGCCCTGCCTCTCATGGAAACTGTGTGTATTATTATTCTAACACCATCCCCCAAGTTCCTAAGTCACTCGCCCCGTCTCCAGCCCTGCGGGGAAACGTAGGCTGAGTTCACCGTGTTCATCCGAACCAGACTGTGCCACGGATGAGCCTCGCGGGGAGGGGTGGTCAGGAGCTGCCTGTGCACTCACCACCTGGGGTTTCTCTCCTCGCAGGTGACGTCTTCATCCTGGTGTTCAGCCTGGATAACCGGGAGTCCTTTGACGAGGTCAAGCGCCTCCAGAAGCAGATCCTGGAGGTCAAGTCCTGCCTGAAGAACAAGACCAAGGAGGCAGCGGAGCTGCCCATGGTCATCTGCGGCAACAAGAATGACCACGGCGAGCTCTGCCGTCAGGTGCCCACCACCGAGGCCGAACTGCTGGTGTCGGGTGACGAGAACTGTGCCTACTTCGAGGTGTCGGCCAAGAAGAACACCAACGTGGACGAGATGTTCTATGTGCTCTTCAGCATGGCTAAGCTGCCGCACGAGATGAGCCCCGCCCTGCATCGCAAGATCTCCGTGCAGTATGGCGACACCTTCCACCCCAGGCCCTTCTGCATGCGTCGCGTCAAGGAGACGGATGCCTACGGCATGGTCTCGCCCTTCGCCCGCCGCCCCAGTGTCAACAGTGACCTCAAGTACATCAAGGCCAAGGTCCTCCGGGAGGGCCAGGCCCGGGAGCGGGACAAATGCACCATCCAGTGAGCGAGAGGGACGCTGGGGTGGGGCTTAGGCAGTGCCTTATGGGAGGTGGCCCCAGATGCCCATATCCCCCTATGGGACCCTAATGGCAGTCGTGTTGGAGGACCTTTGGCGTCAGACTGGAAGACCCCAGCCTTGAACCTCTGTACCTTCTCTTGCCTTCTTGCCACATCCCTCCGATTCCATGGTTTCCCCGTGGTTCCAGCTCCTCCCTGTGGGGACCCATCTCCGCAGAGCAGGAGACAAGGTTGGGAGCCATCTGGACTCAGCAGGGACCCAAGGCAGAGCCTTCCTGTCCTTGGGTGGTAAGAAACACTGATGTCAGAGGGCCAGGACCCCCGTATCTGATGGAGCCTCCTGGAACGGTCACTGGATGAAAACAGCACCCAGAGCCAGATGGGGGAGAGCTCTGCAGTCCTGGCGTGAGGCTCAGCTTGGTTTAGCTGACAGCTGAGACCCCCCAACACATACCACCCCTACACTCCTAATTTCAAAACTCTTGTCCTCTGGCTCAGCTGTTTCTACCTTTGCCCCCTCAGTTGGCTCCTGGCTGTCGCCGGCATCAAGCCAGGGGCATCTATGTGTTTGAAGGGGGTACACGACGTCTCCTGGACCGCGTCCATCTCCAGGACCACCTTCCTCCTGAGCCGCCCTCCCAGGCTCCTCCCGTCTGCTGGTTGTGCTTTGTTGTTACAGCTGTCCCCATGTTGTGTGTAGCATAGGAATGGAAATCCTTGTACTGTAAAGCCTTGTAACCCTTTGCTGGCCAGGCCCCTACCCAGTTCAGATCCACTGCCTCCCGGCTTCCAGATGGGGTTTCTGTGGCCTGTCTGCAGCTGGACACTGCCCTCTGTCCTGAGCGTTACAGTTTACACTCACACAGGCCGGGCCGGCCGCTGGCGCTTCTGCTCCAGCCCCCGACCCCCCAGCTGATTCAGGACAGAGCTAGAGCCAGGCTGTCCTGGGCTGTGCTTGTTCCTCAAGCATTTATTGAGCGCCTGCTGGGTGCTGGGTTCACTGTGTGCTAGGAAACAAAGAGAGTGAGTGATGCACTTTATGACCCAAGGCCAGTCCCTTCCTCCGTCCTGGCCTCGTTCCCTTCACCTGCCCGTCCTCTGCCCACCCCTGCTGTTCTACTCCCTTCTGCACACACAGTTGTTGGGAGGCTTGGAGGAGCAGCCTAGAGCCAGATCTGAGCCCGGGAGAGGTAGATGGAAAAGCTTCCCGGTGGGTCTCTTGTCTGGGATAAGGCTGTACTGGGTACCAGGCCTGGTGGGATTTGAACTCGTAGAGACCAAAAGCTTTTGTCATCAGCTTTTAACAAATACATTTTGTATTTTAACCTTTTGAAAAATATTGATGTTTAGGGCCATAAGGAACATTAGTGATCATCTAGTGACTCTTTCCAAAGCCCAGAGAGGGTAAGTAACTTGCCCCAGGTCACACAGCAAGTCTATGAGTGGCAGAAGTCTATGAGAAGACCATGATGTGGGTCCTTTTCTTATGCTGCCTCTAAGGGCTCCTGTAGGTTATGTGTACACTGTGCCCATGTATGTAATGTGCACAAATGTGAACACACATACACACAGACTTGGCCTCAGCTCTGCACACCCTACACCCCTGCCCTGGCCCCTGCTGCTCATTGCAGCAGCCCTGTCCCTGCTTCTGTGTCCCCGTCCAGCCCCTGCCTAAATCCTCTAAGCAGACCAGCTACCTTGGCCAAGATAAGTGTATGGCCTGGTCTCACCCAGATCTCTGTGTACACTCTCAATTAAAGTGGGTTTGTTTCTAAACCGTGTCTTTAATTTTTTAGCAAGTGAAACAGATAGGAAGGGAGATGAGACGCATCAACTCATAGTTGCAGCACCTTAGTTGTTCATTGATTGCTTTCTCATGTGCCTTGACCGGGGGGCTACAGCAGAGCAAGTGACCCCTTGCTCAAGCCAGCGACCTTGGGCTTCAAGCCAGTGACCTTTGGGCTCAAGCCAGTGAACATGGGGTCATGTCTATAATCCCACGCTCAAGCTAGAGACTTATGCTCAAGCTGGTGAGCCCATGCTCACGCTAGGTTACCCCACACCCAACCCGGATTAGACAGTGCTCAAACCGGCAACCTTAGGGTTTCAAACCTGGGTCTTCAGTGTCCCAGGTCAATGCTCTATCCACTACGCCACCACCAGTCAGCGCCGTGTCTTTAAGCATATTTTCTATATTTCTAAGAGGAGGTTGTCTCTTTCCCCTCCAGCTGGACTTTCCCTCCCCAAGTGGCACCTGCTTGGGGGCCCTTGCTCTGTGTGTCAGTCTTCAAGGTTAAGTATGTGGGGGAGGGCAAGGAATAAACCCTAAGCTTTCTGGGCTGTGTGTGTGTGTGTGTGTGTGTGTGCGTGCGCATGCACGCACGCATGCTGAGTGTCTGTATCCCTTTAGAGGGGTGGCCAGGTAGGACAGGAGAGGACCCTATGGACCATCAGCCCATCAGAGTCCTCATAGTCTGAGTTCTGTGTGGCTCCTATAGAGCATTGGTTTTGCTCCCAGGGAACATTTGGCAATGTCTAGAAACATTTTTGATTTTCAGAACTGGGTAGGGTGGGTGCTATGCTACCAGCATCTGGTGGAAGAAGATTAGAGATGCTGTTGAACACCCTCCAGGGGCCAGGACAGCCCACAAGTCACCCTGCTTTGGATGTTGGCAGCAGGTGGCCTCCTCAGTTGGTCTGTCAGCCCCCGAGGGCAGGACACTGCTCAGGTCTGTGCATGGTCGATACAATGTACAACTTTCTGGGTGGCTTTTCATCAACACTGGACAAGCACAGTGTGCCCCTTTGGGAGATGAGACAGGACATGGTGGGGTGGCAGGTGAGGTAGAGGGAGAAGGTCTTGTCCCGGTACAATCCCAAACGTGCCAGCTGGGACTGCTTCTCCTTGGGTGGAGGAAAGAGAAGGGAACCAGCGTGCACCAGCTGCGTACTTTCCACACCCCAGTTCGCACCATCCTCAGTCTCCAGCCCCAAGAGAAACACGCTCCTCGTGTTTGTCCATTTCCAATATTATGTCCAAGATGGCACAGCCGATGAAGTAGCAGACTGGGGATTCCAAACCAGAAGCCATTGAGCTCCAGGTGGGTGAGGGAAGGATTTACACCTGGGAGACAGAGACGAGTTTGTGCCATTGATCGCTTGGCCAAGTCCACTGAGCATGTAGGTGTGGGGCCCGGAAGCAGTGGTCAGGTTGGGCCTTGCACCTGTACAGTCAGACAGCTCCCTGCAGGCCAGGAGCTCAGGATCCATCTGGAGCGAGAAGCCCCTGTTTGCATGTTCACAAAGCAAGGTGAGCCCGGCTGTGGCGGAGGCCAACCCGGGGAACCTGGGATGTGGGGGAGCCGGGGAGAGCTCCCAACCTCTGCTCTCCGGGGTGGGAGCCCAGCTCCCTCCTCTGCCCACCAGGGAGCACCCCATGATCTGGCAAGTCACACCCACGAGAGAAGGTCATTGTGGGAAGCAAGTCACCCTGGTGCTTTCTGGGACCTGGTATTTGTAAACATGTAATGTGGCGGCGACCACTCCCTCTGCACTGCAGGTCAGCGCTGCAGCACGAGACCAGCCGGCCAACGGCAGCAGCTGGGCGCACCAAACCAAGCCTCCCAAAGCGCCAGGCCCAGCCCACCTCCTCCATGGGCCACGGCAAGTAAGTCACGTCCTCTCCCGGGTTTCCAGGTTTCAGTTGGTTCTGCCCTAAATGGGAGATAGGGTGGAGGGCAGCTGGACCAGAGAGCACGCAAACAGCTCCTTGTAGCCCTGGGCTGCCTGCAAGAGAATTAATATTCCTATTACATAACCCACAACATTCCAATCGTTACTAAACAGAACACATTTGCTCCAGCCCCCTTCCCCCCCCACACACCCTGCACCCCACAGACTCACCCTAGAGTCTATGGTTAACCAGCAAAGGGCTTTGGCAAAGGAGAAAGACTTCCCTGACAAATCTCCTCTTAGCCCTAAGATGGAGGGTGTAATAAGATCATAGGAAAATTCCCCTCATGAGAGACCCTTCAGAGACAAGCCCGGGACAGTCAGTTTAATTCTCGATGCTCAGAAGGGAATGTTGAAAATCTGACGTCAGAGAATTCTGCACTGTGAATTCTAAGTACTTGTTCTGCCTCCCTGAACCTGTCACTTACTCAGAAGAAAAACTTCAGTCTGCATCACAGCTTGGTGGGGGCTGACAGGAGGCCAGCTGGGGTTGAATGGCAAAGGCTGCTGGGAACAGGAAGGGGGAGGAGAAAGGGAGCTGACTTGTGTTGAACACCTACTGTGCACCAAACACTGTGCTGGGTCTGTTTGCCTGTATCCTCTCATTGGATCCTCAAGGCAAAGCTATGGAGAAGGATTATGAATCTCTTTTTACATACGAGGGAAACTGAGATTCAGAGAGGGAAAGCCATTTGCCCAAGGTTGCACTGCGGAGTAAGAGATCTCCATGTCTGACTGTAAAACATGTCAGGCTTTGGTACTGAAGTTTATGTAACTGGGCTAGCTGAGGGTCTGCTCTCTGGTGGAAGAGGCCAGCAGGTTGGGGTGCGATGTCTGGACATGGTTCAGAGAACTGGGGCAGGTGTAATTCACAGGACATGAGCTGTCCTACCACTCAGAGCAAAAAGGCCCGGCCACTGGAACAGGAGAACATGACTTCTTTTTTAAGATAAGCATGCTAGGCCAGAGGGTGGCTCTGCTTCCCTCCATCTGTAGGGCCTTGTCATCATTTGCGAGGTCGAAGCCACTGCCACATTCAGGTTCTGCAGAGCGATAAGGGAAAAGCATGCAGAGGATGCATATCTGTTGTTTTCAGGGCCTTGGACACACCCCTTCTGCTCACTTTCCCCAGGCAAGGCTCAGTCATGTGACCTCCCCTACCTATGAGAAGGGTTGGGAAATGCAATTGCTTGTTAGGTGGCTGCATGCCCTTGGTGACTTATTGCTACGATCTGGCTGGCCAGCTGACAGTCTCCATCCAGTCACCTCATGCACGGGGTCCAGGCCTCAGGACTCTAGGTGCAACCTGACCTCCACCAAGCACTGCTCAGTAGACCCGATCAAAGAGCATCTCTGACCTCCTGCTGCTTCTTTGACTGGTCTCTGGCTTTATTTTCCCGTCCCCTCACAAAAACTTGGACTGTCGCATGATTTTTCTCATCTTTACCCAAGGCACATCAGGTGGCAAATGCAGCCTCAGTGAAAAATCCTTGGCCCGTGTGGTGATGCATATTTCAGTCTTCATTCAGGGGAAGGAACCCACCCCCCACCCCCACCCAGGTCTACTAAGCACAAAAGGCTGCAGTGTGGGGACGAGAAGGGTGGGCAGGTTCTCTTTTGCACTCTCCATCGGCCCTTTAGCTAATTTCGGTTCCTCTCTCCTCCATGCTTGGGAGGTGGGTCTGATGGTGGGGACCGAAGAGCTTGGGGAAGAAGGGACGTTTTTCCTTGGCCAGTGCTATGGTATTGTGACAGACAGTGCGTGGCTGTGCTCAGAGCATGGCATATGTTTAACAAGGGCACTAAAATCTCAGGGATAATTTTGTAGACTTTTCAGAGACCATCTTGCTGTCACTGGGAAGTTCTCAGCTTGGTCTTCCGGACGTGGTTCTGTGCATCTCTGTTTGGGTTGCTTGCTGAGTCATCCCACAGCCCTTAGGCTCGTTCTCATACCTGTATGTCCTCTGGCTCTGTGCCTCTATGGACCACCTGTGGACACACCACTTCTGTACACCCGGTTTCTTCTCCTGAATCTCAGTGAGGATCACGTTATCAGGCGTGCACAAGAGTGCTTGGCAATTTGTAATAAGGGTGCAAACATCGACCATTTGACACGTGTTCACTGAGGTTTAGGGCATTGTCCTCAAAATTTTAGTTTCACCTTCCTCAAGAGATGGGTGGGAACTCTGTCACCGCCCCTGCCCCCCACCCTGGCCCCTGCCTTGATCTGGATCAGCTTCTGGCTGCTTGGACCAATAGAGTATGCTGACGTGGTGCTTGGTGACTTCTAGAGCCAACTCAGAGAAAGCCACTCAGCTGTGCCTGGTTTCCTGGACTGTTCTGCTCTTGGGTGCTCTCTCTCAGAACCCAGCTGCTGTGCTGTGAGCAGTCCCATCTGCATGGAGAGGCCGTGTGGGGTGCTCCAGGCACCATCCTAGCTGAGCCCAGCCCAAATGCCAGACTCATGCCAGCAGGAGCCTCCAGGTGGCTCCAGCTCCAATCTCTCCAATCTTTTGGAGCAAAGACAAACCATTCTCACTGCGCTCTATCCAAATTTCTTCCCACAGGGTCTGAAAGCAGAATAAAGCAGTTGCTGTTGGAGGCAGCAATACATATTTAAAGCATTCACCAAGCACTGCCCCCTTCACTTAGGGGGTCCAGTTTTAGGGCACAGAACTGATTCAGAGGCAGTCCCTGCTCCACAAAGAACCAGAAAGCAGCCCATCAGCCCAATGGCAGTGTAGTCTGTTAAGTGCTGTGACAGGAGCTGTGGAAGCTCAGAGGAGGGGTCCCTTGCCCAACCTGGGTGAGGTTTTGGACTGACCTCTCTGGGGGAGATGATGTTAGAGTGAATCTAATGGCTTAACAAAAGCTAACCAGGAGGATGAGAGAGCAGGTTTCTAAATGGAATGTGCAAGGGACCTGAGCACAGATGACAAAAGCCTGCTTTTCCTTGAAACACCCTAAATACCCCTGCCACAGGGCCTTTGCACTTACAGTTGTCTCTGGCTGGAATGTGCTTCCTCTGGAGAGCCCACTGGCTCACTTGCTCACTTCTTTATTCATATTTCTGCTTAAATATCCCCTACTCAGAGAAGCTTCTCCCTCAGCTCTCCAGATCCATCACTCTCCACCCTTTTTCTCTGCTTTATCATTCCTGACATGGAATGTCATGTTTGTTGATTGCATTTCTCTTTCACGAGAACGTGAACTGTAGAAGATTAAGGCATGGGTCCTCCCAGCATAGCATAGTGCCTGGCACACAGTAGGTCTCTGATAAATACATCAGGTGTGGATGGATGAATGCAGAGAAAGACGTGATCAGCTACACCTTTTGGAAGCCCACTCTGGCTACAGGAAGTGGGCTTGAGGGGCAGGAAAGGGGCGAGGAGAGCAGGTGAGAGGGGTTCCATTGTCCAGGTGGGAGCTGATGGCATGAAGGAGCTTCTCCTGAGACATGGTATGCAGATGGCAAGGAGGGGGTGATTCCAGGGGGAAGAACTGAAGACCTGGGATCACAGCTCAGGTGTGGAGTATTGCACTGGGTGGAGAGTCCAAGGTGGGGCTCTGAATCGGCATTTGGGCAGTAAGGACCCTAGGAGGAGACGCTGTAGGTTGAGAGGCTATGAGCGATGGGGAACAGGAGGGGAAGGCGAGTTGAATTTGAACTGTGTGGCGTTTGAGGTGCCCTTGGGACCTTCAAGTGCAATGGGGACCTACGTATAAATAATATATGTAGGCGAATGGATGTGAGGGTCTGAAGTTCAGGGGAATCTGGCCTTGAGTGACAGATCTGAGTAACAGATCTGAGGGTCATGCCAGCCAGGGGAGAATGTCAATTAGACCTGGCAGGAAGAAGGGGAGCTAGCAGAAAAATGTGGTTTGGGAAAGGACAGCAGGAACGAAGATGGAAGAGAAGAGAGGTGGGTGGGATAATGGGGTGTGGGGCCACAGAAGCTGGAGAGCAATCAGAGAAGGAAGAGATGGGCTCCAGTGTCGCAGGCGCCAGGAGGGGGCCGGGAGCACCCTCCTAGATGCGGGAAGGAGCCCAGTGATAGGACAGACCACGTGATAAGGGGAGGGTGGGCGTGCAAACAGCAAGGGCACCTTTTTACTCTTTCTTTTAAATTTTTAATAAGCCTGGCTGTACTATAGGAGAGAAACGTGGTGCAAAACTAGGGGGAGGGGGGAGGGGTTCAAGGAGGACTGCCGTTTAGTACCGTTACCATTTTTTTAAAATGGGGAGGCTGGAACTTGCTACAATACTGTCGAGAAAGATCTAGAAAGGAAAGATGACACAGGAGAGAAGGAAGGGATGATTGTGGCAGGGCACAGGGGAGGCTTGGGCTTCAGTGGAGAGGGAGGCTGACCTCCAAGGGGAGGGGAGGGAGGGAGGGGCACCCGCACCGGAGCCAGCGGAGCCCTAGCGGAGCCCTAGCCATAGCGGAGCCCTAGCCATAGCGGAGCCTGGCCCTGCTCTCCAGAGCAGGCAGCGTCCTGCGGCGCTTCCCGCTGGGACAGAGGCCAGTCTCCCAGAGCGCATGTTCTCAGCTCCCCAATGTTTTTATAAGAAATTAAACCTGAGGTAGAAAAGCCCGAATCAATTTTATCTAAAATGAGAAAGGAGCGGAGACGATGGCCGCCACCCAGGAGGCAGAGAGGGGACTGCCAGAGACAACCGACAGGATGAAGCCACGGGACATTTAATATTCGCTCCACAAACACAGACTGCTACGGCGGCACGCCAGGAGCCGGGGACAGGCGAATAAGGGTCTCAGGGAATTGTGGGGTTGGAGGGACAGAGAGGCACCTTAATACCGGGAAAGGGTGAGGATGGTTTCTCCGGGAGAGGTAGCAGTTTTAGCTGCTTCTGAAGGATTTGGAGAATTTTACCAGGAAGAACCTCCTGGAGGTGGGGAATTATATATATTATTTTACTACGTATAAATGCTATTGTACTTCACACAAAAGGTCTTAACTCAGCGCCCGCCATATTATTGGCTTTCAATATAGGTGCACCATTCCAATATTATCACTAGTAATTTTCATGTGTTTGTAAGTTTGCCCTCACCCAACTCCCCTCATTTATTTTCTGGTGCTTATAATTACTGTGGACCCTTGACATTTACAAGAAATCAGATACACACAATCTTTAAGAATGCCACACCGGGAAGTACTTTCTCCAGCACAAGCATGAAGAAGCAAAGTGTAAGTGACATGTGAAGCTGCTACCTTGGGTATTTAGTGACTCTGAAGTGAGGACTTGGGGGTTATTAACATGTAGTTCTGTCACTCATTGGCCTGGCTGCTCTCACTTGAGCTGTTCTGTGTTGGCTCGGGGGCACCCTGGATCCGGCAGGCAGAGAATCTCTTCTCCCGGTTTTCACGGGCAAGCAGCATATGGTGGGCTCATTCGGAGCTGCAGATCTAAGCCAGGGCCCAATTAGACTTTCTGCTCTTTAATCCACTCCCCGCTTCTGCTTTGCAGATTTAAAAGCCAGTAATGTTTCAGTTGTCTGTATCTTTCTTGATTAGCACTAGTGGTTGGAATTCCTCTGAGGCCATTTCCCTGAAGGAAACTGCTTTTCCCGGGAGTCAGCGAGGCTCACTCACTAGCTCAGTTCCATGCTCATTTCTGCTTCATCAAAAATATGCAGTATTACAGATCCTGAGACTTTGGATCACTTGCAACGAACCCAAACTTCAATCTAAACCCTTGAATGTCTAGGACTTTTGGGGCTTTCCAACCTTTCCCCTCCTGAATGTAGCCTTTAAACTACCTAATGTTCCACACTGCCTAATACACAAGTCCATACACAGGCATGCACATACACACACACACAAATGCATACAATGCACACATGCACAGTCATATCACAAGGCACATGAGCATATGCATGCACACAGAGACACTTGTACTCACACAGGAACAAACATTTTTGCATGTGAAACACAGACATGCACACATCTACCACCACACATACATGCGGCATGCACACAGATGTACACCATACACACACAGGAGCACATGCAATTATAGCCATGCATGCACACACATACAGTCGATACAAATGCTTGCATATATATGCACACACCATGTGCATGCACAGATACACCCTCACACCCATACACATATGACATGCATGCATGCAAGATGCACCCTTGCATGCCCAGGCTGCACATATAACACGTGTGCATGTATAGGTAGATCCTCATATACAAAGCACACATGCATGCGCGTGCACACACATGCATGCACAGGCCCGGCAGGCACGGCGTGCACAACAATCTGCCAAGAACAAGTGAGGAGGAGGAAGGCAGACACATCATTCTTTTCCCTCTAGTTCAAATGACTTCTCTTCCTTGGCACCAACTTTTGTTTTGATATCTTCGTTATTATTTTAGATCACAAAGACATGGGCCTGGAACCAAATCCCCCGTGTTACAGATGGGACATGCGGTTCCTACCAATCCATCTTCTTGAACAAAATGACAACAGGAGACCGTGGGGGCCCTTTGGTGTGTGTGATGTCTCTGCAGCCCTGCAGCCCCCGGCCCGTGCAAGGAGGTGGCCCAGCTCTGTTTCTCCCAGTGCTGCCGCTCTCTGCTGTGGGCAATCCTCTCCCATCCCTGGTCTTTCCCGCTGTGAAGGTTCGGGTATCCCCTTACAACAGATGGAGACATTGTGGAACTTTTCTGGGGCCACAGAACGAGAACTTGTGTTTTAGTTGCCATCCAGGGTCTATTACTACAGGGCTTCCCAAATTTGACCGCACATGTGAATCACCTGGGATTTGTTAAAATGCAGAAAGTGTGCGTCAGTGGGTCTGGAGTGGCCCCAGAGGCTTTCTAACAAGCTCCCAAGTGACACCTGTACTAGAAAGACCTTCCACCCTTCCACACTTTTTCCAAAGGTAGAGTGAGGCTGAGCCCTCCCCACAGCACCACGCCCCTGGCTGGCACAGGGATGACGTCACTCCTGACAGAGCTGCATCTTTCCCCTTGGGCCTGGGTCGTCCCCGGGCCCCTCTCCTTCCCAGAGCAGCTCCTTTCTCCGCTCCTACCTTTGGAGCTGTGGGTGTCAGAAGATCCACTTCTTGCTGGCCTCGAAGCTCCTTACTGTGGGAGGCCTGGGGCAAGTCCCTTCTCATATCCGAGCCTCAGTTTCCCCGTCTGTATGGAGAGGGGGTTGGCCCTGGCAGCACCCTGGCAGAGCTTTCACCAAGTACCCCGGCCAGGGTGCCCCACTCAGAGATTTCACTTAATTGGATGGGGTGAGGCCCCTATATGGACGTTTTTAAAAAGCTGCCCAGGTGATTCTGACTGGACACCAAGGTTGAGAGCCACAGGTCTGGTGCTCATGAAGGGGCAGCTCAGTGCGGTCAGTGGGTGTCCGGCGGCCAGGTCAGCCCACTGACCCCACACAGTAACCGACACAGGGCTCGGGAACAGATTGGTGACGTCTCAGGAGGCTTTTGGCCCAGCTATTAGACAAGGTCACCCCAACCCCATGGGAAAGAACTCTTGCCATAATGCTCAGGATAACGACCCTGGCTTCAAGTTGAACTTTCTGTTCTGACAGGCACATGAAGCACATTTTAATTAAAGACTTAACCCCACACGTCGATCACCCGCAGACCTCCCCCACCAACGCACCTTCCCACAGGAGGCAGCAGCACCTGTGTATGTGCAGGGGGCAGGGGAGGAGGGAAGAAGGGGAAGGCTGGCACAGGTGGCTGCTGTGCCACTGGGAGTCAACCTGACATCCAGGTCAGACAGGGGGTCCAATTAGCCACAGCCCCCTTGGCTGCCTCCCAGCAGAACCCCAAACAAAGTCCTGAAAAGGTTTCCTTACAGTCAGCCGTGGCATGGCAGTGGAGTCCCATGGTTTCCATAGCGACCTGTTTTTTCCTAAGACTGACAATAGGCTCTGTCACTGGGGGAAGCTTTCAATGTCTAAGAGGCTCAACCCAGAATGGGCCACCAGAGCCATTTAATCTCTGCTCAGTGATGCCTGCAGGTGGCTCAGGGCACATCCTTGGGGCAAGGGGCAGAGACACCGTATGGGCAGCAGCCCCGTTCCTGCTGGCCCTCTGGAGGGTGAGAAAGCGGTCATTAGGATAAGGACAGTCAGTAGGTACCTGTCCACAGTGGTGATATAGCAAGGTGGCCCAGCACTGGAGGCTGGAGCCAGACCACCTGTGACTATGATCCTGGCTCTGCCACCAGGTGCTGGGAAAACTGTGTGCATGTGGTAGCTCCGTGCTTCCGTCTCCCCACCTGTGAGCAGGGGGTAATGATAACACCATCCTCTTCATCAGACTCTTCTGAGGATTGTGTGAGTCAGTTAAAGAAGTCCTTACTGTTGTAAGGATGTCTGGCACGGCATGCTCTCGGGTTTTCTCTCATCACATACCGCTCCCGGTCCTCGACAGTGAGACAGTGTCCAGTGTCCAGGTTAGGAAGGGCTCTGCCAGGGCCCTGGGCTCCCCACTGGCCAGGGTGCACATTCCGAGGCTTGGCCTGGGGACTTCTAAGCACTCTAGAAACTCTGAGAGGGGAACTCAGGGATCAGGTTTCTGGAAAACTCCACAGGTTGTACCAGAGCTCAGCCAAAGTTCAGAGCCCATAGAAATCTGGAAGTACTTGCCCTGTAAGGTTTACTCAGCCCGAGTCCCCAGGTTGCTCCTGAAGTCACCATGGACTGTGGGGATGGGAGACAGCATGGAGACTGCTGTCTGCACAGTCCGGGCCCCCCTGCTCCTTCCTCTCACCACAAGCCTGTGCACTATGCACATGACCAGGGCAGAGGGGGCCTGCACTGTGCTGCTTCCTGACTTGTGGGGAGGCAGACGTGTGTCCATTTATCACACAAACACACCTGTAATTACAAGTGACAGTGACGGCCATGAGGAGTGGCCTAACGGGTCAGGGATGGCTTCCCGTTTGAGTTCTAAAGGCTATGAAGACATTAGCAGGTGGAAGGGGGCATATTTCAGATGAAAAAAGTCCCACACGGGTGACAGTTCCCATGGCCAAATCACACATGGCACCTTCAAGAAACCAAAGGACAGGCTGGCAGTTAAAGCTGGGAGGGGAGGGGATGAGGTAAAGGAGGCCGGGGGACTGGGTGGGCGGGGCAGCGGGCAGCGCAGGGGCTGCGCAATCCTGCTGGGGCTGTGTGCCTTTGTCCAGGCCATGCAAGGTCACTAATAGGTTCTGAGCACCAGATGACATCGGATTTGCAATTTAAATAATCCTTCTAGGTGCTGGTGGGGGAACAGGCCATCAGCCTCACAATGGTGCTGTCAGCCAAACAATGAACTTGAGGCCCAGGAGACCCGAGTCACCAGTCAGGGTCACGTGGCTAGCAAGCAACAGAGGCTGGACTCCAGCGCAGGTCGTCACACCCAAATCCGGGGTCTCTCCACTCCCCCTCACTCTCGCGGCTCCCCCTTTGTCCTACACCGCCCTTTTAGCCCTGTCGCGACGCCATCGTCAACTCCAAACTCCCCATGAGACCAGTCGGTTAATCCACACGGGGATGTCATTCTTTCCCAAAGCCACTGTGAAGGCGAATCTTCTTTCTTTGAAGATAAATCTGATTTTGAGAAGCAGCCAAAGGCTTGGGGCGGGGAAAGGGGGGGCGCCAAACCTGGCAGGATAACATGGTGATTATGTCAGTCATCTGTTGCTGTATAACAAATCCCTCAGCACTGAGTGGCTCACAACCACCACCAACGTCTCTCATCTCACACTGCTTCCGAGGGTCAGGAACCCGGGAGCGGTTTAGCTGGGTGGTTCAGGCTTGGGGTTGCTCACAAGGTTGAAGTCAGGATGCCAGCCTGCAGTCACCTGAAGGCTGGGCTGGGGCTGCAGGGTCCACTTCCTAGGAGGCTCCTGCACATGGCTGACACCTGACACTGGCTGTGTCCTCGCCGTGGGAGCCCCTTCAGGGCTGCTATGTGTCCACACAACATGGTTTCTGGCAAATCCACTCAGTGTAATATTATTCAGCCCTAAAAAGGAAGGCAGTTCTGGCCCATGCTGCAGCTTGGGTGGGGCCGAGGACACTTCGCTAAGTGAAATAAGCCATCACAAAAAAAGAAAGTGCTGTGTGATTGCACGTATATGGGGAACCCAGAGGGGTCACGTTCATGGAGACAGAAAGCAGAACGGTGGTCCCAGGGACTGGGAGGGGCGGGGTGGAGAGTTCCTGATCAGTGGGAATAGGAGTTTCAGTTCAGGAGATGAGAAAGCATTCTGGAGTGGATGGTGGTGACGGTTACACAGCAATATGACTACTTAATGCCACTGAACTGGACACCTAAAAGTGGCCATAATGATAAATTTTATGTTAGGTGTATTTTGCCATAATAAAAAAGAAATTGGAAAAACTTCTCCCCAGGACCCCAAATCCAAGACAGCTCCCGGCCACCAGGTCCTACCTAGCCCTTGGCAGAGACAGGACTCACCACCTCCGTGGCAGGAAAGGCAAGTTTACTGAGATATTTACGCACCTGGGACATGCTGGTGTGAGGAAGGCAAGGGCTAGCCCGGCTGGCAGCCCCGAGACAGCTTGCAGTCGAGGGCCACAGTCGGACATCACCAAGTAACCAGCAGGAAAGGGAACGTTACAACTCTAGGAAAGGCTGTTGGGGTACATATCGGGGGGAGCACGAAGTGGGGGATGTGCAATACCTGTGCCCAGGGCCGAGGCCAGGCAGGCCCACACTGGATTCGGGCAGACGGTAGAAAAACTGCGGAGCTGGAAAGGGTTGGGCCATTCCGTTTACTAAAGTGTCACAACGGCAGACAAGCACACAGCAGGGGAAACCACCTCTCGGGCAAACAAACAGCAAAATGCCCCGTCTCAGTGGCGGGCAGGCAATCAGCACATCCGCAATCCCTCCCTCTCTCGAACGCAAGCACCCATAGCTTTATATAGGCCACACACACGTGGCGCTGCCATGTGCTCACACACCAATCAGGCAGAGTGCTTGCAGCTGGTAACCCCTCAAGACCGCCTAACACAGCTGCCTCACAGGATACTTGCAGTGCTGGGATTCAAATAATTTAACAACCAGTTCTCTGCCTGAATGATCGTTTTAAGTATAAAAAAAGGGTATCTTGAAAGGTAGTTTATTATTTTATGCATTTAATACTTAAATAAGAACAATAAAAGAGGTACAGAAAACTAGATTGTATTATAAGAGAGTTGTTTTTTTTTTGTTTTTTTTTTTTTGATATAAATTTATTGTGTTTACATAGATTCAAGTGTCCCACCGAATACATCCTCCCGCACCCCCGAATTCCCCTCAACATTCTTCTTGCCCCCTCCCCCAAAACCCTCCCCGCTTTCCTCCAGGATTTGCTCTTCTGCTCTCTATAATGCTGTTATGTATATATAATTTCACCAAGCTCTTTCCCTTCTCTGATCTCCTCTCATCCCCTTTCCCTCTGTCCGCTTGCCCACTGGTCCCTTTGATCCCTCCTCTGCCTCTATTCTGTTCCTCAGTTCACACTGTTCATTGGATTCCTCATATGAGTGAAGTCATATAATATTTGTATTTCTTGTCTGGCTTATGTCACTTAACATAATAGTTTCCAGGTCCATCCCTGTTGTTGCAAAAGGTAGTATTTCCTTCTTTTTCATGGCCCCATAGTACTCCATGTGTATATGTAGTACAGCTTTTTAATCCACTCGTCCACTGAAGGACACTTGGGCTGTATCCAGATCTTCATTATTGTAAACAATGCTGCCATAAACATGGGGATGCATTTCTTCTTTTGAACCAGTGATTTGGTGTCCTTGGGATATATTCCTATAATAAAGGTGGGATGGCTGGGTCAAAAGGCAGTTCCATTTTTAATTTTTTGAGGAATCTCCATACCATTTTCCACAGTGGTTGCACCAGTCTGCATTCCCACCAGCAGTGCAGGAGGATTCCCTTTACTCCACATCCTCACCAGCACTTATTGTTTTGTTAATCTGTCATTCTGACTGGTGTGAGGTGATATCTCATTGTGGTTTTAATTTGTATTTCTCTAATGATTAGTGATGTTGAACATTTTTTCTTTTGCCTATTGGCCATCTGAATGTCCTCTTTGAAGTGTCTATTCATTTCTTTTGCCCATTTTTGATGCGATTATTTTCCTTGATTTCTCTTATCAATGTTTTATAATTTTCTGAGTACAAGTCTTTAACCTCCTTGGATAAATTTACATCTAGGTACTTTCTTTGTTGTTGTTGCAGTAGTGAAGGGGATTGTTTTCTTTTTTTTGGGGGGGGGGATTGTTTTCTTAATTTCTCTTTCAGACAGTTCATTGTTGGTGTATAAAAATGCCACTGGTTTTTGAATATTAATTTTATATCCTGCCACCTTGCTGAATTCATTTATTAGGTCAACTAGTTATTTTACTGAGACTTTAGGGTTTTCTATGTACAATATCATATCATCAGCAAATAATCTTCTTCAATTTGGATGCATTTCTAAAATCTTAAATCTACATTCCTCTTTACCCTTGTTCTGTTTACAACAGGACCGTTAACACTTCTTACATCATTGGTTTGGTTATAATAAATTCCTTGAGGGTTTTTTTTTATTTTTGTATGGGAAGCTTTTTATTTCTCCTTCTATTTTAAAAGATAGCCTTGATGGATAAAGAAGTCTTGGTTATAGGAAACTGTTCTGCATTAATTTGAATATCTCTTGCCATTCCCTTCTTGCCTCAAGTGTTTTTGTTGAGAAGTCGGATGTCATCCTTTTGGGGTCTCCTTTGTAGGTGATTGACTGCTTTTCTCTTGCAGCTTTTAGTATTCTTTCTTTATTTCTTAGCTTTGGTTTTTTAATTATGATGTGTCTTTGTTTAGGTTTATTTGGGTTCCTTTTTAATGGGATTCTCTGTGCTTCTTGAACTTGTGTGACTTTTTCCTGCATCAATTCCGGGACATTTTCAGCTATGATTTCTTCAATCAGGTTCTCTATCCCTTGTTCTTTCTCCTCTCCTTCAGGAACCCCTATGATGCAGATGTTGTTTCTCTTCCTATTGTAACAGAACTCTGTTCGAGTTTTCTCAGACATTTTGATCCTTTTTTTCTTTTGCTGTTCTGCTTCCATGCTTTTGCTTATCTTGTCCTCTAAATTGCTGATTCGATCCTCTTTTTCATCCCACCTGCTTTTTATTCCTTGTAGTGTAGTCTTCATTTCTGCCATTGTGTTTATCATTTCTGTCTGATCCTTTTTTATGATTTCAATGTCCTTTTTGATGTCAGATAGCTCATTGTTTAGGTGCTCATGTTGTCTATCCATGGTTCCTCTAAGATCCTTGAGCATCCTCACAATCATTATTCTAAACTCTGCATCCGGCATTTTAGTTATTTCCATTTCATTCAATTCTTTTTCTGGGAATTCCTCTAGTTGATTCATTTGAATTGCATTTCCCTGTCTTCCCATTTTGTCTCAATATAGACTGCTCCTTCAAATATGTTGTTTGTGTAGTTGAGTATAGGGTTGGTGTTGTCTGACTCCAGCTTTCAGTTGTGTAATTTCTAAATCTTCCTGGGATGGCTTCAGCTGTTTGTAATCCGCTGTGGGCTACTTGTCTGTGACAACGTTTTCTTTGCCTTAGCTGGGTCAGGTGTGAGGAGCCTTTCCTTAAGATACCACTCTAACTATGGTTGTTAGGTCTTGAGCTGATGCTCTGTATCTGGCCGCTGGATGTACCGGCCCTGGAACTTACAGGCCGGAAACTGGCGAAGACCAGTGGGAGTCACCGCTTTTGACTGGCCCTCAGCAACCTTCTTGGAGCTACAGGCGATCCAGAATCATCTTCTCCTCATCCGACACCCGATCCTCCAAGTCGGCCATCTTGGGCTGCTCTCTATAAGAGAGTTTTAAAATATTAATGAAAAAATATTAAATAATACCTGACAAAAAACAATAAAACTGTTATTTAATATATTTCCATATTGCTTCTTGATTGGCATCCTCACTTGCAATTTTTTTTCACCTACAGACAGAATGAACATTACTAAGGGGCTTAGAATACGCTGTTGCAAGATGAATGTTAAAAAAAAGTAAGGAATGTAAATTTGTGATTTCCACATTGGATGGCTGTCCAGGTGCCCACCTTAGATTACAAGTCCCATTTTAACAACCAGTTCGCCAAACTCAACAAAAATGTATTGTTTCTGCCAAATTGGTGCAAAGCAGCTGAATCCCACCACTGGATACTTGGGAAGGCTTTCTGGGGAAGAGCTGTTCAACTGAGGTAGAAGGAGATACAAAGGTAAAAGTAAAATGAGGAAAAGAAAATCCACCTCTCCAAAGACCTCATTGACTTTTTCAAGGGAGGAAAGGGGCAGGGAAATTGATGGAGAGATGGAAGGTCAGGGAGGGATTAGACGGGAGGCAGCTGGGCCCTGAGCATGGTGAGAATCACAGAGCAGCGAGCCTGTCATCCTGGGCGATTTTCCTGAGCGGCCGGCACCTGGGAGGCATTCACTGCCCAGCCAGCAGCCGAGGGCAGAATTCCAGCCAATGAGGGCTCTCAGAGCCTTGGCAGCACCACGGGGAAATGAGCTGTCCTGCCATCAGTCACTGCTGGGAGCTGGCACTGTAATGCTCGCTGTGTCCAGCCCCTCCTTGCTGCAACCTCATGGCCTGCTGCCCCGGGGGTCAACTTTCTCCTGTCCTGCCTCTCTCCCAGGGCCACACCTTCTGTGAAGTGGGGTCAAGGCTGGGACTATCTTGGACACATATTGAAAACAGGCCACCAGCAGCCCTGAAGACAACAGCAAGACCTTCCTTCGAAGGCCTCCCTGCCTCTTCACAGGGTCTGTGCCTGGACAACACAGCAGATCAAACCTCTCCCCTGACACAAACCATCAAAGGCTCCCACCTCCCTGGGAATACCCCAAACTCCTTCCTGGGGCCTCTAAGATTGTGCCATTTCCCCGCCTCTGCGCCTCCATGCTCCCATTCAGGCCTTCTTCTGCGCTTCCCACCCCAGGCCAGGCACAGACCTCAGGGCCTTTGTCCCTGCTCTGCCCGCTGCTTCTTTTTTCAGACACATGCGGCTTCACTTCTCCCTCCACCCAGATCTCTGATTGCATCTCAGCTATTCAAAGAGGCCTTCCCTGGTTACTGGGTCCAAAAGGACCGCCCCTCTGGCTCTCTACTCCTCCTCTCTGCCTTTTTTTTTCCACTGCACAGTCTACACTTTGTATATGCATAGTTTTTGTTATTCATTATCTATGCTTCCCCTAGAATATAAATTCCACAGGGTCCAATGATTGGTTTTGTCCAGTACTATATCCTCAGTATCTATAGCATAGCTTAGTGTATAATAGGCCCTCGGAAAATATTTACTGACTGACTGACTGAATGAATGAATGAATGAATGAATTAGGCACAAAGCAGGTTGTCAGAATGTGGACTGAATGAAGAAAGATACTATGATATTGGCCCAGAGTTTTTGGGTGGCAAGTGTTTGTTAAATGAATATATAAATACATACTGATCCAGGGATCGTTTAAAAAGTTCTCTTACTGGGCGTGTGTCCTGGCTCTGCCACTCACTAGTCAGCTTCTTTCATGTCTCCTTTGCAGGTCTCAGTATCCCTGTCTGTGACATGGGGGATTTGTATTAGACCAGTAATTAAAAAATAGGTCTCTCATATTTTTAAAGCAGCTTTCAAATAAAAGCATATATAAAACTCAATGGATTAGTGGAGGTGGTTGCTTAAGGTGGAGGTCTTAGAACCCTGTTGACTTATACCGTAAAGGAAGTGCTTCTGAAAACAGTTTAAAACCCACTGGACCTGAGGTTTCCTAAATCCTAGTAATAAATTATACTGGTTTTTAGCGAACATTTATCATCAGCCCTGCACAGTAGTGTTGAGCTTGGCCATGTGAATTGACTTATCCTCCAAAACGTGGACTTAAGTGACAGTGAGATTGTTTCCAGTGGAGGCTGTAAGAGGTATTGCAAATTTCCCCCATCCCTCTTGCACTCCCGACCCCTGCCAGAAGAATATAGCATCCCAGATAAGAGCTGCCTCTTCAACCTGGGTCCTGGAAGGAGGGACATGTGGAGCGGACCTAACGCTGATCACAGCCTGGACCAGAGCCACAGAAGCTGGGCCCCTGCCACAGACATGCAACACAGTAAGAAATACAGGGATGGGCAAAAGGTTTACAGTGTACTATAACTAAATCATACAATAATACAAGAGTAAACTCAGTTTTGCATACCCATAAGTGTGAGTTGCTGATGTAAGAAACTGGGGTTTGGGGTTGCTTGTTATGCAGCATAACCTGCTGAAAACTGACTAATACAAGTCCCTTCTAGCATTGATGTGACTGGCTTTTAGCTCTAGAGAGAACACAGGTTTGGAATTTCTTTGATGAAACTTCTGGGTGTTTCCTCACTTCGTGATTGTCCCCTAAAAATTCTCCTCCTTACCTAATGCAGATGTCTCAAATTTTGGTCCTGGCTACATGTAACTTGAAGATACGCCTTTTTTTTAACCCAAATTAATTCATTCATTTATTTATGTATTCCATGGTTTGTTTGTTCATTCTGTTATTAATATAACAAGTATACTATATGCCCATCCACCTGCATGTGAATAGAGAGGATCATGCAACTTGGAAAAAACTCCTCTTCAGTAAGTGTTAGTGGTGTATGGAATCTGCCAGGGCTACAGAGATAGAAAAGAAATAGTCCCTGCCTCCTGGGAATTTAGGATATTACACTCAGGGTAGGCAAAGAGTCTGAAATGAGTAAACCACCATCAACAACACACAAAAAAATCCTCTTCATCTCAAGATCAAAAAGCACCCGTCATTCCTAGTTAGTGAGGCTGGATAATTTCTGAAACTGATGGATGCTTATAGCATACACAAGAAGAGCATTTTTGCAGCAACAGACCTTTTATCTGGCTTACAGACAGCTAAAAACAGCCCCAAACCATGCTTTTTAGCTGTCTTTACCGAGACTAATTTTCACAAACATCATTTTGAAAGTGGGCCATCAGGTGCCAATGTGGAAAGAGTGTGCCTCAGGATTCAGGCACATATGTGGCTGGGTGTCCTAGAGGAAGTCACTTCTCTCCGAGCCTCAGTTTCTTTATCTGTAATGTGGGCTCATGTAAACAAACAGGTCTGGACCGAAGACCTCTTATTGCTCAAAGGCTCTTAGGCTGAACTCAGAATTTTAAGAGCTTGTTCCTTTCTGTCTGCTAAATCCCAGTGGTTTGCCACCTGTGGGGGCAATGAGGTCTCAGAGGAGTGATTCTAAAGAATGTCCCCTCTTCTTCCTGGCCTAGCAAGGCAAGGCTGGGCTTGAGGGCCCCCTCTTAACTCCCAGCGCCAGTGGGATTCTTAACCAGCTTCCATATCACCTCTTGCCTTTCCTTCTCTGACCCCATCAGCCTCCCCCACCCCCACCTCCCTGCACTCTGACCCCAGGGCCTTCCTGCTGGCTTCTGGAACATGCCCAGCAGGTTACAGCCTCAGGGCATTGTCCTTAACATGACCTCTGCCCAGAGTGTGCTTGCCTGTTTGCCCGGGTGTCCACATGGTCCCACCTGACTTCTTTCAGGCCCCTGCTCAAATGCCACAGCCCCCCCGCCCCGGGGCACCCCACCCCCAAGAGGCCTTCTCTGACCCTCTACCTAACAAGCACTGGTCACTCCACATCACTTCCTCTGCTTTATTTCCCTTCACTGTGCTCGGCACTGCCTGCTCCATGGAGCCTGCCTGCCTCTGCCAGAATATAGCTTCCTAAGTTATGACCTTGATCGTTGCTATTCCCCCAGCCCTGAGAACCTGGTACACAGTAGGTGTGCAATAGGTGTTTGTTGGAGTGAGCAAATAAACAAATATGCAGGGTAGGAGAAGGTCCTCCCCACTGCTACTCTCTCAACCCCCAGTCTTGCCCGGTGGACCACCTGAGGTACCCACCCAGCCCATGGGATGGTAAAACTGGCGGAGTTCTGGAGACCCAGTTGTGCAAAGGAGAGACAGAGCTGGAGGGAGAAGGGGGCTCCTCCAGTCAGCTCCACAAGGTCACAGAGCAAGTTGTCCTGAACAATTTTCCTGACGTCAAGAACCTGTGTCTTCTTCACCCACACAGTCCACCCTAGCCCACGCCGGGCCTCCAGCCATTGCTTCCACTGAACTCCCATCCCTACGACAAAATGCTAAAGGATGTTGTAAAGCCAGCAGGCATGGCCAGGACCACTATCACAGCAGCCCGGCCTATGCAGGTTCGCATTGGATTCGGACAGTCGGTAAAGAAACAACGGAGCCAAAAACTGATGAGCCATCTTCTTTAATCCTAGCTTGCACCCGGCGGGCAAGTAAAAACACACACTGGGCTCCAAAACCCAATCACATTCAGTGCTCACAAAGCTACTGATTTATCCGAGTTTCCTAGAATCAGAGGTTTCTAGCTCACCAGCCTTATTCTCCTCTGTTCCCCATCTCCTTCCTTCTCCAGCTCCAAACTGCACAAACTGGCCTCTCACTCAATACTCCGCCATCTTGGCTGCTTCTCCTGGCCTCCTCTACGTGGCCTCTCTCTGCTCTGCTCTCTAATGCTATTCCAGGAACCGAGAGCGCGAGCTCCCACTCCGTCCCCATTTTATAGTGTAGAAATCCAAACCCTTAATCCAATATACAAAATAGGGAAGTCTCCAATACAAAGACACTCCTCTGAGACATGATGGGATTGTACCACCCCACATCAAAAAGGATAGGAAAGGCTTAATCCCAAAACCAAGCCCCAGGCTACAAGGATTCTGCCTGCCTTTAGCCCACCCCAACACACATTAATATCACCTGGGCGACGGCCTCCTCATGTTATCTTTAACAAAGTGAGCATAATACATTTTATCTGCCCAACAGATGTCACTTCTGTCTCAGACCAGGAGTCCCTCTCTGCCTCCAAAAGGGACAGGTGGGACAGAAGTGACAGTGCACAGAGTTTTCTTGGGACTGGGTGTTTTATATACATGCTGCTTCTCCTGTCACCTTCCCCACAACCCAGTGGGGTCGGGGCGATTGTCCTCATTTTATGGATGAGTGAAGTGAGGCCCAGAGACATGAAGAAGCTTGCCCAGGTCGCACTAGGCCAAGTGATCCAGCAAAGCGCATTTCCATCCTCTAGTCTGTTAAAAGTCACCTGGGGCTAAGGCTGCAGCCTGGGGAGCTCCCTGCCCCAGAGGGAAAGCTGTCAGTCAGCAGGGAGCTCATCTCCTCCTCCCTCCCACGACACCTGCCACCTGCCACCCACACCTGGTGTCACACGGCACAGGGAGGGAGGGAGGCCTGCGGGGGCGTGTCCCCGGGGAGGATGTGCAGGGAGCCCTGGGAGCTGCACGTTGTGAACGGCAGCAGAGGATGTGCACGTGTGCAGGTGCACACATGGTCTCTCTCTCCTCTCTCCCTCTTTTTCTTTCTCTCTCTCCATCTCCCTTTCTTTCTCTCTCTCCTCTCTCTCTTTCTCTGCAGCTCCTCCAGGGTCCTTTTGAGAATATACACTGAGCATATCTGTTAAATGCAAGGGCTCCAATGTCAGACCACCTGGGTTTTAATCTGGGCTGTCTCCCAGCTGGTTGACCCCAGACAAGCTCCTTGACATCTCTGAGCCTCTGCTTTCTCATCTACTTCAAGATAGTATTTACAGAGCTCTTGCTCAGTGACAGGAATGGTCCATGTTCTGTGCTGGTATTTACTCCTCCAAACAACCTCATCAAGCAAATATTTTTTTGTTATCTGATTTAGATCCAAGGGAACTGAGGCACAGAATGGTTAGGTAACGTGCCCAAGGTCACACAGCTGGGAAGCAATGGAGCCAGGATTTGATACTAGACAATGAGGCTTCAGAGTCCCTGAGCTAGTCCAGTCTAGGTCTACTGTCCCCTGAGGATTAAATGAGATACAGTATATTAAACACCTAGTGCTGTACTGGTTCAGAGTCAGCACTCCATTCATGATTATTATCAACAGCAACAACTCCGTGGACCTGTTGGGAATCTGATGAAAGATACAAAACACTGCATGCAACTTCAGAGTATTCCCCTCCTGAAGCCCACCCCCAAGCCCATCTTGGGAGCCCCTGATCAAGCCCAAAACTGTTATTTTACACAGTAGGAAGGGAGAGGTGAGGGCATGTTGAGTGTGGTCACATCCAATTACTTTATTTGACTGTCTGAGGTGGGTATTACTAGCCCACTGGGCAGATGAGAAAACTGAGGGAAATGTCAAGGTCCCATAACAAGCTGGCAGCACATAGGGCTCTCTTCTTCTCAGGAGCTGTTTCCCTGGCTGTG